>NC_036449.1:20034567-20350817 GCF_002775205.1 Xiphophorus maculatus | reverse complement strand
CTAAAACCAGAAAGATAGAGCACATAACACCAGTTTTAAAGTCCCTCCACGTGCTCCCTGTAGCTCAAAGAATAGACTTTAAAATACTGTTGTTAGTTTATAAATCACTGAACGGCTTAGCACCACAATACATTAAAGATCTGCTTTTATTGTATCAACCTTCCAGACCTCTCAGGTCTTCCGGTTCTGGTCTGCTCTGCATCCCCAGAACCAGAACCAAACGAGGAGAAGCAGCTTTCAGCATCTATGCACCACAAATTTGGAACAAACTTCCAGAAAACTGTAAAACAGCTGAAACACTGACTTCTTTTAAATCTCAACTGAAAACCCACCTGTTTAGGATTGTATTTGAAATGTAATCAATTACAAATTTATTGATGTAACTTGACTTAATGATTCATTCTATATTGCATTGTGATTCTGTGTTTGTAATGATGTAAAGCACTTTGAAATGCCTTGCTGCTGAAATGTGCTATACAAATAAAATTTGATTGATTGATTGATTGGTATTTTGGGTCATTAATCCAACATATAGCATTAGAATTGTTCTCTCATTTAAAAAAAAAAAAGCAAAATAATTTATCATTTCTTTTGAGCTCACACAAGCTATGTTTTCTTTCTTAGTTTTCAAATAATGAATGAGCAATCTAGTGAAAATGTTGAGTATATTTCAGCTGACTTATAATTAAATGAGCTTACCCTTAAAATGTTAAAATGTATTAAAAGTAATTTAATTGCGTACCACCGTCATAAAATGTTTAGTATGACAAAAACCGTAAAATAAATATTTGAGTTCTTTTGTTTTTGTTTGTTTTTAAAATACACATGTTGATGTGGTTTTGCATTTAATATTGAGAGGAGGTTCACTGGCACTTCTATAAACTAATATATTTTTCTCTGTTTTTAAATGTACCTATATGTTAAAAGTAGAACAAATTTATGATCATATGCCAGCAGAGAAAGTAAATCTTTCCCATAATGTTACACTATTTCAGTTTAAAATCTATTCTTGATGCATATTCTTTTTTTCCAGCATAGGTTTGTAAGACATAAATATTGAATTTCATTCATATCCGCAGGGTTCTTTCACATAGTTCAACAGAGTTTTGCACTCACCCACAAAATCAGAATGTATGCAGTCCACACATTAAGCTGTTGTTTCTGATGTATTTTGCAGACCTTTACTTGTCTACAACCCTGCTGTTTAGCAGCTAAATATTGCTTTTCTATTTCTTTCCAAAGAAGAGTGTCACATGCATTCTTTTTGCATATTAATTATGTAATTTGTCTAGTTTTGTTAATTTGACTCCACTCATATTTAGTTGCTTTGTGTTTATAGTTTTATTATATGGAACCATTTGGAGTTGTGTGGCAGGTGTCTCTTTCACCTGCCACTGTCCCCTTACATAATTATTTAGTCCAGGCAGATACACAACATCCTACCTCTGGGGTCACAACTCCTCCTTTCACCTTCACACCTGCCATCCATGGGTCAGCCCTAATGAGTAGCAGGTCAGTTGAAAGGGAGGCTAGGTCAGCCCAATGACCTGCTGACCCCAAGCTATGAGACATGCAACTCTGCCCAGGCTGATCTCCTGACTGAAGGAGACAGAGAACTTGGATGTTGTGACCGTTTAAGGAAGGAAGAAGATAAATGAAACTGAAAACTTCCACCCAAAACGTTGAATGCAAGCCATTGTTTTTGCACAGATATTTCAAAGATCATGCTTAAAGTTTTGCTATTGTTTATGTGAAATTAGTTTATCTGCCCTCAAAAAATGGCTCAATTATAATTTTATGCTTTATAGAAACTAGTGTTTATATTTTGTCTGAGAACTTAAACAAGAAAGCATAACAATAATAATTGAAAGTAGTTCTGTCTCAACCAGAACTCTTTATTCTGAATCCTGATTTATTATTCATGTTTAAATTGTATTGGACTAAGACAAGGCAATAGCCAGTCAAATGTTACAGTTCAACTTTTCATTAAAATTTGAAAATCAATCCCATGTCAATGCATTTAAACTCAACAGCTATAAAGCATAGTAAAAATAATATACTACATATTATCAGTATTACAGTAAACCATCACTTACTCAACGCAGTGCAGTTTGCTTTAGTGCTTGGCTAACTTTAGTAAATATTATCAAGGGCTTCTGGAAAAGTCACATATTTGGTGGTGTTCCAGTTAATCATATGTGGACAAAGTTTCTGTGTTGCTCTTTTGCCATTTCTTTCTATGATGTACAGGGGCTTTGCCTCAAAACTATTTTAAAATTACCAGCATGGACTGAGGGGTTGAAGATGACAGACTATATTATACCTCTGATCTAAATTGAAGGTTTTTTAAAATGAGTGAACATTGTGGATTGTAGGGGGTGATATGGGATAAAGACTGACATATGTACACTGTCAAATATGCAGCAGGAGCACAGTCTGCAAGGGTGTATAAATCAGATACATCATATCATCATCCTGTATCAATGTGTTCTCAGGAAAATGCTAATTAGCAGAATCTGATGCAGATAATGATATGTTGAGGATGGCATAAAAGAACTTTGCTTGTATTTAAGGCACTGAGTTCATTTGAACAGCCTGCCTACATAAGGATCGCAAGACAGCGATTGATATGTCA
Organism: Xiphophorus maculatus; assembly: GCF_002775205.1. Lineage (NCBI taxonomy): Eukaryota > Metazoa > Chordata > Actinopteri > Cyprinodontiformes > Poeciliidae > Xiphophorus > Xiphophorus maculatus. The sequence continues at coordinate 20,348,182 of NC_036449.1, read as the reverse complement.
GGTTTAATCTTTTGCAGATGAATGCTGTGAGTTGTAATTAATGCCCTTTTGGTTGCTTGCAGCATGATGTAAAAGTACCGACAGCCGGTGAATTTGGCAGCTCAACTTGTGTACTATACAAGTACTAAGTAATCAGCATTGGTCTTCTGCTTCCCTCAAAGGGAATGTCATTGTCATGCTTTTATTCAAAGAGGAAAACCTAGACTTGATCAAATAAATGATGTGCATAAAATATACCACAGTTTTGAAGGCATTACATTAAAAATCTAGCTGTGACTATAAAGCATCAATAAAGTTCACACCTCACTTAGTCAAGTTTAGTTGATACCAACCATTGAAGAAAGTTGGGATTGAAGCCCTGATCAAAACCACAGATTGGATTGGTTTTCCCCATTTGAAGAAAAAAGTTTACCTGATAAACAGAGTCTAGACTCTGTGGTGGAAAATCCATGAGTGAAAACTTCCCATGTCATCTTTTTTTTTTCCCCCAAATGGAGCCCAATAAAAAAGAAAAACTGAACATGGTTCGTCTTTTTTATTAAAAGCAAGTCACTTGTGGTCACACTATATACACTTTTGAAGATCGATCTTGTGGCATTCAATGACTCACAAGGGCTTTGCACTGTGGATCTGCCAAGGCTGAGTGGCAAACAGTCCCAAACCAATTTAACCGCCAAGTACAAGGACTTGTTTGATTTTACAACCAAACAAATCTTAATAATACTGCAAAAATTACTATGTTCCCTTTGTTTTAAAACCCATCTACCAGTTTTTATGTTATCTTATGCTTTCTTTATGCCAAGAAGTAGTTTCTCTCCATAAAATTTCCCCCTCAAGTCTTGCATAGTAATGAACTCATTTATTCCAGAATTTCACTTAAACTCTCAAGGCTCTTCCACTGTTTTCAGAACAGTGGAAGAGCTTTCTTCCACTGTTCTGTTTGCAGGCTTGACTTGATTTAAAGTCAAGCCTGCAATGACTTTAAATCATGTGGTATAACACTGTGTTGTAAAACACAGGTGATATTTTGATATTTACATGCGGAATAAATTAAATAAAACTATTTTTTTTTCAGATTTTTCAAATAATGTATTTTGCTGCATTTTTGAATATGTCTCTATCAGTTTACACAGACATAAAACTGTATTTGTTCCTTGTAGAAAAAGAGCTTAAGCTCATTCAGGTTGTAAATGGCTCATTTCAAGTCTCACTCTTTCTGTCACAAGTAGCTTTTGTGTGTTGCTCCTCTATGTTTTCACTACAGTATAACGTTCAAACCCAAATTCAGAGTGACATCTCTACTTTAGAAAAATGTTTCAGTCAAACCATTAATCAAATCCATCGAATCTTGTGCACCTCAAACTTTGCATCACTCTCGTTTAGGATTCCAAACCTTTTCTGTAGTCTTTAGGACAAATTTGTTACATAGGTACATACATATTGAATAATTATTGTTCAGTCTATTAGTAATGATTAATATTGACTTTTGGCAAAATACACTACTTTTTATACAACCGTAAAATCACCTCATCCTCTTTGTGACACTCTGCCCTCAAGAAGTAATCACAACTGTGCTCCTCTATTAAGTTTTTAGCAACATTTTTACCACTGTTGCACTGAGAAGTAACTTGTACAATGAGCTCAGCAAATACGCAGTTAAACCCGGGGTTTGCTAATTGTTACTGGTTAGTCTGAAGGAGCTGAGAGGGGGAGTTGTGGCTGATGACTGCTCTGTGAGGCAGAAGCTCAGAAGCTTGGAAACAGCAGGCAGATCAGAGGAAGAGCTTCATCTTCTGAGGTGGTGTTCTGCCCCCTGTTTGCAAATCTGAATGTTTGCCGTGGGAGATTCTAGGATTTCTCAAATATGCATGAAAGAATCAAAGCAAGACTCCAGGTATGGTTTTGATGAGATATAACATTATAATATCATTATCAATATCATAAAAAATGTAATTTCATTATGCCTCTTTTAATTTTTTGTTTTAAAGTTATTGGTTTTTTCAGTATATGTGAGTTTCCATTTACTTGTGACACCGAATTGTCCCCACTAATGGGAAAAATAAGGGATTTTCTATTCTAAAATATATATTTTTATTATCCTAACAATGAATCTGGGCAATACAAAAAACATTTTACATACACATTAGCTGTTCATTTTTTTTTACCACTGACCATAGGAAGCAATGGAGGAGGTCGCTGGTTATTTCATTGCTTCATTATTTTATACAAACAGAGTTGTCTGCTAATGGACATTTTCTTCCATTAATTTGTTCTGCCGCAGGGTTAGGGTTGGAAAATGAAACTTTGTGCTATGTTCACTCAACACCAAATTTGTACCTGGGAAAGCACATCTGAAAGGGGAAACTCAGACTAACTCACCTCTGAGCTTTATTGACCTTTTTAAATTGCTTTCAGATGGAATGATTGTTGTAGTGTTAGTACAACTTGCATCTGAGTTTTTGGGAAACCTTTGGCTTTTCCATCGGTCTCATAGGCAAAGGACCTCCCAACTACACTTCTGTTGCTAAGGAGAGTATCACAAGGTCTGTTTCAGACTTTACATGTTAACAGAGTTTTTATCACCCAGCTGACTATTTTATTATCAGCCAAGACTGTTCAAGTGAGCCACTAAGCAGAAGGCAGGAGGTTAGAGTCATTACATCACTGCAGTCTTAAAAAGGGGGGCAACTTCAGGGAATAAATTTGGGTTCATATCTGTGAATTTTGAACTAGATGAATAATGTTTAAATAAAGAATAGTTTTTTTTTCTCGATTCTATCTACATATTAATTATTATGACAACTCCACTCCAAGATATTTATGCACTACTTTGTGCCTGTTGAACACTTTAAATCTGAATAACATACATAGAATTGTATCATCATAATCTAACAATGTATCAAAGTTGAAAAGGTGTGAATACTTTGTCAGGTACTTCTTTTTATAAGATGGTAAAATTTAAGTAAATAATCCAGAGTTTATTTTTGGTGACTTAAATGCCACATGCATAAAAAAGTAATTAAAATATAAACAACTTATTTAGCTGCTTTAAAATTACAAGCAGGAAGTGTGGAAAGAATGATCAACTTTAATGCAATGTTTTTTTTTTTAAAAATGCACTTCATGTTTACCTGACACCTTACTGTCAGCCATTTCTAACCCTGCAGTTATCCCTGCTCTAGGGCCCACACAGACATCTATCCTCAGCTTATGCTGCTGAAAATGAGGGACATGTAATAACTTCATACACTATTAAAAGTTACAGGAACTAAAAAAAAACAACATACTGATAGCACAAGACTCACAAAGCTGGCTTAGTCATAAATAGTTTAGTCCTGAGGCAATGGCTTTTCAGGTCTGATAAGCGACAGAGTAAATATTAGTGTCAGGTTATAGATCACAGTTATTTTACCCATAAAGAGAGAGTGGGTGGTGCAGAATAGGAGAATGAATCAAAATGTTGACCCTTATATAAGCACGTTTATTTCAAAATATTGGCACATTCTTGTTTCTGATTAAAATAATTTATTTGCATTTGAATAATGTGTGATTAGTCAAATTCATAAGTGACTCTGGTTCATTGTTCGAGTCTTCAATTTAAAGGGGAGTGCTTTGCTTTGCTAAAACCTGATGTGAACCCATCAATAGCCAACTACCGTTTAGTAGTAAACTTTCTCGTGTGTCCGAATTACTGTGTGGAACGCACATTAAGTGAAAATAAAAAATTAAACAGCAGGAAAATCACCAAACAACTTAACATGAAATAATAAATGAAAATTCTAGGATGTTCTGCAGTGAAGATGTGTGACTCAGAAGGAAAAAACACCATACAAAAACAAAGAATTCATGTCTATCCAGCAACATGTCTTGCAACTTATTTTTTCTCAATATAAAATTCAATCTTTAAGTTACAAGTGGGTTTCTAGTCCTACATTTTTGCAACCATAATATGCAGTTAATATGTTTCATAATCTAGAATTTACCATGCAGATTATGCAATGATTAAAACATTGGCTATAAAACTTTTGTAACTCTCTTTAAAATATATTTTCTTATTCCTGTCCTCTTCTTTCATCTTTTTTTTTGCTTCATATAAAGCTCAACCCAATCACCCAGCCTGTCTACTTCCACCTACAGTCGGTCTCTGTACATACAAGTGCAGGTATGTTGAGCTGCACCTACACATTGCAATATAGATAGAAACAAGAAAGCAAATCTCCCCTGTGTCCCTATTGAATGACCTATTTTTCTTGCACTGTATCTTGGAAATACAGTTCCAACTTAGAAAAGTTACAATTGCTGATATATGCTTAGAAAAGCTCCTAAGCCACTGAGCATAAACACGATAAAAAGCAAGAGACAAGGAAATGAGATCAAAGTCACAAGCAGCCTACAAGTCTGGAGGCCAAAGAAAGTCAAGTGAGGTACACTTTCTGTTCAACCACTCAAACTGCATAGCACTGCAAAAACACGCCTTGTTGTGTTTCTGACATGTCCTTATCACTAGACTAATTATAGTATTTAAAAATGATAAAAAATCAGGGTCATGTTTGAGCTAGATGATTTTGGTTACTGAAGTAAATAATCAGTCCTTCTCAAGTATTACCTTAAATGTGCACAAGAAAAATGGAAAAACAGGGTGTTTGCTTTAATATAATACAACAAAAAGCTGTTTGTGAAAAAGTAAATAAAATATGCAAGTCTGTGTAGACAGCTGCTTTTTATCACTGCTTTTAAGCAAACAGTAAATCAGGCAATCTTCAGGTGACATACAAACAGATCTACCAAAAATATAAAGGTCATCCCACCATAATATTTTTAGCATATAATGTAAATACCGAATGCAAGCATGTAAAAATAAACACTGAGGTAAACAATTTTCATGTGGCAAATTAGCAAATACCATGAAATCTGAAATTAGTCCAGGCATGGTTTATGTACATCTACTGTGCATCCATTTTCTTCATTGAAATTTGTGTGCATGGATTCAGAAAGAATGTTTAGGCTTGTCATCACTTTTCAGTTCTAATTAAAACAGAGCTGCAGTACTCATCACACATGGCCATCATTGATGAAATGGGATGACAAAGTCAGGATGTTACCTGAAAGACAGAGGGAAAGACAAGATTGGGTAAATCAAGAGTGAGTCAATACCTTTGATAATATTCCATCATGGAAATATATCATTGAATTGTATTCCTTGTAAAACTGCATGAACAACTTTGGATCTTTACCCTTTGAGTCAGGAAGACAAAGTTTTGACTTGAAATTTGATTTGAATTTGAGCAGAGTGTCATAAAAAGAGACTAAATAGTTGCCTTGAGGATGAGGTTGAGTCTGCTTTTCTCTGTCTTTGTTATGCTCTCCTCTTCTTTTGTCCTCAGATTCTTCCTTTACCAGACAGACTGGTTGCCTATTTGGTTTGGCAGCAACAGCTAAACGTAATCTCGCTAGAACAGAGGTCCCAGTGATGTTTAACCCTTTCAAGGTAGCAAGACGGGGAAATCAATCTCTACTTGTGTGGAAAAAAATATCCCCATCCTGTTAGCTGCTCACTTAACACCTATTCCTGTGCTGGCTGTCGTGAAAAGGGAAACTCAAGGGAAGAAGAAAGAGGTCAAACTCATTTAGGCAATCGTGAAAATTTTTTTTAAAATGTCACATAAAACACCAACTTCAAATGACAGTGCTGTTGAACCTTGTGAAGAAGTACTGCAAACATTATGCAATTAAATAAAACAATATTTAATCTGTTGCTTTGGTTTTAAACCATTTCCAGGAAATACTCTGTACAGAAGTACAACCAAATAGACTGGTCTGTAATTGCTTTACCAAAACACAAAAAAAGAAAGGTTCATAATCAATTTCAGGAATTCTGCTCAAAACTAGAGTAAACCTTAAAGGTGTCATAAGCAAGATGGACTACCTAAAGTTGGACAGCAAGCCACCTTTTTATTCAATGGATGGATTGATGACCACTCTACTGAAATTATCAACTAATATTTACTATCTTCCTACAAAAATTTAATCTAGTCTAAAAAAAACTATTTATGATATTTTAAGAGAAAAAATATTCTTCAAGGAGAACAACATGTCTGAATAATTGTAAATTATGTGTTGTGAGCTAAAAATATGAATACATCTTTTTTATATTTCTGTGTAAAATATATATCCCCATCTGTGTATTGTGATTTCATATGTCGTGTATATCTCTGTAAGAATGTTACTTTCAAGTTCCATAAGTTAGCTGGAAAACTAAATATGGAATTTAGTCTTGTAAATAGTACATTTTCAAAGGCAGCATCTCAGTAGCTAGTAGCTGCAATTAAAAGCTCTCTTGTGCAAGTATTTGGCTGTCATGTTGCTCAAGTGCCAGGGGATGCTACCTTCTGGTGAATTCTGGCCTTGAAAATTGTTCGAGGTTATCAAAATAGAGTCTTTGAAGCAGTGTCACGGTCACCAGGGAACTGAATCAATGATTGCTCACACTTGAAAAATGGCCACCAACTGAAAATAAAGTGGGAATGTCAGGAACAACACAACAGAGACCAGCCGCACCACCTCTCTGCTGAAGTTCAAAATTCTGTTTATGATCCAAGTTTGCTCATTTGCTCTTTTCTCTTTCATCTCTATCTCTTCTCTTCTTTTTGACACAAAAACTGTACATGCAGCGCAGAGTTGATGCCCCTTGCAGTGATAATTAATTGTGACTCAGGGCCAAGAAACAAGCCTCTTCATTTGAAGATCAAGCAACCCAGTGTCCAGCACTTAGTGCTCTTGGTTTTAATGAGCCTGCCCCCAGCCCCCACCTCCAGTTTTCTCCTATGTTCCGGCTCTTTTCTACCTTTCTTTTTTTTTTCAAAGGAGGACTCTCTGACAATAGGTGTCCTCTCCTGTTGCTTTCCAAAAATACAAATAAACAAGGCACGTCTTATTTGATGGCACCATCAGGGGGTTGTTTTAGTGCTGTTTGCTTTGGGCCATATAACTACAAACAAATACATTTGACCACAGAGTTTAAAACTTTTAGCACAGCATAATGTGAACCTTCAGAAATATGTTCATGGTGAGAACTGACAAGTTTCAAATGACAGCCCCTGTCCTTGTAACACTGTTTTTGCCCTAGATCCAGCACCCACTTTGTCTTATTGAGGGTCTTTAAGTGTTACATTCCACCTCTAATATGCTAAGCCATCTAACCATTGCATAAGTTAAACTTGATGGCGCTGTCCCTACTGCACTTGGCAGGTGAGAGGTGAAAAGTGACAGGCTGTCTTTAATTCCCCTTGCCGCCTCTGTTCTTTCAGAAATAAGAGATGAACAGACGGTTTGTTTTGAGTGAGAACTGAAATGTCTTTTCCTCCTGAGTTTATTGTCCTAGCAGTCTTTAATTTACGTTTGCAGCTTTTGGTGTTCATTTCCACAGTGGGGTCCAAAATGGTATGATTCATGTTAGTTTTATCCACAAATGCTGAGCGGGTCACTCATTTCCACAACACAAGTGTCACCTTGTTCTGGTACCCACTGCTGCAGATACTCTTCACAAAGATTAAAAGCAAAGATTTCCAGTAATAAAACCAAACAAAACAAATTATTTTGTCATGGTGACTTGACTAGTAACGTAGATAAATGTCAAAATCAAACTCAGCAGAATCATGCAACTGTAACAAACTGTATGGAGATTTAGCAGACACACTTCTGCTTTTTTCACTTTTTAAGCAAGTGGAATGAGAAAGTGCTGGTCTTATAACTTGTGGCTATTTCACAAATGTTTAATGTATGAAAAAATCCTTTCAAAATAAGCAAATATTCTATTTCTTAAAATATTTAAACTATGCAAAATGTCTTGCAGGAGAACATAAACCACAAACATGCACATGAAGCAGCAGCTAAGGTTTTACCCAAAGTGCTTCCATCATTCACCCATTCACACACTGACGAGGCAAGCTTGTGGTTGGAAGGTGGGTGAAGTGTCTTGCCCAAGGACACAACAAAAGAGGCAGAGGAAGCAACCCACCCCCTGCTGCAAAGAATCCATAGAGATTGATTTGTATTTGTGCCTCAGAAGAAATAATTTTTTTAATCCTCTTTAATAAGATTTTTCAGGAGATACTGCCTCTTTATTCTCAAACTGTCTGCAATGATTCAAAATCACAAAATAATGTTTTGTGAAGACAAGCTTAAACTGAGATAAGTTATAATGCTAAGCATTTTCAACCAAATTGAATTACTTAGAACTGTCATTTAACTCCATACCAGGGCCTTTCTCTTGGGTAAAGGTCTACCAATATAATTAAAAGGCAGTGGACACAGAAAGAAGGAAAATAATGGTGCCAAGAAACAACTTGGTTCTTAGAAAAGGCTCCTGCTGTCAAAACGTTTTGTGAATCAGGAAGTTGCAGTTCATCATTATTAGCCACATGTGCAGACTAATGGAGACACAGTAGCATAGAAGCAGAATGAACTTCGGTTGACAGAATAAGAGAAAGCAGTAAGAAAATAGAACATTTACAAGGTTCTGTAAAAATATTTTGGAGAAGGTTTTTAATAACTAGCCTTTGTCATAAACAGGTAATTTAAATTGCAATAAATTAAAAGAATTGTCTGTTAAAAATGGCCTTTATTTAACAGTAACTAGACTAGAAGAAAAGCAGACAGAAGAGGAAGACATGAAGTAAATGGCCCACAGCCAGAAATCAAACCATGGACAAAAACTGTTGCCTCTGTAAAAGGTGTCCCTGCTCTATCACTTAGCCATGTGGTACTGTGGCTTGCTAGGAGGTGTTTAAGTCCCACAACACAAGTTGTCAAAGCTAAAATATGTTATCTCTCTCAACCAGTTAGTCCTCCACAGATATCTACTAAAGTAGCAAAGCTCATTACTCTTAATTATTGGGTCACAAGGACAGGCAACCTCTCAAATCACTTCAGCAAATTGTCAGTTCTTATCTGTCAAGCAAAAAATTTGAATCTGGACATGAAAGTGCTGATTTAAATCATTAGTATGAACTCACCAACAACTTTGAAACTGGTGATGGCTACAGGCATAGCTATTTTACAAAAACAACTGTACTGAATGCTGATAATTCATCAGTTGTGCTGAATAATGCTTAAAATCCCCTTCTTTGACACTATTGTACAGCTGCCTATGGGTATGCAAAATGCACAATTTCAACTTCAGGGATTTGGATAACTGAAAAAAAACAGGTCTCAAGGGGGAGTCTGAGCAGCAACATTCTGCCTAATGAAGATGCATTAATAAATACCAAATAACACAGGTCCTTAAATGCCATGTGATACCGTGAAAAGCTTAAAAAATTACAAGAAACGTTGGTGAGTAAATGTCTACCGATGATGCAAGGAACCAAAAGCATGTTGTTGTGCTTTATAAAAGTACCCAGTAAAGAACGAAGTGTCTTAGTTGTATAACACATTTCAGCAACAAGGCATTTCAAAGTGCTTTACATCAGTGGTCCCCAACCCTCGGGCCACGGACCGGTACCGGTCTGTGGACCAATTAGTACAGGGCCGCGGAAGAAATAATTAAATACTTCCATCTCGGTGCGCAACCCTCCCACCCCCTCGATCCGCAGCGCAGTCTTGCGTGCAACCCTCCCCCCTCCATAGCAAATGTGCGAAGGCTTGTTGCCCCCCTCCCCCGTAGCAAATGTGCGAAGGCTTGTTGCGCGCCCCCAATTGTGCGAAGTCTTGCTCCCCCCCCCCAATTGATTACCCAATCAGTAAGTGTAAAGCTGCTTTAATTTGGGTATAGTTTGGAACTTTGAAAGGCATACTTAAGAAAAGCCCCACCGAAAACATAGGGCAGTAATTTCCTCTACCATCATTTCCACAGAGGGCAGCTTTGGCTTCCATTCTTCCTCACCTTCTTTCTCACTTTACACAACGAAGACAGCCAATATATGCCAGAGCGACATATCCTTCCCCCCGATAATGGAATTGCCCGGCTGTAATAATAATTTGAATTTCACACCCTGCTGCCTCAGTGTGGAGGGATTGCTGGAGCAGCAGCATAAATTAGCCTCCGTGCACAGGGCTGATCGATGAGTGCCCCGTTCACCACCTATTGATTTGGGACAACTCTTGGGCATGCAAGTGTACCTTGCATGTTTGCAGTTCCATGAAGGCCACTTTTTCTTTTTTTAACTTTACAGAAAACAACTAAATTTGTATTTTGGCTGCCAAAAGTAACAAGAACTGGTTTAATGACAAGAGCATCACTATGCTCGATATGTTAGCCAAGTTGTCGGATCTAAATTCCATAGAAAATCTATGAAACATTGTCAAGACAACGGTGAGAGACACAAGAGGAAACGAGCTAAAGGACACCATTAAAGAAATCTGGATTTCTTTAACATCTGAGTAACAAAAGCTTATTGCTTTGAATTACTATTGAAGTAATTCACCCAGAAGAAGCCCAAACCAAGTACTGAGTGAATATACTGTAGATCACATGGGCATATTTCAGTGAGATAATATTCAGTTTCTTAAGAACCTTTTTAATTAGTTTTATTAAATATCTTTTGTTAAACTTGATTCTTTGGTTTGCATTACCTGTAAGTTCGTTATGATAATGTCCATTAACATAATGAACATAGACACATGTTTGCAATGTAGCACTCTGTAAGTCATGTAACTACAAATTACAGTTTCATTGGTTGAATTGAATTGATGATATTCTAATTTATTGAGATGCACCTGTATACACTATGCACCACACATTTCATTATGCATTTCATTTAATTTGAATTTCACCTTATTTATGTGAAAGATGTAAACACAAAATGTATTCACAAACAAGTGCAATACAGATCCAAAGGATCACTACTGCAGAATGGGCACATCTGAGGCCATATTCAAAGAATCAATTTTACAGTTGGGCCAGAAGCCAGAATAAAAAGCTCCTCTCAGATGGAAAACACACCCTGACCAAAATACAATGCTGAAATATTGAAAAATTCATCAAATTCACAAATCAATAGGTCCACAAGCACCAAAATCCTTCAGCATAAAGAGACAGAAGAGGTAATTTCTCTGACCTTTCTTCTATAGGGTTGTGACTGTGGAGCCAATAACGATGAAAATCAATTCTCAGTTTGAGTCATTTTTCCTCAGTGTGAGGGTGTTGAGAAATTAATGAGTGTCCTAACTCCCCTCACCCCCCTCACACACACACCTCACTCTGCCACCCACATGATAAGGCAAGCGCAGTGCTCACAAGTGTCCACACATTACAATAGGGGTGCATTAACAGATTTAGATCAGGCTTGTCCTGAGGCAAGGTTGTGTGGCATTGCAATGCTGAGACAGCTTTCTGGGACTGGCTCATTAAAACAAAATAAACAAAAGTAATATAAATAAATAAAATTATTTTTATTGCATTTATGAAGTCAGCCTGTGGCAAAGAACAGCTCTAACACAGACTATGAATATATTTTTTGTCAAATTGAATGTTGAGATGTCCAAACATTATAATGGGGATCATTAAAAATATAACATATTTATATTTAAAGCTAGAGCCCCACAAGAACTCAGGAAGCTATTCTGAATTACAACTGGAAATGTAAAAAATCAAAACAAATAATTTTAGGATAGACTATTTGTTTCTGTTTTGAAGTAGTGCACTGTATTCAGGACACAAGCTTAAAATTTACTAATCAGATAATTGTGAAGAATTTCAGATATTTGGTTTGTGTAAATTGTTGACCTCACCAACTTAATTTCATTTTATCTTTGAAACTATAGGAAGATGAAATAATTGTATTCAAAATATGTTTTAAAGCCGTCTGCTGCGACCAATATCAGAAAAAGAAACAACTTTAGGGTTCAGTTCAAACGAGAGCAGTTGTGGTAAAACAGGATTTTAAAATATATTGCAGAATTAACGGTTAAAGGCACCTTGAGCATCTAATATGTATGCTGAGCACAATTAACATAATTAGCTTGAGTAAGGTTAGGTTTGTGTGCATAAACTTCTGTCTCTGTGAAGCCCATAGATAATGTAGAACTGATTTTACTTTACAAAAATGTAAAATTCCCAAAAGGTTGCCAACATTGACAGAAACCTCAGCAAAGCAACAGAGCAATTTTGTTGTTCTCTATTCAGTCTTCCTTTTGCGTGCTTGAAGTTTTGTTTTCACTTGCTCTCACAGCATAAATTAACCATAGACACGCCTTAAGATGAAAGAAGATGCTGTTTCCATTTACTTTTGTCTTGTATTTCTGTTCTTTCTCTGATTTCATTTTAAAACACTAATTGACATGAAAAAACATCTAACTTTTAGTCTCCTTTACTCTAACAGAATTGAAAAACAAGACTGTTGTTGTCAAGTATGACTGGCTAGTTTAATGGTACTGTGATTTCATAGATAGGAAAAAGCATTGAATTTTTGTGTTTCTGTCTGGCCAGATACCAGTCAGAGAAAATCCTGATATTTGGCCAATTCTGTTCACGGGTTGATGTTTTGCTGCATCTTTAGTTGACATAAAACTGTTTATGCATGATTACTGAACTTACTCTGAAGTTCGGTGCGCTATGATCACCTATAATTAAGATCCAGGCAAAAAAAAACAAAAAAAAAAAAACTCATCAACTAGTTACCTTTTCTTTAGGTTTTTGTATTATACAATTGTCAAAAATTCTCATAAATACAGTGAACCCCCATAGTTTGCAATTCATTTCTACAGCATAGTTTCATCATGTATCAAAAGAGAAGTATTGCTGAATTTATTGTTATGTAGACATTATGCTGGACATATTTTCCCTTTTACTCTGCAAAAAATCTAAAAATATAAACATCTAAAAGGTATGAATTCTATTAAGAATTCTCTTTCAACCTCTCAGCTGTACTTTTTTCCTCAGAAAAAGCAAAATCAGAGGCTCTTACAATTGCAAAAAATGCAGTCAGAAATCAAGTAAAAACATTTTGTAACACACTGTAAAGCACTTTTCAAGTATTCTGAAAAGCAACTCTGGTTTATAAAATTGTATTCTTCTCCCTTCCCTCATCCTCCCAAATTACCAGCTATCAAGGTGTGATATTGTATCAGGGACACACCGTCCTTCACCTTACATCTGCCTGGGTAATCAAATCATGGATGACTTCAATTCAGTCTGATATTACACGGTTCAGTTGTACAATGGAACAACATCTCACCTGTGATTTCCTGGCATCCAAAAAAAAGGAGCGTAAGCTCAAAGAGATCGTTTTTGAAAAATACAAGACTTTTCAATTCAGACAGTATATCGAAAGATTCCTGGTTGTAAAAAAAAACAATAATTTGTAATATTTGATCTACTATTACGCCCTCCCTCTCTACTAATTTTATTATATCCTCCCAATTTTTAATTAAACTATTTACCAAAGCGAGAAAAAAAGTACTTTTAATAACAAACATCTAATCAACTATGGAAAAACCACACCATGGTGGTTTCCAAGTTACTAAAATGTGCACCCAGTTGCAGTCCTCAGCTCACTGGCTTACAGACTTTTGTGTGGTGATACCATATGGTGTTTTCTAATGAGGAGGTTTTTGGGTGCTGGTAACAGTGTTCCACTCTCACTTCCTCTCCCCACAGGAAGAAGTTCCCTCCCAACTCATAAGAAATTCACTGCACATTGTTGGCCCACTTTGTTAACGAAAGTCTTCTTGAATCATTGAAGCTGCGAGTCTCTGTTTCAGTCAATCCTCTGTGCACTGTGGGAAGCTTATTAGCCAAGCCAAGGCATTACAAAAGGATTTTAGAAAGAGAGAAGCAATTTTCTAAAGCTCTGTACAAGGTCCTGGTTTATTATCCAACTAACCCTATCCCTTATACTTAAGCCAATGCATGTGCTGATAAGAAGAGGTATTAAACTCTCTTATTTTCGGTTGCATCGCTGTGAAATAGAATTTACAGTACCCAAACCATACAGGCTCTCATACACAACAGCTGCACATTTACACAAGTGAATGAGATGTGATGCAGTTAATAGCAACAAAGACATCCTCAAGATTCATATCCTTGTTAACTAATGTCATCTTATGTAGAAGCAATAAAATATCAGCTTAATTCAAGCAAATCAGCTTAATTCAAAGGAATTCTATTTTCTTGAATTAATATTTGGTTGTGTCACCCCTGTTTGAGAACAGCAAGAGATCATCTACAATGCCTAATAAAGGTATTGATACCCTGAACATTTTTCTCACCTTTTTAACCATAAACTTTAATGCATTTTTGCAGAAATTCTATGTGATAGATCAACATGAAGCAGAGAAAAATTGTGAAGAGGACGAGAATACATTCATAGATTTAAATATTGAAAAATTTTGGTGTTTTTGGTTAGTTTTTTTTTAATTGGCCCTACCTATAAACATCTAGAAAATACAATGATTGCCAAGTCACTTCGCTGAATAGCTTAAGTTGAGAAACACTGGACAAAGAGCAGGTTACACAATGACATCCCATAGAGTTGGTAGCACTGTTGCTTTACAGCAAGAAGGTAAAGCTGGGATTGAATAATGACTTGGGGTCTTTTTGCATAGAGTTTGCATGTTCTTCCCATGCATATGCATGTTCTCTCCAAGTACTACTTTTCCCATATTCCTAAAACATGAGTGTTGGCTCAGTTGATTGCTCATAACTGCCCTTAGGGTGTAAGACCGACTGTATGGTTCTTTGTCTTATGTGTCTCCATTTTCCTGTCATACCCTACCTCTCGTCCAAGTACAGCTAGAGATGAGCACCAGCACCTTTCTCACTCAGACCAGCAAGGAAAATGAAGATCATCTATGACAATCTATTTTTAAGTCATCTCATTTTAATTTTATTTGTGTCTGCACTGGATTTTTTTAGGGCAGTCAGAGTTAAACAAGCTTGAACTTACACATAGCACATTTCAAGTTTTTTTGTGTCTGTTGTTTTTTAAGAGGGTGTAACTTTTAAAATCTCAATCAAATATATTGAAGTTTGTGGTACTAGCATGACAGACATTGTTAAAGCTTTAGGGATATTCATACTTTTATAAACCACCAAAAGTCACAATTTTAGAACTAAAGTAAGCGCGTACATAGCACTGATAAAGAATACAGTTTCAATTGGGGTTGAAACTTACCTATATTTTTCAAGTGTAAAATATTAGAATAAATAAAAATGAGAAATATCTGCCTCTGAAAGTTTAATTACATTTTTTGTATTATGTTTGCATTACGAATTTTAGTGGGTTAGTGCTAACATTTAAATTCATCTTGATAATTAAAAGCTTGCCCATTACTTATCTGGAAAGTGTAAAATCAGAACAAAATCTATTCCCCAGTCTCCTGGCTGTTATCTACTAACAAGATGACCCTAAAAGGGTACATCTCACCTTCTGAAAAGGGCAAGTGATAAACATTTTCCCCTACCTTTAGCTCATAAATAAGCTAGTTGAATGAATTACCCCGTTCATTTGACGTTTAACCAATTAATTATGCAGTGTGCTGTAGAGAGCTTGAGAGCAGGGTAGTTCCATTTTTGGCTCGTCCAATGGGCTGCTAACCCACCCATGACATTGAGCACTCCTCATCAATCTTAATGAGACCGGCATCACCACTGGACTTAACAATGGCACTAACTCATGCATATGCAAAGACATGAGTAAAACCCCATATATTCACACTGAGAAAACGCCACTTGGCTACTAGAAGCTTGCTCGGTTCAAAATCATACTGTGCTTAAAAAAGTTCACAACTCTTTATAGCACAAATGGATAGCCAATAATGAACTATTTATATCTACACAAAAATTTGTGGTCAAGAGGAATTTTTCCCATAAGTGTAAAAATCTGCCAGTGGAACTTGTTCTTTTTATCTATTTTCAAGAATTGACTTAAATTATTGACTTAAAACTGACAAATTTTTTATTTGGATGTGGTTCACATCATTGGGAAGCTTAGCATATACATTTTCAGAATCCGTAAATAATTTAAAGCTTCTCCAGGGAGACTTGTTCCTTGTCTTGTTGCCGCCAATTACAAACTGCTCTACAAAGACATTTGTCCTTATAATTTGGTTGTCAGAGACTGCTTTGTTGACATGCTTCAGCATGTCGTCAACATCAAGGCATCTTGAGAGAAAAGCATAGAAAGTGCACAGGCTTACGGCAACAGAAATAAAACCCGTAATTGAAAATTATGGGTGGATGGCAACAGCTGATCTATCCAGAAAAAAACAAACCTACACATATAAGGTTTGTTTATAGTTTATAGTCCCTAGTCCCTAGTTCAATGAAGTCCCTAGTCCCCATTGAACTAGGGACATCCCTAGTTCAATGGTCCCTAGACCATTGAACTAGGGACTTCAATGGTCCCTAGTTGAAGGGACTATAAAGCTGTGAAAACAAGTTTCACAGCTTGTTTTCAAGGAACTGCACCAAAGACAGATGAAAACATATGAAATATGTTATTTCAAAAACTTTGCACAGATTCATCACTGTTGGTAAATTGTCTTATGTTTGTCATTGACTGTGGAGCAAAGAGTGTCTGAAAAATTTGGCTAAATTTCAATACTCATGTGCATGGTGGTGTCATGAACACTTTCTTCCACCATGCTAGCAAAGACCCTAGAGTGGGCTGAATGCAAACCCAATGCAAAAATTGAATCCATTATTTAAAACATTTTGGTCTTCAGAACTGCTCAAAAAACCCTCAGGCATTTGTTCAAGACCTGATGGAATTCAAATTATGATATGCCGAGTTCTATATTCGAAAAGTATGAGACCATTTCTGAAATACTGATTGAATTGCACAGATCAGCACTGTTACTACTTTCATTAAATTATAAAAGGATGCCATTGATGACTTTGAGTTAGGCACCCAACACATTTTTTTGCTGTGCCATGGTCTATCAAACTATCGGAACACTGTCAGGCTGCATGGCAACACCCTTTTGCTCTTGGAGGTCACCACGGTATGGGTCTCACAGCTGATAGAACTGATGGGGATGAATGAAACACTAACACCTTTCAATATGATGTACAGTACTGCAACCTCCTTTACTCCAATAATGAGCTTTCTACAGAGGCTGAGCCCAGTTAGAAAAGGTGTCATGGGTAAAGTTACATATAGTAAATGTTTAAGTCTAATAAGTTAAAAGAAATGATAACATTAACAAAAAAGTATGTGCAAGTATATAATAAAATTATGAAATAATATAATCCTTAAAGCGAACCATGAATCAAAATCAACATATAGTCATTTAAGCCCATTTATAAATGAAAATATGGCCGACTTCATCCGAAGGTGCAAAAAAAAATCATTCAGAACATGGGGTTTGACGCTCCATGCAGAGGGTGCACTGACACCAAGCTAAATAAGAAAATAAATAAATACATAAAAAGAAGAAGAAGAAATCTGGCCAGTTTGAAGAATAGGAAGGTTCCTCCTTCACCTCTGGCCCACAATAGCTGATGAAGACATAACTGAATATCATCTGTCTGACAACCACGTGGTGGAAATTTTACAAAGAATGGGGTCAGAGATTGCAAGGTTCATCTTGAGTGTACCTTCATCTAGTGCAAGTGTATCCAATACATTACTAGACAGAAACATTGGTCTAAAGTAATTTCTTAGCACTGCTGGGGTCTTTGCCTTAATAGATTTTATTACCCTTTCAATCCACTGTAGGAGTTGGTGACATTGTGCCAATACCAGAACTATTTTGGATTTCAGCTATTACCCTCTTAAAATGTAATGGAAATAAATAAACTGTCCTCACACCCTTTTCCATCACATTGCCAGCAACATGGTAACTTATTTCATTCAGGCTGGCAATCATAAATAAATCAAGAAATCAGAAGCTGACAATGTGAAAGCACCAACAAACTCATAGATTTGGAGTACGGGTGTAATGCATTTTTATAAAGTAGACTGTTTTGCTCCACTGACTGACCCACTGTCACCCAGGCACAATTTTCCTCAACTATGATGTTGCTCTTGTCTTATTCACCTACAAATTCTAAATAATGGAAGCAGAGTGAGAGTGAAAACACTATCCAATTTGGCAATTCACGAGCTGAGTAGACAACTTGTGTCCATTTATTTGGGCAGGGGTGCTGGACATGCTTGCTGACAAGCAAGTAAGAAACAAAATGCATCAGGGAATTATTTTCTTTGTCTGCTTTTTTTCTTGCAGCAAAATAAGTCACAGGCAGAGATGTCTAATGTAAGTAAAAGCAGAATGCTTATTTGACAGAACTGTACCTTGAAAAAATAATTCTTAAAAATAAAACTAAGGCATATCCTTAATAAAGACAACAGAAATACATGATATGCTTTTAGGCATATAGATGTGACTTACTGATGTTCAAACTAGGCCTCAGAATGAGGAAGAAAAATGATTTAAGTAACTTTGAACATGTCATAGTTCTTGGTGTTAGGCGAGCTGGTTTGAGTATTTCTGAAACTGCTGACCTACTGAAAATTTTAACCACCACCATCTCTTTAGTTCACCCAGTGAGTGACAGATGTGTAGATGAAAATTCCTTGTTGACAGAGGGAGAGTGAGTAGTCTGGTCTCAGACAACAGAAAGGCATCATTAACTCAATTACCCATTAATTACAACCAAGGAATATCATCTTTGAAACATGTTGAAAATTGAAGAAGATGGAAAAGAGAAACAGAGCACCATGCCTAATTGTTGAGAACAAGTAACTGAAGATACAACTCGCACAGTCTTGTCAAACTTAGAAAATAGTTAATTGTAAAAAACGTGTGGTCTGCAGACCCTCTCTTTTTAGCTGTGAGATGGTGAGGTAGGAATTTGGAATAAAACTCTTCTTAGGATTGCTGACCAGCTTTTCTCAACTTTATACCAGTATTTTGGCTATCAATCTTTATAATATCCAAGTCTGTGAGGTTGGAAGACCTCCTTACCGTCATCCTCATCAGTAGCTCCCTATGCAGATTATCCATCAGATGTAAGTTAGGACTCTGACTGAGGCACTCAAAAAAGCATGACAATGATGTAATTTTCAGTCACACAAAAAACACATCTTGGTTAAATTTAGAATATTTTATTGAATCTAAATCTTGGTTCAATAAAATATTGACTTTGGAGATATCTGTAGAGTAAAAATCTGCTCTCAAAATAAAGGCCTCTTAAATGAGGCCTGTCCGTAGCAAACTTTAGTTGAATCTACCACATACAGAAACACATATTTCCACCCACACAAACACACGCCGGCACAGAGGGTGTGTGACCGTGTGTATTACAAGTGCTTGGAGCAAATCGCTTTCAACTGCAGCAGGTTGACATTGTTCAGCACCAAATGTGAACAAATTAAATGAAGCAATTAAAGAGTGAATAAGCCAGCGTTGATAATTACGACCTGATATGCCAGCAGCAATCATAATGAAGCTGCCAGTCTGCTCAGCTGGTTTAGAAATGCTCCACAAGCAACCATAATATAGTGTGTGTCTCTGTGTGTGGAGAGTGAGTTGTGTAGTTGAAATTTCAACTTTGGTCTCAACAAACACTTATTCTAACCATCAACAAGAGAGTTTCATGCACTTTCATCTGGACTTGACACACATGGTGCAAGTGTTGGAGTTCTTGGTGTGTATAAAGTCTCATAAATACAAAAAGTGAGGAGAAAAGTGTTAGACAATATGAACCGAGCTGAAAATCTGAATTACAGAAGAGGATGTGATAATCAGAGAAAGAGAGAGGCAGGCACACACACAAAGGTGAAAAAAGATGAGTGGAGGCAGCCTGGCAGAAAATTGAGACGGTCGGCCATTTTCGAGTCTCCCTCATCCCTCTGGGTTTATGGCCCGTGAAGCCTCTTGTCATTGCAGCTCACCAGAGAGCCAAGTTAACAGGGCCTGTCCTTGCCTCACCAGCATAAGAGATATTCCTCTTCATCATTAACCCATCTTAGAGACACCTTAGAACACAACTTAGGTGTTGAACAGCTATAGAGCTACCATTAAAACAACAGAATAACAGAACAACCGTAGTTGTTGCTGCATTGCTGAAATACTAAACAGGCCACTTTATGTTTTCACCAATATTTCAAAAACATTTTTATTAAAAAAATGAGTGGGCTGAGGTAGTATTTTACTTGGTCAAAAAACAAAATGCTAAGATGATATATTTTAAATAAACATTGGTGTTGTTATTATTACTAATAACTCCTATCCTTGAGAAAGAAACTTTGCTGAAGTATTTTTGAGCTCAGCTCTATAGAAAGTTCATAACATTTTACTTGCAGTAAAGAAAGCTGAGAACCTCTGGGCCTCCCTTTCTGCATTAACTTCCCCCAGTTCCATATGGAATACTGAAGGTAATCTATCCAGTGAGTTTTGGCTTGATCTCAAAACTCTTGCCAAGCTGGCAGGAATCAAATAAACAAAATGCACCATAGGCATCCTTTACATGTGGCAGAGTTTATGGGTTGACAACATTATTCTAATATTTGTTGACATTTATTTTAAAAACTGATGGAGCAAAGCGTATGTTTAAGAAAATGAGATCTTTACCGTCCTCACCACTGGTAGAAAGACAAAGATTTTCAGTAATTATTTTATGCTTTAGGGGATTCAAACCATTTCAGTTTAGTCTTTAACATTAAGTTGTGTTGCTTGGTAGATATAAGAAAGTAAATTTTATTTCTTAAGACGCTATCTGACTTCTTTGACCAGCTGCCACAACACAGTCACAGTTAAATTAATCAAGGCTATTTGTGTAATTAGGTTTCCAGGGACGGATTTGTTAAACATGCCAGATGACAGAATGATGTGGGCAATCGACAATTTCTGACTATCTCTTAAAAGTCCTACTCACATTTTACTACATCTCTTTTATGGCATCTGTTCTTCAAGGTCTTTTCTTGAAACTCTTTGTGCTTGAATCTCCAACTTTCACATACAATCTTCTTCATGTCACGAAGAATTCAAGAATTTCGTGCTGGCCAACCACCCTGGAGTCTAGATATTTCTGTCTGTAATCGCTGCCTTTCCACTGCAGGGACAAATGGAATTCAACCTCTCTGCCTAAAGAAGGGCAGGGTCGCTGGCCTGACAAACGTCTATTTGTCAGTAAAGCGAAAGTGGTGGTGTGGTTCAATATGTTGCTGAGCCAACTGATCAGTTTGGCATAATTACTGACGGAAGAGAAATGATGTGTAGGAGTGACAGAAAAAAAAGCAGATAAAGGGAAGGTAGTACACTTGTTCATTATATAATTTTAAAAAATGGATGTACCAATTGAGAAGCATTTCTTAGGCTAAACCTAGTGCTTGACTTTAATCTCTAGGATTACAGATTGGTCTGCATAGAACATTCATATACAGACAGCAGTCTAGAGATTAGAAATGACATGCCTTTTAAAATTTGACTGTACCTCTAATTCATTGAACAAAATTGTAGCTTTCTTACTACTCTCTTAGTTGATCAAAAAGGATGCACATTAATTTCCTATGGAATTTCATTGAAGCACGTGATTCTGATCAAATGTGACTGACAGCAGTATATGGTTTATGGACCACACTGTCTATATCACAAGTGTTACCGCTAAAGGTTATGTTAAACAGCCACTTCTGATATATATAAAAGAAAGATAACAATTAAAAGAATGTATTTATTCTATCATTAAATTAGACCATTTTATAATTTATAAGGTTGCTGATCTCACCTAATTGTCATTATCGTATTTGTGTCTATGCATATTAATAATTAGGTTTGCTTATAATTCAGACATTTATTTTGCTTGTAAGTTCACTCATCGAAGGTGTCAACATTGCAAGGCATACCGCTAAAATGGTTCTATAGTTAGAAACTTTTAACACAACAGGGGACAAAATATATAAAAGCATACATTGTTTACCCACAGTGAAGCAACACTGACAAAAAATGTAATTACACTCTACTTAAAGGCATTATTAAGAAGGTTTCTCACAATCTTTAAGGAGGACTGTCAGATACAAGTATGTAAAAGCCTCATTCGAACTTATCTCAGTGTGACATCTTTTAAAAAAGTCTAGCATAGCAGAAAATTAGTGTGTGAAATGAGACGTGTGCTTGTTTGTGAAGGAAGAAATAAATGTAATTGTTGGCTAGGCCCTTTCCTTATCTGTTTATGTATTTTTATGTTACACATAAGTTGAGTGTTTGACCATCACAAAACAGCAGAGGAAGGTTTATGACTTTGGCCTTCACAATTCTTTTGCCAATGGCAGCATTATAGGCAGTGAGCATCAATAATTAGCTCACTATGGACAGTCAATATGCGCCCATGAGATTTAAGAGCCTATAATAAAAGGCTTTGTGATTGCTAACCTTGCTGGCAGAGTTCAAGTAGGTACATAAATTATTTTTCACAGAATTCTAGAGTGATGTAAACATGGAGATTTAGACACAAAATGTGGACTAATTTGGATATACAGTATGTATATATAATAATTATTATTATTTTTACATAAGACTTTAGAAATGTAATAAACCAAAATCCTAAAGGAATGACACTGTACTTTCCTAAATTTTCTGTGAGTTTGACCATGTACTAAGGCATTAATGGCTTGCTTTTTATATAAAAGAAGAAAATTATGACAATGAGCACCGACAGAAAAAGTAAGCAGGTCATTGCACTGTGTTCACATTTTACAAATACAAATGGACTTTCTGTTACAGAAGTTCAAGTAGTAATAATTGTAGCAAGATACTACTCAATCAATACTAGCTCATTATTTTTAACTGGATAATAAGCAGCTTTTAGCCTACAGTTTGCATGCAGTAGAAAGACAACTATTCAGTCCATGTAAGGGCTGGTGTATATGCAAAACTGGAGAAGTCATGATACAATGATAAGAGAATTACAAGATAACCTTTCCTGACTTTACAACGTTGTGGGATAGTAAGATGTTATCTCCTAATTTTAGACAACTTAGCACAAAGTATTAAAATGAAAAGTGATAAGAGATAATGAGCTGGAAAGAGAGAAAATAATAAAAAAGTAGAAAAAAACTACAAAAATAAATGTTCAATGAAGAATGAGAAACAACAGTGTAATTCATAAGAAAAATGGAAAAAATTATTTATACTAACAATTATGACCTAATGTAGTCTCAGCTTCAGCAACTGTTTAAAATAAATTACAGACTTGTGTCTATTTCCCATCAATACTTTAGGTGTATAGTTATTTATGTGTGTGCTTTGATATATTGCCAGGCTGCATTGTGTCTCAAAAAAAGCTTCCCATTGAAAAAAAAGGACAAATGCTTTGATAATAAAATTCAAGTACTTATAAATTAAGTCAAATTGAAGATGGACATTTCTGAATCTCAAAGTCAGAAAAGACCATTAAGAACTCTTATAATTGAAGGCAAAAACATAACAAAAATTCAACCATCAACTCTAAATCAACTGCAAAATATAAGCCATATTATAAAGTAATCTCCAAGCAAGAAGACAGAGCATGCGTAAAACAAGAATCAGAATCAGGTCACTCACAGTAATTCATTCATTATTTAAGAGATTTAAATTAGAATTGAGCTTTGCGTCTTCATTACTGATCCATCAGGATTAACAGTCTGACAAATTCTTTCTACAGTTGTAAACTCTTGAAAATACACTGGCAAGAAATGTCGAGTTAAAAAGTATATTTTTTCTAAATTCATGGACAACTGGAACAGTCTTTTTGCAAACAGCTGATGTGGCAAAATATGAGAAGGCCCCAAAGAGAAGGCAGGAATAGTAATAAGGCCTCTCAATCCAGAATACAAAGAAATATGTTTTTCTTTTTTGTGTGTAGTGTTTTTCAAAAATATATATAAAAAATAGCCTGGGGAGTGATATTTCAAAGTTTTCAGAGCTACGACTGATATTTGCTGTCTTTATCTGGCATTGAGGTTGCAAAATAATAACAACAAATTCATATTTAGCAAAATGCTCATTGATATTTAAATCCCAAGGAACCTGATCTGATGATGCCCTATGGTAAAAGCTTAACTCCTTTCGACTCTGTGAATATCAACAATCTTTCAACACCATTATCAAATATTCAACTTCGGCAAACAATATCTGAATTCATCTCCTGACAGACAGCACTTACCCTTTATATTTATGATAAAACGTCTTTATATATATATGTATACATTTCTTAAGTTTAAGTCTATTTTTTGATGACGGATGAATATTTCAGAATATTTCGCAGAATGATTTATCCACCTGATCATCCTGAGTGTAGGACATGGAACTACGCCTGGGGTTTGTGCTGTGGTCTGTTATGATTATATCCAAGTTTTCTTTTGCATTTTGCAAACATCCCAGTGAGTCTGCTCAGAGAACTTTGGACAGTGTTCTGATATAAAAACACTAGTATTTATGTAGGCAGTTCTTTGAAAAGTACTGACTGTGTTCCCACAACATAGTCTGTACTTTTTCCCATAAAGGTCAACTTGTCAAGTAACTGCAAGTCCTAGAAAACAAGTTGGATCCACTGAGGCTCCACCTTGCCAAGCTAAATAAAAAAAAGAGTCTGCTGCTATGCTATGTTCCTGGTGCCCAACATGCCAATATACCATCAGGAGACAGCACCACGGCTTTTGTGAAGTGCATATCTGAGTAGGCCAGAGTATATTGTTCTTGTTCTACTTGACTCACACAACTGTATATACATAATGTAATGTATTTACATAATACACACAGAGACAAATTTATTGGTACAAAAACAGTTCTCTTTGAAATAAGTTGAAAGAAGTAAGAGTTTTTTTTGTAATTTTTTTTATTCTCTATTTGACACAAATGTAAAAAATGAAAATGGCACTCCTAATTTAGTGTTTTTCAGTAGCACCTTTTGCAGCAACCGCTGCCAACACATGATTTCTGTACTTTACAATCATATGTTGGCATTTCCTGACAAGTAGTTTGGCCCCAAACTGTTCAATCCGTGTTAGGTTTGCAGTGTGGCATCTCCACACATGTAACTGTCCTGTCTTTTTACTGATGTTTAAGGCCTATTGAAGAATTGTCACATTTTAGGGATATTTTCTCAGTTATTATTAAGTGATTCGCTATCTCATTTTCCTCTTGAAGGGACCAGTGACTTGTGATGTGGGCTGAGCTGTCTCATACAACGATGTATAGTCCAGGATGATTTTATTCAAATACTGGACATCTATATATATATTTTGTTTTGTGGCATTTCAGGCTGGCCAGTCTACAGTACACCTTTCTTAGTACAAAGTTCCCGACACAAGAACTGATGGTATATTGGCATGTTGGGCACCAGGAACATAGCATAGCAGCAGACTCTTTTTTTTATTTGTACTTGGCAAGGTGGAGCCTCAGTGGATAAATGTCTTTTTATTAATTTATTTTATTACTCCAATTCAAAAGCAGTTAGTCTTTTATAGATGATAGTCTTATCTCGGGTATAAAAATAAAGCACTTTTACAAAAGAAATACTGAAATGTTTATGTAGAAAGTTTTTGAAAAGAAAAAGTAAAATTAAAAAAAACTTGCAAAGTTAACAGTCAAGCTGTTTGTCATGCTGATATCAGTGATGCTTTCCTTCCTTCAAGTACGAATAAAACTGACACCATGACTCATTAGCAGCACTCTCTAATGAGAGCCAACAATCCACAATCCCTATAATGATTAACTCTAGCAGAAATATTAGCTCCCTATTGTGTCTGGGAAAAGCTTTGGCATTTAGAAGTTAAACCCAAAAGCTCTATCAATCACAAAACAGCCATGGTTAAGTTAAGACTTTGGGGAGAAATGAAAGGTTAAAAATTCAGGTAAACAACCAAAAGGAGACACGGGGTGCCTTCAGTGTATGTGACAATGCATTTTTATTGACAGCTCTTAACAATGTGGATGTCTGTGAGCCCCTGTCTGACTTCGCGAGGCAGAAATAGAAATCTTAATAGTTTCCAGCCTCATTCACATATCTTATTATTGGTATGCTAAGTGATGGTGGCAAGCTCTGAAAGAAGAAGTTGGAATAAAGGGCATGAAGTTGCAGGCAATCATCTGCAACCTAGTAAGGTGCAGATGAATGAAGCACAGTCATTTTATAACACAAACTGTGCATGTGATGCTTTTCACTCAAATTAAAGCAATGTGACGTATAGGTATTTATTTTTTTATGTTTGTCTATTTAAATCTCATAAAATACAAAATATGTTTATTTAGCTATGCAGAAATATTTAATGTTGTTCAAAATATCTTATAATTTGAAACACACTTGACATAGAATTTTTTTTTGCTAATTTTGAAAGTATAGAATTACTAATCAAACTTAAATTAGACAGAAAAAAGTATTAAAAGATGAAAAAATAAGTGGCAGCACTAGCTGGCATGTAATCAGAAATTAGACCTCAAATTAACCACAGTTTAATTTATTTTATCTAATTTGATTTTTTTTAAAAAAGTGTGCTAGTTGAATGTACATTTAGGAAAATAAGGAAATGGCCTTAAATCCACTTTGATAGGACAAGGTGTGAGGTGTGATGTCATAATAATAATAATAATAATAATAATAATAATAATAATAATAATAATAATAATAATAATAATAATAAAACACAGCCAGTAAATAGATTGTTCTAAAACAATTATGGAGAGTAACAGAAATATAAAGCTTTAATCAACATAACTACTGTGCTCTATGGGGTTGTGCAGAGAATGACATCGATAACACACACACACACACACACACGCCTTCACCCCGGCACATACAGGCTTTATTGTAATAACAGAGCAAGCAAATGCAGACAGAAAGAAATCAGAGCATGTCAAACAAAAAGTGCAGCATCTCAAGGATCATGGTCTTATTGAGCCATTCAGCAACACACAATAAGATTCACTGTTGGGGCGTAATCGTAAATAGACAATAATCATAATGAGAATCTAACAGCTGTCTTGTTTTCTGGTAGTTTCTAACTCAGCTTAGATAAACTGAGCGCCCAGATAGTCAAATATTCTGTTGCATCAAAAACAAATAAAACATTAAAAGTTGATTGATTGATGGGTGAGTTGCAGTAAATGCTTTGACCCAGAGAACATTAACAACTTTGTTATCAATAACTTGCAGTTTTTTGTTTTGTTTTTGTTTCTTTTCAGAAAAAGCTGTCAATGCTTTAGCGGTCTTTGGAAATTTTATGATTTTAGCCTTATTTTTAGTTTCTAGGATTTATACAACAGCCCTTGTATATGCTGTCTCAAACTATATCATTTAACAAGGGGTTGATCTCTTTACATTTCCTCTGACACTCCTCAAAGATCTGAAAATGTTTGGTGTGCCATCATTCAAAACCATCATCAGGACACAATGTTACATGAGTCTAGTCTTGAATTGAGGCTTTGTTGTCATATCATACCTATAATTCTAGAATGCTCCAGAAGTGAGTTGTTTTTGTTTTTACTTTCAAAGCTTTCCAGAAACAACAAGCTTCCTTTTATATCAATTTCATAGCTAAGATAACTTTGGCAGATCTTAGAAAGTGCAGGATAGCATCTGCTATCAAAATTGTGACTTTTTTTCTTAAAACTGAACAAAAACATATGCTGGCACAATAATGGGAATATCTAAGAGTAAACATTATGAGGTCATTACGGTGTATAACTGAACATAAAGTTCAGCTGCACACTTCAGGCTGGCTGTACAGTGTCTGCTTTTTTCATATACTAAAAGGATAGCCAAAACAATGTGCAAAGGCAGCAGCACACAGTCTAGACAGCACATCCACAGAGGAAAAAAAGCTTAGTGTCTAAAACAAATTGTGACAAATAACTTTGCCCTAGACAACGGGGAGGAAGCAATATAAGCTTTGATAACTGTGAAGGTTGAGAAGAAATCGCAGGTGAATTATAACAAAAAGTCACTGAAGGGGTTTGTGGGTTTGTGTCCATGAGGATGGGTCACTTCCTCAAAAAAAGAGGAACGATGTGCATATGCATTTTCATGGTAAATGGTTGAGCAGGAAATTATTGTGGTATTAATATTATTAACACCTTACCTTAGTCAGGTGCTTACATACTCAGACACAAAACCTTGCTGCCAGAAACAACCAAGAGTACACAGAGCACTCAATGGGATTTTCCTCCCTAAGGATCTTGGTCACAGGCTGTGATGGTGTGGCGGCCAGAGCCTAGTGGGCCGGTTTACCGAATCAATCCCTCACCAACCCTACCTCTTTCTCTGCCATCTGGAGTGTCATCTGCTCCACTATTCCAACACACGTCCAACACTCAGTGAATAACTACTCAGCCCTCCTTGGAGATTTCATGATGCGACAGTCCTAATACTTATGCATAACATAAAAAGGCACTCAGTGGAAAAGGCAATGAGTTTTTCTGTAATAAAACCCCTTAAGCATTGCATTCTGTGTTATATAGCACTGTATAACTGTGCTTGAAAAAGTCCATTTAAAAAGTTGGAAAAATGAATACTAGCAGTCACTGTCTGTTGCTGAGTTGGTCAAGACTTTGTGCTGTATCTGCCATAAGATCATTGCCTCATTGATGTGTGAAATAATAAATGATTCAGACCAATACAACTTCTTTAAATTGCTCAATTCTTCAAATGGACTATACTGGGCATGCTGTGGTGGCGTAGGGGATAGTGCGACCCACGTTTGGAGGCCTTGAGTCCTCAACGCGGCCGTCGCAGGTTCGATTCCCGGACCCGGCGACATTTGCCACATGTCTTCCCCCCTCTTCTTCCCCCTTTCCTGTCAGCCTACTTTCATATAAGGGACACTAGAGCCCACAAAAGACACACTGGAGGGCAGAGAGAAAACAAAAAGGACTATACTTCCCATATTCACATTGTTATGTATATACTTGTATTTGTAGTCTTTGAATGGCACTTTTAGGTAGTTTATGTATACTGATTATTATAGTAAATTGTGGCAGGAGGTGCAACAATAAATGTAATGTGACCAGATGACACGCATTATTATTGTCACAGAAACAAGACAAGGTTTTTGATATATTCTGGTAAAAGTAAAAATTCCCAATTTAAGTTTTGATAAATTAAAGGGGTGGTATTACATAGTGCCTTAGGAGTGTTGGACTCAAAAGTAGATTATATGATGAGCTCAGTAGGCCAGCAATTCCAGCAGGAGTTTGCAAATTATATTCCAATTATTTATAATTGTGTATGTCTATCAATTACTAAAAACATTCTTGTGTGAATATAAATAAATATGAATGTGTAAATTAAAAAGTTCGTTTTGTATGTATAGCTCATCTGCATTATCATTTCTGTGTTTTTGGTCTGCATATGTGTGCTACAACATTTGATTACTTTTCCCAGGGAAAAGAAGAATGGGCACCTGGCTGACATGATGGTGAATGATGAAGAGGAGGCTCACACATTGCAGGGTAAGCCAAAGCTGATGTTTGCATTCCTGGTACTCTCATATTAAATGAATTAGAATATTAATGAATAGTTCATGTATTTCAGTAACTCAGCTCACAAGTAAAACACATTATATAGATTAATTGCAGACTGATTTATTGAAGCTTTTATTTTTGTTCATAATGATTTCTTGTTTAAAGCTAAGGAAAATGTTACATTTGAAACCATAATATTACATCAGAAATGTGGGTCTAGTGACCTTTGATCTTTTTCAGTTATAGAGAAATGTCCAGTTTTTGCAAACGCTCCATCCAGTTATGTGCTTGGCTTGCCGTTGTGAATATAGAATGTTGTGTTTATTTTTGTTTGTGTCTTTTTAGCTCTTCTCCTAGCTTGTACCTTTGTACAACAAGATCACTTCCAGCTTTTGTTACCACTGTGGAAATTTAACTAGCTAAATTTCGAATGAGCAAATATCAAGAATATCATAGAGATCTTATTAAGAGGGGGATAAATAAATAATAAATACATGTGTGGAACTTAGCAAAAGGTGATTAAATGAAGTATTGGTTTAAAGATGTAAAATCTTATGTAATCAGGTTGTCTAAGATGTTTTATTTTTTATAGTTTTCTCAAAATAAATTGTTTTGCACTTGAATTGTAGAGGATGTGCACTATACATGTGCAAATTAGACTTGAAATGAATTTTACTCCTCACTTTTGGTACCAAAAAAAGTAAGATTGTACAAAAAAATTTGTATATTTTTTACTGTTAGTATATTGTATTATGTAACCTTATAAGTATGTTCTTCTATTTTTCTTTCATCATTTTTGCATTAGAATGATATCCACCCCTAAAATTAAATGAATAAGTAACTTCAGACAATTGCTAAAAGTGCACAATAGATAATTTTGTCTAAACTGTAAGTAGTAAAAGGTTTTATGCATTATCTCTTACCTTGTCCTTTAGTAAAGTGATACAACTTTACAAAATTACAGTAAGTTCTAGGTGAATAGAGTGATAAGGCATTTATACATGTCTATGTGCTAGGGACAAGCCATTGGCTCTCACTTAGGCACAGAAGAACAGCTTGCCATTGTAACAGACACTGAGATTCATGTTGGCATTCCCATCTGTAGCTGGAATAACTTTGAGGAAAACACACTCTCTCTTGGCCCTTAAGGGAACTGGGCACAAAACTCTGATAGAAAGATTTGTGTGGGACTCTGTCCAAAACGTTACACCAACCCCATTCTCTCATATGGAATATGTTAAAGTCATTAAGACATCTTAATAGAGCACAGAAAATCTAGGTCTGCCTGTCTTAAATTCTGGAGAGACAATAATGCAGAAGTTAATTATTGGTTAAGTGAGTTTAGGATGGCCCACAGCGGCAGTGGAACTGGGCGGTGTTACCTACAGATGTAGCTGTAGGTTTCCATGTGTGCATGTGTGTGTGTGTGTGTGTGTGGAGGGAGGGATGGAGAAAGGTGTGAGGGCAGGGTTAAGAGAAGCAAAATAAAAAAACTGGAAAATCTATTTATCTCTTAGTTGTGCCCTTAACTGTCCCTCTTCTAGTGTAGATTTCAGCTGGTGTGATTTTCAGCTAGTAGAAGAATGTGCATCTACTAACATTTGAGATGTGCAGGTTACCTGCTTTTAGGAGGGACTGCACAGAATTTTAACTTCCCCCATTCATGACAATCTGGATAGGTTTCTGTAGGTGTTTATCACAATGGAAACAGCCACACAGAGCAAGAAATGTAGCAATAAAACAAATACAAGAAATAGCCTGACTTGTAGACCTGTTGCTATTAATTAACTGTGTGCTCAATTCAGCTTTGGGGAACATCTATATGAGATTAAACATTGCCCTCCTCCCCATTCACAGTCCAGTATTTGCAGATTCACTTGTTAACAGATTCTTCTGTGGAACATGACTCTAAAATACTCGTGGAAGATTCACCTATACACAGATTTTACTGTAGAGCATATATAAAACAATTGAAAAAAAAAATGCTGTTTGGGTAGCTGGAATAAGTAGATGCAGTGTTACTTAACTCACCGTAGACTGGCATTTGCAAAGTATCCAATCCAGGACAAATTATATTCCTTGGCACTGACTGGCTATACCACCAACAGCAGAGATAAGGAAGACCAATGATGTTAGAACTACAGCAGGAGCTAAGAGGGCCTCCACTCTGCATATTAAGAAATGCTAAGGTATATTTGGTGTTTGAACTATTAAAATAGGCAATTAAAAGGTCTTTAGAGGGGGTCTCTGGTATTTGTGCAGTTTAACTACTCACAGATGTCTGTGGTGGTACCTAACCCCTGGAAATACCAGGGATCCACTGTATGTCAGCTAGTTTGTGATATTATGAACCCGTTCATAATATTACAGAGTTGCTTACCATTAGTATAATATTACAATTATTACCTTAATTGTAATATTTAATAGTGCAGAAGAGGAGTTTTGCTTCTGTCAAGCAACTCAAGTTCATTTGTTCCTCTACTCGACTGTTACATTTTCCCTTTGATTGTGTGAAGGGAATAAAATGTCTTGTTCTGAGAAAAAAATATATATTTTCAAAAATCTATCATTTGAACAGGTCTTTTGAAGTGAACATATTCTGAACATTATGTTGTCTTCAAAGAGTGATAAGTCCCATCACTAGTGGCCGTTCACCCTTGGCAATCTGAAGGACCTCATGGACGTGTGGCCAGATTGTGATCATGGCTAGTATTAATCAAATAAACATACTGCTTGAACAAGCCAAGGAAGCCATCAGTTAAACTCATCATTGTCCTGGCAACATATTTTAGCTGGTATATCATTGCCAGATAGATTGAATCATCATTCAAGTTTGCAAATTTAATAAAAGCTGTTGACAGCTGGTGTTTTTCTTAACCTACTGTGCTATCCCGAAGAACGGAAAAACAAATTAACCAACATCAGCAGCAAGCCTTCAGATTTCCATCACATCTCATCTGTACATGGATTATGACTGGTTTCATGCATTCTGTGCATATGCCTCAAGGGCATAAATCAGCAATCATTTTAGGTATATAACTAAGGACGAAAAATAAAGGTAGCTAAGATGAGCCAGCAACAAGGCTGATGTGCTACCCAATAGATGGGTAGCACATCAGAAAATGAGACACTAACAAGGGGAATTATATCCAAGACCAATTTAGCCACCTTAGTGAGGCTTTGGAATATAAAACCACATGGCAAAGTGCTCTAACTACAGATCTAAGGACTTAGCACTTTTTACTCACCCAAATTAGGTCTGCCAGGTATAAGTGGGGGGAAAAAAAGCCAGACACTGCCTTGGATAGGAAATGGGAAAGCATATCTGTAACTCTTTTGCCTTTCTGACTAAGTGAAGATTCTTGCAGATGAGCAGTCTACGGTAATCCTGAAAAGATTGTAGTTCTTTTGATTTATACATCCTAACCAGGATTATTTTTAACATTTCATGGTCGGCGGTGTTAAATATTTATATGTTTTCATAGAAAAAAAGGAACATCCGTGGACAATTAACCACTGAGTGAAAAGATGAGAATGATCTGTTATCCCTCTGGAACTAATTTACCTACATAGAAAAAAAATGGTTAGTGATGTTTGGAAAAGATTTTTGTCCTCCGGATAGTAAGAAAAAAAGAAAGGAGAGTCAATCAAATGCTGGGTTTTGTGTGGATCTTCACACAAAACTGTGCCAACTGGAAATTCAATTGAAATGAGTTATGGTGATCATCTCAGATTTTCAAATTTCATTTTTAAATATCATATTTCTAGAAGGTCAAAATATCCAAACAGCTAGTGAAAAGCAAAAGAAAAAAAAGTTTACTGCATTTGCTGACAAGTAACCAACAAGAATTGCACTTTACACAGTCATCATTTGTAAACCCTAGATAGAACCTTTAGACAATGACATGGTAAGATGTCATTACAGTTCTTTCTCTGCTGCTTATCCAATTAAGAGATCACTGTAAAATCACTGAAATAAATAATATATGCACTAAAATATATTATTTCTCAGATTGATCTGAACAATAGCTGTGTAATGGATAACTCGCTTCTTTCAGTTAATATGCAAAATTTGTATATTGGTTAACCCCTTAACCCGCACCGGAACGCCGGGGGTCAAAGGCGAGATGGTGGGGGGGGGGACAAACCTGTGTTGTCCAAGTGTGCCATTTGACACACTCAAAAATAAACATGTCCAAAAAGACATTTCTTTTTTGTGCAATTTTGATCAGTCTTGAAATCCACGAGCAGAATACTTTATTCTACCGATTTATTGTATTTTCCAGTCCAATATATTCAACACTCAATGTGCATTTACAAGAAATAAAAATGAAAAATCTGGGTGAAACAAAATTTTTCAATTTCTTTTGTGTTACAAACGGAATAGCTACAAACTACTTACAGTTAAAGTAGTTTTGACGACAAAAAATTAGAAAATTTAGCTTGTCATCTTCATAAAGAGACCAAGCTTTTGCATGTATTCCAAATTGTTCAAGAACAGCAGCTGATTTAATTTGGATATACCTTTTCAGCCATTTTTTGTGATTTAGAGGGGAGGATTAAAGGGTTAATAAGCTTTCACCAACATACTGTATCAATAGCATCTTTCCTGAGAAGCTGGGCTACAAAAATCAAAGTAAATGTCTCACGAGTTTAACTGTGCTTCATTTAATTTAAGGATGGTTTGGGAAAACCGGTGTGCTCATATGGTCTCTGTGGGCCAACTGATAATCCTTTCACTCATATCCGCTGCACACATGCTAGAACACACATGGTAACTAACACTGCCAAATAACACATATTACCTCATATCTGATTTCATATGGCAAACTCCCTATGATGTTCAACACTCAGTATTAATACTGAAGTGTGACAATTAGAGTTTGCAGAATTTGAATACAAATCCCCCATTTGCAGATGTGACATTAACACTGACATAAAAATACCTGATATATAAATATATTCTTTTTTTACCCTCCACAGCCTACCTCTCTTTTTGAGAAATCGTCTCAAAATGACATGCCCAAATTGAATGTATTATTTCTCAGGAAAAACATGGTTTATTTCAGTTATTCTGGTATGAAAGTAAGGGTAAGACTGCAACGAATACCCTAGAGGGCCCAGCATTGTCAGACCAAAGTTAACACGGTGTCGTGGTTTTCGGATGTTCGTTTTTCCACAAACTTCTCACGGTCCACAAGACGCTCCAAGCCGAGCTCCCCATCCAACTGCAGTGTACATTGTGGTGTTTTGTCATGTGTGATTTACAACATAGAAAAAAATTGATAATGGCAGCGAGGCATGACTATGACGAGTTCACAAGTTCGGAGTGAGATGAAATAATAACTACTGGGCTGGAAGATCGCTTTTTTTTTCACGTTATCAAAAAAAAGACTTCAGTGATGCGATTTCCCTATGTATTGAACTAGAACTAAGCAGGGGGGAGTTTAATATTTCAATATGTACTTCCTCACAGCTTCGAACAACTTCTCAAAATCCTCCGATTGAAAAATTGTTGTTGACTATTTGTACTATCTGATGATCTATCTTGCTTTAAGATGAAATAGCGACTCATGGTGCTGTTTTTTGCATAAATAAACACAATCATAAAACTCAAACCAATTACACAATAGGTTTGCATAGAGAGGTGGGCGAAAAATCTGCTGAGGGGGTTGTGACAAGAAGGGGTGGACGACATGAGACCAAGAACAAAATTATGTGATTTGACAATGAAGGTGACAATGAAAGCTGATTTCAGCAGATTAACTAGACTATGCAGAGCCCTTAAAAGACTTAAAAGCCGACATTCATGGTATTAAGTAACAGTATATTAAGATGCCACACAGTAAAATAAAATAAGAAAAAAAATGCCCCCAAAATACTTTGTGATGTGGATATCCCATGCTGCAGCAGTAAATCATTAACCCGATTATGCTTTTATACATGGCATACATAATTCATCACACAGATTTTGTATGCATAATGTGTTCTATTGTTGGGTTAAAGCCATAGATAAATTTCCATATGTATGGACAATTAAGTATTTGTATTCATATAATACAAATATGTATATGTGTGTTAGCTTCAATTTAGCTTAGAAATACTAATTCGAAGAAATTAAATGATCATTTCCCTTAAGAGTATGTATATATTTGTGCAAAGTGGACTTCAGCACTGACACCCCAGTACTCAGGTAAAGAGGTGACCGATCTTATTGTTATTCTATAAGCAACACCCTGTTTTTTCAACCAACCCATTCGTGGCTCAGACAGCCTCTGCCTCTAAAGCCAACAGACAGCACATATCACACCTCACATGCATCTAAACACACACACACACACACATTGAGACTTTCATCATTTCACTGACTTGCATTAATTTCCAAGAGATTAAGTTTACTTTGAACCACAAGTCCTACTTGCTCTACCATAACACTTTCTATAAAGTTAAATCAATGGAATTTGATAAATTTAATCCTGTCATCAAAACCACAAATAATACAAGTACAAATACACACTATTACATATTGCTGCCAGGACACCAGTTGCTGTGGTAACAGTGCATTTCTCCCACTGGCCCTGACTGAACCTTACACCAGAGTAAAACCCAAGTCTATCTTCACTGATCTGGAAGTGTTACAGAGGGCAGTGATGACATCTAAGAAGAAAACCTCTTACCTGGTGTACAGCAGGGTAGACACACCAACTTTGCACATTTGATGGACACATAACTATTCAGAGAAGAAAGGGCAAGCAATGTACTTTTCTTTAGAAACGTTACAGAAGTGAATAGTTTTACCACACAGGCCTTTCTGAGCTAGTCTTATTCATTTATCCTTATCCTAATTATCAGCTAAATACAAAAAATAAAAATCAGATACTGTAGGTGTTCAAGTTCTAACTTTGCTATAATTTCAAATTAAATGGAATTCAACCTACTAATGCATTGGCATAATTTCAAACTTAATTGTGCTGGTGAATTTACATGAATTATTTTAGTGATTCAAAAAAAAATTCTGCCATGAAAAATCTAATGCTCTGGCAAAGAAACATTTCAATAGTCTTAGGAATGCTTGCAGTTATTACCTTTAAATATTTAAACAAATTAAAGTAAGGCACTGAATCTAATTTGAGGATTCCATCCTGACACTGTCCTGAATGAATCCTCTGTTCTTAATGTGGTCTATAAAGCTCTGTAAGGCACATTCACCTCCCCTTTTCCATCTTTTGTGACATTGTCCTGACGTCTATACAACTAAAGTGTCCGACTGCCCTCTGTGTGACCCTCCAGTGCCGGTCTGTATGGCTCATAAACCTTCATGTCTCTCACCCCTCACTTCAAGTCCTATCATCCACCCAACACCACCATGGGTGCACCAATGGCCATGGACTATCCAGCCCAACTGAGTGACAAAACTCAATTACATGTCCCATTTATCTCTGCTGGGGCCGCCTAGGCCCGTGGCTCCAGTGTAAATCTCTGGTCCCAGTCAATAATCTATTCTCCAACTCGTCCAATGGCCCTCCATTGTCAGACATCCTTTTGGCGGAGGATGGATGAATGGGAGGGACAGAACAGAAAAGGGAGAGAGCAAAGTGGTGGGAGGTGATGGGACTAGGAACCAGAGGCCATCCATCTAGCCAGTGACTTCTGGTCACAGTTCATTATGGGCCGTAATGCACCAGTTTTGCACACAGCCAATGCCAAGCCTCACATTGCTTTAGTGAAAGTCAAATTAGGGCCCCTTTTCTGGCATAATACACAGGAGGGAAAATAGGTGCTGAACATGTTGCAGATTTTCTTCAGCAAATATGTCTACTGACAAGAAATGTATACCTCAATATTGTAGTATTATAAATAATCCACACATACAAAAAAAGTCAAGATAATTTAGTTAATAATTAAATGTAAAAGTGGAATGCTAAAATCAGAGTAAATACTGAACACATAAAAAACTCAGGTAGAGAAAGCAATAGAACGTTAAGTAAATTATTGAAATTTGACAATATTTAGTGAACACCAGTGCAAAATAATCCCAGCTGGTCTTGTTTAAATTGGGGACCTGAAAAAAAAAAACAAAAAAAACCCGTTTTGGATTGCAAGATGATTTTCAAACCAGTCGAGAATAAAATGTGTGGGCTTCTTTGATATTTACCTTTTATTGCAGTTTTGTGATTGACTCCATTAAATGTACTTACATAATTCCATTACATTTCAAAAGACACAACCACATTTGAGTTTCTCAATATGCAGGGTATAAAAAGCATTCTAACTACAGGAGCCATTTTCCATGGAATTTTCAAGAAAATTTGATGTGAACTTTTCTACTTTCACTGAAGAGAAAATGTGCAGCAGAGCACTTTAAGAAAATGTAAGTAATGTAAGTCAATGTGGCTCTAAATGGAATGAAAAGAAAGACTTGTTTAATAATTGTTGCAACTGAGTATGTTGCAATTATTCTCCCTTTTAAGTGAGCATTGATCATGATAAAAACGGCTCACTTTTTCATTAGTCTATTGTTTGCATTGTTGTATGCAACAACAGAACAGTCTGGCATTTTTAATCTTCGAGACAACTTAAAATGGGGAACTATTTTTAAGGTGTTACAATAAAACATAGTAAACACCTCTTTGTATTTTTCTTTTCTCTCATTTCAATTAACTTTTTAAAATGTGTAACTGGTATATAAAATAATATACAAACCACCGCTAATAACAGCCACAAAACTCACCAATTAACGGTCAAACAAAGAGCACGACTGTCAAAAAGTACATGTGAGAATGCAAGAGCAACAAACATGAAGTCAATGATAACCAACAGCGCTATCGAATGTCAAACTAAAGATGTCACTTTAGATAGATAATTACAGCTGATGTAGCCGTGTTGGCTGCTGTTGCGCTCTCCCACAAACTCTAGGCAAAGCGATCTAATTAAATGATGAGAGGGCATATTCATCCTGTTGTCTGAGAGTCCACTAGTGATGGATGGGATAATGAGTTTCCTGAAGAGCAGCAGACTGGGATAATGAGTTTTATCCAGGAGAGGCTCACGGAGTGCTCAAGGAGGGCTGCACCATCCCAAGCTTGCTGACAAACAACCCAAGACATTTTGTTGAGTGTGCTTGCCATAGAGGAAATGGCATCGTAACCGTTGGCCAGTGCAGCCATTATTCAGTGTGACTGCTGTTAGGAATGAAAACTGTCAGACGTGTTGGCATAGCAATCTCTGAGGGCGATAATTCTGCATGATGGGGAGGCTGGCCTTTGGTATCAGGCACAGACAGATTAAATGATGGTTCATTCTCAGCGTGTCCTTAGTACTCTGAAGCACAAGTCTGTTTTTCTTGTCACAGCTCATCACAGCAGAATACCAGTGTCCTTTGTCATGATAGTAAACTGAATGTGTTCAAGGTTGTAGTATCCTGGTGAAGGAAACAGCTGTCAAAAAATAAAATATGTTTTTTTTTTCTTTTTTACCATTACTTCAATGCATTTAATGGGATTTTATTTTCTAGACTAACACAAAGTTGTGCACTGCTTTTCCACTTGTAGAACCATCTTCAACTGCTGTTTCAGATTTAAAATTCATCTAGAAGAGGAGAGGGCAATTATTTTTTTCCCCAAAGGGGGCACATGGGAAACTTATTTAATACTAAAGGGGATAATTTCCACAAAACAGTGATTAGAACCCTCAGCAACATTTAATTAACTTAATGTAACATATTAATCTGTCACCTAAACATTACATCAAACAAGTGTGGAGCACAAAATGATTGCTCTATTTAAAGCTGCAGTAGGTAACTTTTATATAAATGTATTTTTGTTTAATTTATTAAATCTGTGTAATGTAAGACATAATTTAAGAACAAATTAAGCTGATCTGGTTCCTCTTAGTGGTCCTGTTGCCATTTGCAGTTGCAGAAATGCACCATCTCAATGTCAGTCATGCTCATGTACTCTTCCCCATTTCGGTGAGTATTGTTATTCCAGGTAAATTTGATTGCCATTTTGTGCTGGTGATGTGCAAATGATGGAGAGACTGTAAAATATTACAGGACAACTGTCACTTTCTCAAATTCTTGTTGCTGTGGGTGAGTAGAAGGTTTTAGCGCAGCAGCGAGCAAGGGGGAAGGACCTGTAAGGTATGCTAGTTCAAATTGTTTGGGTAAGCCCATGGTTTCCTGAGAACTTCCTACTGCAGCTTTAACATTTATAAAACTAATTTAGAAAATGTGAATTTAATTTAAATATTATGAGAGCTTCGCTAATTTTCAAATACCAACATCACATCTACTTTATGCAATAACTGCACCCTATGAGCTTTTATTGGCTAATCTCAATTCTGTTAGAGTTTATTGAGAGCACTTAGTTAATTTATTAGTGCAGTTACATAAACAGAAAAGGCCAGATTCACCACCAATTATGCATCTGAGCGCTCTGGGATATCCTTGTCTTTATTCTCACAAAAGTTCTGAATCTGTTTTCGGGTCCCATTGCCTTTTCGGCACCTTATCCAAGCTTAGCCATCTCACAGTTGTCTGGTAGTTTATGTCACTATGTTCACTGTCATGCTCCTTCAACAGCGAAGCAAACTGTCTGTGAATCAATTCTTTTGACCTGATGAAATTAACTATTTTAGTTACAACATGACTAGGTTTTGGCACAGATTTGCACATCTCCTGATGAATGACACAATGCAAAAAGATCAGCTTCTGTTCCGAGTTAATTTACGTCACTTTATCGTGCATCAGTTTCAAAAGTCCAACATTTTTTTCCCCGTTAGATTTGGACAACCATCAGTTGCAACATCTACCAGTTTGTCTGCAAACAAATCCCTCCCTGTTGCAATGATGTTTTTCATCTCAGGATGAGCGAAGTGTTGCAAAAAATTCTTGTTGCATTCTCAGTTTAGGTAGTAAGTCTTCTGATGCTCCTGCTCACTCAGCATCTATCAAGCTATCTGCAATATGAATAAGGTAAACTGAATTGAAATTTTTGTACTTCTTTTTTAGTTGCTCTCATTAGGAGAGTTAAATTATAATCATTTAACACCGCTAACCACACAGTTTGGGGTTGATTTCAAGTATTTAGAAATAGATGCTTTGTTAGAAACTGCAGAAGATTATGCCCTCTGAAAAAATACAATTCATACAAAACTTTACATTCAGCTTAAAATTCTTTTTAATGTTATCTGGCACTAGTGACCATTATTGACCTTTATCAGACAGGAAATAGACAAAGAGAGAAGGGGAAGACATCCAGCAAAGGTCTCAAGGTCAGGAATCAAACCCAGGATGGTCACATCAGGACTATAGCCTCTGCATATGGGGCAACGTGCTTCCCCCACAGGACAATGCTGCCATCACCAGGGTTCAGGGTAATATTAATTAGCTGGTGAATTGTTGACATATTTGTGAGGTGCCAAATTATACGTTTTCTGATAAGAAGATTACTGTACCCGAGCTGTAAATTTCTGCATTTTATCCACTCAATGAGCGTGAGCGTCATTGCGGATTCTCTAAGAGCTCTGTGGGATTTTAAAAAACTTTGGAGGTTGGCGATTTTTGACTCAAAACAAACATCTAAAGCACTTCTACCGTGGCTATATTACGCACAAGCAGGGAATTTCCAGTGGCAGTTGCTAGTATTAGATTTTATTTGGGGTTATTACACTGAACGGGGCTAATTACACATTAAATGAACACCATACCTTTTGGAGTTAAATTATTCTTGATCATAATATTCTTCCACTACATGAATATGTACTACTTTGTGAAGGTTTATCACATAAAATCCAAATAAAAAACATTAAGTGTGGTGTTTATAATATGACAAAAACTGGAAAAGTTTAAAGTACCTAATCAAGCATGTAGAGAAATGAGTTTGGCTGAGATTTGTGTGTGCACTTAAGCACTGTAAGTTATTTTTGCTGATACGAAATCAAAATTGACAACATGAGTACTGGAATAGATGAAAATTCAGCAGTGAATATTTTTTAACTGCAAGTGCTTAATTATAAGGGCCTTTATTTCACAACCAGCCCTGTTTCACTACTGTGTTTTAAAGCACTTCTGTCTTTATTGCTATTCTACTGCCTAATGTCTTTATCCACTGCAGCTGGCAAAAAAGTTTTGAATGCCAACTGTTTGGACTTTGTCTGTCACAAGCACTGCAGACTTGATCTATACTGCCTCAGGCATTTCAGCAAGACAGGGTGAGGCAAAGCTGAGCATATCTTTACAGTGGTCATAAAGACACAATGAAGAGACTTCTGAAGGCAGCTCTATGTCAGCTGGCAGCTGCTGTTCGTTCCATGGGCGCAAGTTACGGGGGAAGCACAATAAACAACAGCATGAGAAACAGAGTATGCATTTGTGCTTCTGTTTGAGTGATCACTTCTGTGCATCAGTATGTATTAAGTTGCCCACATGCGTTAAGTAGGAAAAGCTCATTTAGATTTCTGCACTGCTACAGCTGAATTTAGTCTAAACAAATGTGGACCAGAATGGCATGTTGAGTGAAACATAAATGCTGCAGATTTTCATATTTTCCAAATGAACAGTGCGTGGCCTCTGCCACAAAAACCATGGAGTTAAAAAGATTGAAAATGTTTCCAAATTAACATATAATCTGAGGATTTTCAGTCTATCAGTCATGAGTTGGTTTAGAAGGATCGCTGCTTTCTGTTGAGGTAAGAGTCAGTGGTCAGGAAAACCTGATTTTACGATCATTGTTTTCATATTCTGCCGCTTGCAGGTAATGAGGTGGATGTTAATTCTCAACTGTACAGGTGACTTGATCACATGCGATTGTTGCACACATTTGCCGTGGCCTTCGTCTGGCTGACAAATTCACTGCACACATATTTAATCTCTCTGTACCATGTTGCCTCCAGCTCAAATTAATTACTGGTACACTGGTTTCATCTTCATTATCTTGAAATCTAATGGTGACAGACTAGGCCTGGGTGTCTGGGGCAAAAGCCCTGAAGGCTTTCAGAAAACTAATAAAGCTCAGGACACA
This sequence comes from Xiphophorus maculatus, assembly GCF_002775205.1. NCBI lineage: Eukaryota > Metazoa > Chordata > Actinopteri > Cyprinodontiformes > Poeciliidae > Xiphophorus > Xiphophorus maculatus. The sequence continues at coordinate 20,305,781 of NC_036449.1, read as the reverse complement.
AGAAATATATTAATAAAAGCTGCTATATTATGAAAATACAATAGGTCTATGAATGTTTAATTTGAAAACATGAAATGTTGGCTCAAAATTAAACTGAGGGTATGTTTGTGTTTCCTTACATTTCATCCAAGACCTGTTTCACCACCACACAGAAAACTATTATGATTTATTGTTGTTAATGGCGTGTTGGATTTTTTTTTTTGTGACAATTTGATAATTAAGGAACTCTGATAAATAGCTGTAAATAGCTAGGTGTGTTACAAGGACCAGGCGATCTACATCATGCTTATAAAAGTTATTTCCTAATATTTCTTCCCCACTGGAACACTTTTAGCAAAAAGAAGAAAATGAAAAAAGAAAGCATTTTAGACATACAAATGTATAATGTACAGAACCTTCAGGAAGTAATTCAAAAAAATCTCCACTTGCCATTGACCTGTGTATAGCAATCATTCAACTTTGTGCTCATTATTGTTTTCACAAAAGACTAAAAAACGTAATTCACAGGCATTAAAGGAACAGACAAGAAAAATAGGAAATGGGAAAGTAGAGCAAATGATGGCTCAAATGATCAATAACAGTATTGATCTGGAGGGTGGAGAAGGAAGAGCAGAAATAAGTACAAAGAGTAAAAAAAGGGGGGACAAAAGAGCATTTCTTTGTTGAATTAGTCATAATAATTCTCCTATCTCCAACCTGGCATTGTGTGTTATCTTCAGGGTTATGTATTCAAAACATTTAATAATTATATTTTAGATCCTACATTTTGTCCACAAGGGATTTCATATGACTTGGAATATGAAGGCAACAATTGTTTTGCTTGGATTTTAAAGGATTATAATTAACCAGTAAAATGTTGTCTGTGCAGTAAAATTTGTTATAAAAACTATTAAAAATTTAATAAGATTTGAAATTTTCATCTTAAAGTAATAGCCAACACTATTGATGACTTTACAAACTAAATTGATGTTTAAAGAGCTATTAGAAAAATAGCTCTATTACCTTTACATTGAGACAGTTTTGTGCAACAAAGGTGTTTCTACATACATTTGTTTGATTAATTGTTTTTCTGAAATATATGGGCACATATTGTAGGGAACAATCAGCTGATCAACTGAACATATCTACGACTTATCAGTCAGTTTAAAACTAATATTGAAATTTTCTTTTTATTGTGTCTTGTTCATTTAATTTAATTTTGCAAATAAAGTTATACACAGTCTATAACATTAGACATTGAATGATGCAAAGCACAATTAATCCCCATTTTTCTGCAATCTGTTTCCAGCTCCATGTGTATGCAGAAATATAATAATTATACAAATGTCTTTTTCTCATTTTTAAACAATTATTAGTTGAAGGAAGAAAAAAATATCAATTCACCAGTTTTCATTCCTTTTGTTTTCCTTTGTTTTTCTTTAAAAAGAAAGCTGCATGAAGACATGCCTATAATTGTTTAAAATAAATTTTTAAATCATAACTATACCTTTTCAAAGTATAATATGTGCTGGTAACTTTAACTTCACCTTATGAGAACAGGGACCATAAATCACAATTTGTTTGTAGTTTACGGCTATTTGCACAAAATCTTGGGAAGAATCTAATTAGATAAAAACTTTGAGACATTGACTCATTCCATCTGTTTACAAAGAATGTAAACATCCCTTTGTTAACTGTCATTTGCCAAAAATATTCAATGATGATCACTAACTGCATCAGTAATAAAACACCATGCAGAGTTTGTCTTCTCTGTTTGGTAAAAGATTGTGCCGGCGTCAAGAGCAAATTGGAGGAAAGGTTTGGTTTGTACAGCAATTATGTTATTGATTGGACACTAGCACCTCCAGCATATTGTAGCCGCACAAATGCAGCCAGGAGTAGCATCGCTACACAAAATCAGATAAACAACTACAGTCACTTGGAGACTTTTTATGCTGTTCACTCTTTAAGGAGGATTACAAGAACATGAACATTAAAACATGTGAAATATAATTCTCTGCATCTAAAAAGGCAGTAAAATTACATGCAAATGTGTGCATTGCCCACATTAAAATACAGTGCTTTACAAAAGTACCAAAAGTAAAAGTTATACTGATAGCACATTATTCCATTTTACATATTTCAACCATGTACTACACTGTACGGAATGGGTTTTTGATTTTAAAGGCCATAATAAAGTAGAACACAATTGTGAAAGTGAAATTCATACATGGTTTTCATTTTTACAAAAATAATAAAAGAAAATCTGACAACTGTGGTGTGCTTGTGCTCAATGAACCCGAGTCAGGAATCACTGCAGGTCCACGGTTTTACGGTAGATCTTTGCCATCTTTGTGGATCTGGAAGCTGAGCTTTTTTTGACTTCATCAGATTAAAACAGGCTAAATTTTAACTTATTAAAAAACATCATGTTATCTTTTAACAATTAGTTTGTGTTCATCTTTTACAATCTTAATAAAAGACACAAGTTTGTGGTTGTACAATGATAAAATTTGAAACTCTAGGAGAGCACAAAATGCTACATTGCTTCCATCCTGAAGGTATTTCACAGAAAATAATCTAATGTTCTAAAACAATAGCATTATAAGTATAAACGTGTCAGTAAAGCATAAAACAGTTGCTAAAAGAAAAAGTTTCACCTGTTGTAGGACTATAAAAGTGAGCTGTACCAAAAAAACCATCAAATCATTGCATATATTCTATGTGCTAATTCTGAATGCAATACAATGTCTGTAGAGAAACTGCTCTTTTGTGAGCAAAATTAAATTGAAATTGTTTTAATTACTCAAAAATGAAATCGGAGAATGATAGACAAACATTCACATTTACACAAGATGGAATAAAGACTTTCTCAAGAATAAAAGGAAAACAAGTGTGTGAAAGTCTGTTGACAGATGATGTGAGGATTCTGCAGTGAAATTGGCTTTTTGAATGAAAGAAACAAAATATATGTTGCATGTTTCTAATTAAATTTTGTATTAAAACGCAGGTACTTGTGCTTTAAAACATTAGTGGATCCTTTAATATTGGTGCTGGAAAAGTATTTTCTTTTTTTATTTTCAATTTCTTTTAACTTACACAGTAAGTAGTGCAATGGCCACATACTCACATGCAAAGTAAAATTCTAAAGCCTTAGAGGGTTTAAAGTGAAAAAGGCACGAGAGTTTTAAGCCATGTATTAAAAAAGAAAGCAGACACAATGAAAGAAGTTGAATCCACGACCTCTCTATCTCATCTTAAGAAAAACACCACCTGCCGTGCAGCCCAGAAATCGCAAAAAATCAGGAGGACAAAACATTGAAGTAATGTGTATCTGACAGAATGCCCTCAGGCCTCAGTGGTGTCTAGAAGTGTACGAAGACACAGAGTAAAGTAGAGAGAGGGAGTTTTTTTTGGCAAAAACGGTGCCTCTGTCAGCTTACTCTGAAATGTTATACAGAGAAGACAGTAAAGAACTGTTTTTCTCTCCAATTCAAGAGAAATGTACAACAGCAGAGTGCTTACAACATAATTAGAAGATAGCCACTTTAAAAGGCAAATATATTACTGCAATTTTGATTCATAGAAATTATAAATGAAACAAGAAATTCAGCGCTGATGAGAAAATTTGTACCTGCAGTGATGCAAATCACAGCGGTTATAGCACATGCCAAACTCAACTCTCCGCTATTAGTGCTATAAAACCGCAATTAAGATCAGCCGATAAGATTCAGGTAAGTTTCAGGTTTCAGATTCAGGTACTGGTTTACCACTTGAAATTAGTTGGGTTTTTTTGTTTGTTTTTTTAGGGGTGCCACACAGCTCAAAAAACAGGTGCACGATATACATGTCCTATGCAGTTGTCCTTAAGTTCAGTTCCCCAACCCAGGACCATTTACTCCATGTCTGCCCCTTCTCTCTCTGCAACTTCTTCCTGTCAAGCTACTAATAAATAAAGGCCACTAGAGGCACAAAACCTTTAAAAAATAAATTTCTTGTTTTCTTTGTCAAGTGGCCTAACAACAAAATGAAACATTCCTTTCAAAACGTTTAAGATCAAAGACTATAAAAGAATAATACTAGCCAGTTTTCAAAGAAAAACACTAATATAACTTCAGAAGCCCATGAACATTATCCATCCCTACATTATGTATACCAGTTTATCCTTGCAGGGTAGAGAAGATCTACTGACTACACACTGGATAGGTTCTCTGCTCATCACAAGACAACACAGAGACCAGCAGGACAAACAGTCATGCATGACGACACTCACTCCTAATGACACCAATTAAAAATGCAGTCATGCTTTTGGACAATAAGCGGAAACTAGAATGCGTGGAGCAAATCCATAAAAGTGTAAGGAAAGCATGCAACTCCTTATAAAAAGAATCCAAGCTAGGATTTGACCCCAGGATCCTCTTGCTGTGAGGTCCACCTATCTGGATGTTTCTTATGAAATATTACAAAAATCCTTCCAAGAAGCTCTAACTGAAACATTTACTCACATTTACATCTTCATAGAAGTTAAATGTTCAAAAAGCAGTCAAATCTGTTTTAGCAACATTAGCTAACCAAAGGTCTTGGATTTGGACAATGTTCTACAGAAAAATATGTTTTCACTATCTCTATACAAAAAACCATTCACAGAAACTTTAGTGTTAGTATGCTTTTCTTTTAACAACTGTTCATGATGCGTTTAAAATGACAAGTGAATCATCTGAAAAGCTATTTTCTTTGCTAGCTGAGATTAAGATTTTAAGCTCTAGTACTGTGTTGGGATTCAACCTTGTGTTGCCTTTTGTCACTGTGGGATGTGGCTGGAACTATAATATAACAATAAAGACCAAAAAAAGCTAAGCTGTTTGTGGAAGTCTGCCACGAACCCTGTGGAGTTAGACAAAAAAAAAAGGTCCAGACAGTTCTGAGCTCTGCTGATCTGCAGCAGAAAACAATGCAAAAAAGTTTACGTTTTCAAAGTAACAAAAAGACAATAGTTACATTTCATGTGCAATATTTTTTCATACTAAAACAACCTCGACACGTTAACAAGCTGCAGTGAGACTACAAGGAAAAGAAAAAAAAACACGGTAAAGGAAGTTAGGAGAAGATGTTAAGATGCAGAAAGCAGTTTGGGGCTTGTGAAATTTCTCTTTTCACATTGAAAGTCTGTTTTCTCCTCATTTCAGAGCAGTTTTATGTATAGACCTGTGAGTACTGGCTAACTATTTGCCATAGAGCACTGGCGTCAAAGGAAAATAATTTTCAAGTTTGATCACAGTTCATTTCCAAAGATGCATTCCGAGCTCCACTTATCCTCAGCTCAGCACAACATAATAACATTGTTATGTGTTGCACATTGTATGAAATGGACAAATGAGCTTCCAGAGGTTAGCACAATATTTCTGGAATGAAAGGCCCATAGGAGTTTGTTGAGTCACTCCAGACTCTTGGTACCAATATGTATTTAAATTATGACTGGCCTTTGCCTTTGGACATGTTATGAATAGTTCCTAACTTTTATACAACATAAAAAAAAATCTTGAAAAACATAGGGTGACTAATGCACACCTTTGGGTTCATTATTATTTGTAATAATGAACTAAATATACATAAATAAAACACTCCCCCTGCCACTCTCTCTCCTCCATGTTAAATATTAAGTTCTGTTGAAAAAGAATCTTCAGATCCAATGACATATCAAAACAATTTTACTTTAAGGTTACCTAGTATGTTGTTTAACAGTGTGACTTAATGCTATGCATCTTAAATTTGTTTAAATTTCCATTACAAAAGATGACTAAAAACACAATATCAACTAAATGACTCACTGTTTTTTTTCTCCCCTCCAGGGCGTCTTTTTGTGGGCTCTAGTGTCCCTTAAATGAAAGTAGGCTGACAGGAAAGGGGGGAGGAGAGGGGAGAAGACATGCGGCAAATGTCGCCGTGTCCGGGAATCAAACCCGTGACAGACTCAAGGCCTGCAAACGTGGGTCGCGCTATCCCCTACGCCACCACAGCACGCTCAAATGACTTACTGTTTAATTAACATTTTTATATAAATCAGACCCAGCTGAAGCAATGTAAAATACTAAAATAAAAATCTGTTAACAGTATGTTTCATGTTTTGTAATATGGTTCACTCTCTATTATTGGTCTTGCTAAAATTAAATGCTGTCTAGACTGGAAAAATATATTTTGGTCAGTGCTAAAGGAGAACTGATAAAAAGAATGATCTCTAGTCTGTCTTTTAATAAATACATTTTTAAATGTTTGTAATGTATAGCATATATCACAATCATAATCATCTCAGCATGTCATAAATTGCCATTGCATGGAGAAAAAAATGTCTGCACAGTTGAGGCTTTATCTCAGTGTGTCACCCAAGCTGTCCTATGATCTCTGTGTCCTTAAAGCTGCACGTTAGCATGTGTTCGCTATCTTCTTCACCCGTACATCTGTCCATCTGTCTATGTATCACCCTCTTTCTCTCAGAGGAGATGATAATGGGATCTTAGCAGAAGTCTGATTAAAAGGACACTTCCTCCTCTGAGACCACCAGACCGTATCACTTTTTTTTTTCTTTTCTATTCCTCAGAGCAGCAGAAACCTTGGATTTTGAAGCATCATGGCCCAATAGCAAGCTCATGCAGTGAAGGCTAATTAAATTAGGCAAAGTGAACCTAAAGCCTTTATCTCAATTCTATCATCAAAGGAAGAGTAAAAAAAAAAGGACAAGAAATGTGAAATATACAACCTGGAGTTATGAATTGCTTCATGTTACATGCTACCACTGAGATATGTTCAAGGGTCACTTGGGGAAAGAAAATGAAAAAAATATTATTGCTTTAAGGAGTCAAAGAGTTTATAGCATGATGTACATCAGATATAACAAAAACAATTTTGGACACTTGCAACTTTTCATCACCAGTTTGTCTTGTTGTTTTTAAAATTATTATTATATTGGTTGACAGATACAGAAATACCAAATTATGTGCATGGACAAGTGTTGGAGAGAAAAATTTATTTTAAATACAATACAATCCTTACACTCATCTAAAAATCTGCCATCAGTGAAGACTTGATTATTGCATTACTGAGTACAATTCAAAGGTTTCTTTGCAAACGTCCTGAAAATATAATGAGAAAACAACCAAAGTTAAGATGGTAGCATATTATTTAATTTACTCTACAGCCATATTGCAGTTTCTAGATAAAGGTCAACAGAACAATGACAGTGTTTCATATACAATTTTGACTTTCTACGTGCTTAAAGAAAAATATTACGTAAAGTGGGCATTTTTGTGCTTCACACCATGTTATGTTTTTTTTTTATCCTTTTCAATTACTTAACACTGCTCTATTTTTTATGGTCAGCATTCTTTGATACACAAGTTTTTTTAGACACTCAGGGGGTTGAAAATAAAATACCCAGAACTATCTTCTCACTAATAAGTATTTAATTGAAACTTACAGATCAATAGTAGATAAATAAAAACATATAACTCTGTATTTTTCATTTCAAATAGGAAAAGACCCCTTTATCTGTTGCATAGCCATTTCAATAATACAGTCTGTCACTGTACATGTTGAGAGAGGAAATTAAAAAGTACTGCAGTGGGCCAAAGAGCAAGTGGAGAAAATGAATGATTATTAACAGATTTAATTTTCATTTGAGGTGAATTAAACTTCAGTTGTTTAAAAAAAAATGACATTTCAAAAATGTGACAATTTTTGATTGCTTATTAATGATTTCCAAGTATTGTGATTGTGTATCACAGTGCATTAGGTTAGCAGAAGTTGTGACATCAGTCGCAAAATAGAAGAAAGTGCATTTCTGCTTTTGTTCAACAGGCCAAAGTTGGAAAACCAGAGTAAAGCAGGAAGAAAGAAAAAATAAGGAGGGGGGAAAGCCTCTCATCCTCATTATGTAAACGAGGTGCATGACTGTTCAGTGGGTCCCTCGAGAGTTAATTACCAGTGGCTTCTCAGCCTAATTGGCTGAAACTAAAGAATTTGCCATTTCTTATTCCCATGCTCCCTTTCCCCCCGTCCCCTCTCTCTCTTTTCCTGTATTTCTCTTTGTTTCTTTCCCTTTCTCACAAGCACATTTTCCATCTTTCACTTTTCAACCTGTTTTCTTGTTTGCCCTTCTCCTCCTCCACAGAACTGGCCTTCCAGCTTAGCTCCATGCCAGCTAAAAGCTGGCTCTGATGCTTAATTTGAGCATCTGCTCCAGCTGGCAGGATAAGAAGATTTTTACATTGCTAATTCCAGCTATTTGGCTAGACTAATCACTACTAGATAAAGAAGAGAACGGGGTTGCCCATCACTTAGAAACAAAAAACAGATACCAAGAACTGGCATCTCATCTTTCTAAATGGATGCAAATTAAATTCATAAAGACGGGGATAACAAGTTGGAAATAAGAATAAAAGTGGGCAACACTGTGGGGAAATATTAATAAATCAAGAAAGGCAGAAGGAAGAACGTGGGGATCTAGAAGGCTTTGATTTTTTGGAAGGGTAAAGTAACCAAAAGAGCTTACTGTGTTTCTGTGTCCTTCTTTCATATTTATTTTACAGTTTGTTTTTTTTAGATAATTTGTTCCTATAAGGGAGAAAAAGGGAAGAAAAACATCTTTGAGAATGTGATTTATTAGATGAAAATACAGATGCACAGAGGTGTGAAAAGTGTTTGCTCCCTTCCTGAGATTCTACTTTTTGCATGTTGTTCACTTGTGTTTCAGAATATTAAACCGATTTAAATAATAGTCAATTTAAGTAAACACTAAACGCAGTTGCTAACAGCCTTTTTAAGGTCGTGACACAGCATTTCAATAGGAATTCCAGTCAAGATTTGACTAGGCCACTCAAAGGTCTTCTTTTAGTTGTTGTTCAGTCAAGCGGAGGTGTACTTGCTGCTGTGCTTTGGATTGTTGTCCTGCTGCATAACTCAAGTTGGTTTCAGCTTGAGATCACAAACAGATTAATTTTACACCACTGCAACACTAAAGCTAAAGTTGTTAGCTTGAAAGTTCACAGCTTTCAAAACTGGGAGTTGTGTGAATAAAACCTCAAAAGAATTAAGGAAAAACATATGTTTTAGATCTCAAGAAAGAAACAAACTACAAAATCACTTTAACATTAGATAATAAAAAAACACTGTAAATTGTAAAGAATATCCATTTAATGTGCAAATGAGTTTGCATTTTAGAGATGTTTAGAGATGTTAACATTTCCATTCAGAGTTGAGGAAATCATCTACAACAGGATGTTCATCTGATAAGCTGTTAACTCTTCACCAGTCAAAGGATCAACTTTCTCTTTCTTTAAACTGTGATACGAGATTTGCTTTATAAAGGAATTATTACCAAACTATGCATTAAATATGTTCAATTTGCAAATAAACATTTAAATTGCACAAGTAAAATGCACATGTAAATTTCTTTGCCATAGAATAAATAAATCTTTAGATTTAACAAATAGACTTCTATTTAAATCATCAGTCACAGAAAATGGCTGCAGCTAAATAAACTCAACTTGAAAACTCTGAAGTATACATTGAAAAACATGAATTATTTGAACCCTAAAACATGTTTATGAAAGAAAACAAAAAAATATGGACAACAAGTTTTCTCCTAACAGGAAATGTTTACTGGTCTAACTCATTTTTTGGATTATTGATTTGATTATCTAGCATTTATGTAACAGACTTTGGACAGAAACAAAACTCTGATAATTTACACAATGCAAACATCCTAGAAAATGGAAATCAATTTTTTTAGTTTCATGTCACACATTTAGATAAATAAAAGGTAAAAATAATAAAAAAAATTGAAAAGAAAACCTCAAAAGCTAAATTCGTTTTTGAAAAGTGGGGATGAAAATATTTAAATAGGAAACCCACTGCAGAACAAAGAGCAGGTCTCTAGCTATTAAGTTTTCTTTTTTTAAAATTCTTTCATGATTAGTTATCCTGCAGAGAAATTATCTTATGTTATGCTTTTATTAAGTTGCCATCCTAATAAAAACAGTATTATGCAGTTCCGCCTTAATTTTTGTTTTGTCCACAGACACACTTTTCAGACATTGTGGAAGGTATTGTTTGTCGCAGTTAATATAGTGGAGCAAAAGCAAGCAATCATTCCTGGTTGGGGGGAAAGGTACAGATAACAGCAAAACAAATCAAAGATGCAAAATGATTTTTAAAAAGAAAAAGTAAAGAAAAAAGCAATAAAAGTCAAATAAAATAGTCCCACTAAACACAGTTGGACATCAGTCAATTTGATGTTCCTCTATTTCCCTTAGAAAATAGACATCCAAACAAAAACACAAAAGGACTTACACCACTTTTGTATTATATAAACAGTGATCAGGCCACGGCAGTGTTGTGGACCAGATATGATTAGCTGTGCTTGTAGTTCAAAAGCCCAGCACAAATTCTAGTTACTCCGTGCAAGCATATCTGCACGTTCACAGCTGTGTGTTTAAAGATAAACTGCTATATTCCGCATGCAGGGAAATGCTATTTATTCGGTGTAATGAGCAGATATTAAGGAGAAAATGAGAAAGTACAAAACAGAGGGACAGAGAGGAGAATAATAAAAAAGTGATGATAAAAATAAGAACAATAAAGTTATAAAATAGCCAGTTTTGTTTCTTTCTTGTTTTCTTTCTCAATTAAAAAAAAGATCATTAGGGAATTTCTCTATCAAAAAAAAAAAGCATAAAAACAGCTTCAAATTTATTTCATTTGTAGAACAAACCTAAATACTTATCTGTCAACAATACCAAAGAAATAAGACTTTTAAACAAAAAAAATGGTGTTGTGTTCAGCATAATACAGATGCATTTGTGCAGAAATGGAAGGCAAGTTTTAGGAAAGTATGAACCACTTAAACTTAAATCTGTTTAATTTGGATTTTTTTCCTCTTTTGTGAACGAAAAAAAGGGTTTGATTGTCGAGGTCACACAACGACCAGAGAGGTGTACCCCACAACTCTGCAATGGATGGATGAATGGATGGGTATATTTTTAAACCATGAATTGTGCTGGTTGAAGACTTGAAATTGGAGTATCTATTGTTTTAAGGAATGTATATTTGTTAAGTCACAGTGCCCAGACAAGGTAATACAATGCAGACTGTGCATGGAATATTTGGTCCAACCTTTCAGCAACAATAATCAGGTAGGCACACGTTTACATGACCACCTGCACGAACCATTAAGCCAAAGCAGGATGGATCCACACTTTCTTGTTTACAGCAAATTCTTTTTATACCATCTGCATAAAATTTAAACAGAAACAGAAAATGCTTAAATTTAAGAGCTTATTTCTTACTGACCTCTTGTTAAGCCAGAAAATAACCATGTTGAGACTGCCCTTGGTATTAATTTAATGAATACATACCTGTCTTTATCTTTGTGTGCTAATACAGCATCCTAATTATGGAGTAAAACTGATACCAGCTTTACGTATCCTCAGGAGTAAAGCTTCCTAGATGGCTCTGGTTACAAAAGTGTAGTTCAGTTCAAAGCTGTTTCCTCTAAGATCTAATGAAAATAATTGTTCCCCTATTTCTGCTTCCTAAGCGCCAGGAGGAGGGTCTTAGCGCTGTCAATCAATCTCGTGCCCATAGCCCCCTTTGCTCTCTGTTGCACCACAGCTGGCACAGCCAGTCATGAATGCTCAGGCTAGTTAGCATGGACATCGATGACAGCAGATAAATGGTTTTCCAGAAATAATAAGTTGCTTCTCCACCATTAGCACGTTTAGCAGTGAGTAAATGAGGATGATTGACAACGCTAAGATCTTTCTACTGGCTCTGATTGGATGTCTTTGGTCTGGATGACTTGGGAGTGGTGAATTTCTTCAGAGGGCAATAGTAGCTCAGGGAAGAGTTGGAGGATATCAATCTTTTCACAAATTATCTGTCTCATACTATACTGTCACAACATAGTCACAGTTTTACAAATGTAAAAACACATTTTCATAAAAGTTACACACTGCACCTTTACGGCTAGTGAAGTGTTTTTTGTTTCCCTTCTTTTTTTTCTTAGAATGCCTACTGCCTGTTTCTGACTTACTGGTGACTATTCTGGCTCTGGCAAAATACAGATGCACATTACTTACTTTTAGAACTGGTGAAACTGGATATCCAACAAACAATGAAGCTACGTGAAGACCGGAGAACTAATAAGCCAGCAAATGACAAAGGAATAAATTAATACTTCTTTCCTATGACGTTGGAAAGAAGTCACTGCTTCTTAAACATAAAAGCTGTCATTTTGCACAGCAAAACAGAGCTGATAGCCAAATCCTCAATTCTACACTGACAAAGCTCTGCATAGCAAAGTCTGTGCCAAATTTTATGGATACCAAGCATGCAGCCAATACTCAACTGGGCAAAACATTGTCAGTTTGCATTTGACTTATCAGAGCTAAGCCTTCTTTTGTTAGGTGATTGATGACTTTTGAGTTGGATTCAAGTCTTTAAAGTTTATTATTTTACGATGGCTTACATGTACCAGAATTTTTACACAAACATTTTGTTTCCAACATGACTCTGCTTGTCAGTAAAAACTACAAGTGTAATTTAACTATCTTTAACTGTACGTAGAACCAGGCAGAAGAGAAAAAAACACAAGTCATACAGAGAGGTAAATTGGACACAAGTATTCCAGAAAAAAATTAAAAAAACTTTTCATTGACCTTTCTGTGTCCTACTTTAATAAATTTTGCCATTAAAGCTACAGCACTTTGCAAAAGTAGTTATTCCTCTTGAACTTGCTTTACATTTTGTCTCATTGCAGTCAAAAACTTGTATGTTACTTGTATTTTATGTGCCAACACAAACTTTCACATACTGTGAATAGAAAAATGTTTTTGCAAAACATTAATCCATAAATCAAAAAGGAATGATGCAAAACTATCAAGACATCTACATGAGCAGACAGGCCGAGAAAGTTGAGCGTGAATCAGACAAGCAACCATAACCAAGGTTACCTTCCTCTGTCTAAGTAGAGCAAGGTAATCCTGGAAGTGCTGCGGAAATCCATGCCTTGGGTGGGAGAATTTGGGAAGATTATCAATCTTGAATTCCCTGGCCTACTTGCAAAATGTAGGCAAGGAAAACTAAGATTGCAGATTAGCAGATCTGAGCATACCATTCCAGGGGTGACAAGACCATACAGTGGCGACACATTTCCTTAGGAGGAACATAGAGTCTGGTAAGAACTGATGGGAAAAGGATTGATTGAAAATACTGGGCAATCCTTTAAGCATATGAGTTAGTGTAAATGAAAGAAAAAAATAAAAAGTGACACTGAAACCTGCCTTACAGCAGGTGAATATATTTGAAAGAAAAAAAAATCTGGATTAGCTAAAATGTAATGATGTAAAATGTAGTTCTAATAATTTACAAAAATTGACCAGTGAATGTCAAGAACACAATTTAAGTGAGAAACAGAGGAAGTACTTTGATAGTGGATGTTAACTTATGGTCCCCACCCGGTTTGAATGAGTTTTCCGAAGAAGAAAGGGCAACTACCTCAGTTTCTAAATATAAAAGTTGGTCCAGACATACCAAAAGTGTTTCAGCTGTAATTGATGTGAATGGTGGATTAAAAAATATTAGGGCGAGTTAAGGTGGATTATTACTCATGCATGCCACACTTTTTAGAATTGTTTTGATGAGAAAATGTAAATATTTGTATTATTTTCCTCGCACTTCACCATACTGCAGTTTTCTGTTTTGGTCTGTCTGGTAAAATCTCAAAATACAGACGTTTGTGGCTGTAACATAAATACTTTTACTGAACTGAAACATTTTTAGTAATTTAGAAGATAAAATTATGCTTCTGAGCTTAGAGCAGGATATGAATCATTTGTCTTTATGCAAGTTTGATAGGCTTCCATAAGGAATGATATACAAGTTACTTTGAGGATGACTCCGATGTCTCCGAGTTGTGATCCTGCTATGCAGTTGCAATATGTACTTCCATGCCCTCCTGTTCTTCCTCTTCTCTTTTTCTGTAACTTTGCCTCTTCTTTCTTTCTCAAACTCTGTGAGAACAGTACCAGCACTCTGGATATTGTCTCCACTAGTGACAGGGGCTGGCACTCTGAAACAGACACCTCTCTTCCAGTTCCCTCACACTCTACCTATTACAGCGATTAACAATGCTGTCAGTCTGAGTACCCCCAGCCCTACACCCCTCCACACATCACATCTCAACGCCACTGTCCCCCTCTCCTGCATCCCAAAGGGGTTTTTATGATCGACGGGTAGAGTGTTCTTATGAGTTGGAAGGAAATTGAGGCTGACTGAGGTGGAAAGTATTCTGCCGATACTTTCCACTATCGGCAGAAACTGGAAGTTTCTCAACATCTGAATGGGAAAGGAAACACATCTTGGGAGAAATGAAGAGGCACTGTTACTGTCACTTTCTGCCGATAGTCTGATGATACAGTATGGATGGGCTCAACGGATCATCGGAAGAAGTGATGATTTATGTTGTCATCGACTGTCTGCTGGGATGAATAGGCATGTCACTGCAACAAATGAAACGATGCGAGAAAGTTGTACACATATATTTATTTACCAAAATTTTCTGAGGTGTGCAGACTACCAAAATGTTCACTCAAGTAAAAGCAGAACTACTTCAATAAATTATTGTGCAAGTATAAAGTAGCATAACTGACCAACGTAGCTTGATTTGCACTGTATCTCCGGTACATCATAAAATCCTTTCATACGTAACCTAGTGTGGGATTTGGGATGGAAAATGGATAAAGGGAAGGATAGAAAGAGGGATGGATGGATAGTGAAGCTTTTGTAGAAACAAGTATCACTAACATAAGCTGTTTGTGTCTGGTGCCATTTTGATTAAAACATATCGGTTCTTGATTCAGTAGTTTAGGGCATTAAACTTCACTGAATCAAAAGTTTCAGTAAAGAAGCTTTTGAAGATAAAATTATGCTGCTGAGCTTAATTTCTAGAACAAAACTGAAGATGAAGACATTTTATTTGCAAGTATCAAATGAGTCTAACCATCCATCCAAATCAACTAAACAATGAGTACACAAGTGGAACATCTGCTTAAAAGCTAAGTAGCCAGTTTAGAAATGTACCTAACAGAAAATCTGTGGCATCACTTGAGAAATCATAGAAGATCTTTTGCAAAGTAAAGCATCAGTTCAAGATGTGGTATGCTGATAGGCCTTGATCAAAGAAGAGTGAATGCTGACATTGAATATGATTTTTATTCAAAGGAAGATTAAGTTTAGAAGTTTGCACATTTGTGAAAGCAGGTTATTGCACCTGATTTTCTTTTTTACTGCCTTCCAATCAAGTGTTTGTTTTTTTTTTTTTAAATGGTCAAACATCACATTGTTACCACATACACACCCCTTAACTGTCCTTAATTGTAGATAAAAAAAATGGGGTTCTTATTGATTTTATAACTTAAAAATCTGGCTTTTTAACATTGTTGTATACTTTTTTGAGGGAATGTATAAACCACAAAAAATACATACATAAAACAGATGGATAGAGAGAAAGGGAGTTTTTTTTTTTCTCCTGAGAAAAGGACCCCACATTAGCACTACATTAGGCCTATTTGTGCTTTCTGCAGAGAAACTACTTGTATTTCTGTGTGCACCACATTTTAGGTTGAAATTACACTCAAATTTTCTTTACCCCTTTTTGTTAAAGCATCTGCTCCAGCACATCATTAATCGCTGTTACTGGACCAAAGAAGCGCTAAAATAAAGGGCCATCTAGAAACCTTTGATCTTTTCTTCTTGCTTATGCCATTAGAGTGAAGAGCCACAGACAGTGGCTCGCTGCCAGGAGTTTGTTAGATCTAAGCTAACAAGGATGGCTCAGGTAGTCCTAATAGAATCTTTCCTGCCCTTATCTGTATTGACTTCAAACAGTGTGGGAAGCACGAATGGAAAACAGTCGGGGTTTAATTCCGAGGGTGAGGTTGAAGCATACTCACAGGTTTGGGCTTTTACCACAGGCACGGCTACGGAGCCCTTTCTTCACTGTTCAGATCAAAGTTAATTCCCCTCTTAATTAAGATGAAATTGGATGAAAGCCGGCAGAGACTTGCTTTTGTTTTTCTTTGTGCCAAACATTGCGAGCTGCATCTCAGGGTGAGGGTGCATCCGTGAGTGGAACAATTTCTTGTAACTTTACTCATAAGAAATATATTAGTACATCCTTTTAAACAATTCGTGGAAAAAAAGCACAAGTCTATTAGAGGTGCTTCTTTGATCTCTTTTGACGACCAATCTTTCTACATGTGGACACCCAATGCCCTGTAATGAGACTTGTTCTGCCATTGTCTTTTTCATGGCTGTGTCCTTTGTTGTGATGCTAATAAGCCCTTGTTACCGCATACACACCCCTTAATTGTCCTCTTTGATCTTGTACTAATTCTGCTAATTAGGAGCCCAATTTCCAAAAGTTAAACATTTTGCCTTCACACCCAAGGACGGCATTCTGTGAGCATATCCACAAGTGAAGAGATAAGAGGAATTGACAAAAACTTTACAAAATTGTCCTGACTGTCTCTTGGTCCAGGCTGGATTAGGCGACTTTTTTGAATAGCACAATAAAACAACACATTTTGCCACTGTCTTGCTTCACTAATTTAGCTACATGTTTAGGGCTCAAATGCACGTACAAGCTTTCATAACATCATGCTCCTGACAAATGCAAAGGCATCACATTATTTCTGCCCAAATGATTTGGTTTCCAATTGTTGCCTACACACATTATGCACACGCATAGACAAATAAATGTACTGTGTCAGCAAATTGAGCTTTAAATATGGGAGCAAAGAACCACTGAAACAAACAACAAAGCAACCACTTTGTCCATCAGATTCTTTGCTGTGCTCCATTGTACATAATTCTTAATAAGCATTAATAGAAGTGTGGGCAAAATAGCTTAGAGTAATATGTCTCAATATCTCAATTTTTTCTTCAAGAATTTAAGGTGAGCTTTTGTTTTACACTTTTTACTTTCTCATGCATCAAAAGTTTTATTTTGTATTATTTTTTAATAGGAATGAACTCCAGGCTTAAACATTTTGGAGTTGAAAGCATGCATCGATTATTTCCACAAGTGTCTGAGAAAAAAAGCAAACAAAAACAAGAATTATGTCGTAATCTAAAAATGTTAAATGGATGCTCTTCTTCAGACAATTGTCCAGGCCACCAATGATCATTAAATTGTCTGGTCCAAAAACACACCATCAAATATCTAGAAATCTGTAAACATAAAAACGGTGGTAAACATACACCGTTTTTTTAAAGACAGTCAATACCTTCTCTATATTAAAAAATACTTTTTAAGTGATCTTCTTTATTAACATGTAGTTTATTTTAATTTGACAATGATCAAAATGTGTTAGCTTTAAAAAATTTTCATTCACTTCATGTTTCCATGTAAATACTCACAAATTCAAAGGGAAACTATAATGGAGCCTTGGCGAAAATTCAAACTGGGAGACTCGACCAGCTTCACCACATCATCTAATCACTACGCCCGACCGCAGCCAATCCGGACCGGAGCTTCACGCCGCTCCAGCCAATCGTCGTCCAAAGACACCTTCAAAAGTCCGAGCTACCCTGGGGTCTTCCTGCTCGTCAGCCGTGCTTCGACCTACGTGAACGCTTCTCCTACCTCTCCGTCATTCAGTCAACAAGTTTCAGCTGCCTTCCGTCCGCCCAGATCCAGGCAGTATCCCTCACCGGCCGGCTGCGCTCCTGTCGACTCCCCGCCACTCCTCACCAATCTAACCGCCCTCATCACGCCTTCCTTCGGCCTCCATCGGCGACGACGAGCCGGAATTTTCCGTCCTCCCCTCGTTGACGTCGCAGTCCTCCGCTATCTGCCCGGTTCCCCGCTCCGGCTCACCATAGGCTGCTGCGGCTCATTGGCGCTGTCCCCCGCAGCAAGCGCTGGTTGTCTCCACGATCCGCCGTGGCTGCACCGACGCACGTCGGCTCTTCCTGCTCGCCCCACCATGGACTCGATCCGTTGCCCGATCGTCTCTCCCAGTTCGCCTCCGAGAGGACGTCGCATCAGACCGCTACGCTCACCTCCACCTATCTCGGCTCGCAGCTGGCTTGTCAGCCTCATCAACCCGCAGCTTCATCTGCGCCCATTGGGCGTCGTCTAGGTAAGACGTACCTGCTCCTGACTCGTTCATTCTCCCTTCGCTTTACGTCTCTGTCAGCGTACCAGTGCCTTTAACTCACGTTTACCACGCCTCCTATCGCCGGTCAGTCTTGGCATTTCCAGGGTCGCGACTAGCTCGTTCCGTTAGTTCCCCGCTCAGGCCGCCGTAGCCCTCTCTTCCCTCTGTTGCTAAGCTCGCTCCAAATTCTGTCAGTAGTTCCAGTTTGCATTTCAGCTCATTCTGGCCTCCGCCCCAGCTGCCGCTGGTCTCCTAATCACAGCACCATTTTCTTTAAGCTTTTCACGACTAGTAGAGGGGATCCGCCTAAAGTTCCATATAAAACGCACCTGAAAACAAACGGAGTTATGGGCAATCTTTTATTTACAATTTCTCTTTCTGGGAAAAAAAAAAAAAAAAAAAAAAAAAGCTGTGCTGCCCCTTCTACTCCAGATCCATGCAAGCAGCCCATCCACACAGATGGCAGAGCGTCCGAGTGCTGCAGCTCCAAAATGGTGCAGTCATCAGGTGTCTGAAAGAGAAAATACCTTAACCATGGACCCAGCAGGTAGATTACCCGAGAGCAGAGACGCAGCCTACCTAGATCCGCGCTTATATCTGGTGAACCAGGTGGAAGCGTAACAACGCTGCAGGAACACACGAATGGCTTCATTAGTAGGTCCAGCATCCACAACAACCGCAATCCCAGCCATTGACCGTAGATGGCTTGACGATCTCAGTTGTGCAATCAGGAACACAAGCCACCCAGGCAGCCGACATACACGGGGAGAAACAGTCATGCACACACACCTTAGCAGCACCATCAATAACGGGGCCGCTCCTGCTGCACAAAGCGGGGAGGATGGTTCTCCTTCCCCCTCAGTCGGGCCAATGTCTCACCCCGAGTAGTCTGATCATCAGAAGCCGCTCGTAGGCTCTCTAATTTTGCAGCTTCATTGCAGCCAGACCGGATCTCATCTGCGTACTTTCCAGTCGTCAATCTTAACCTCCACCCTCGAACAGTCAGCTTCACCTGCACAGCGATACGAACTTCACGAGTCCTCTTTCAAGTGATTCATAGTTCACATCGCCGCTCGCTCTGACAGCTTTCTTTCCTCGTCATCCATTGGTTCCGACCCATATCAAGGAGGCATACACACAGTTGGTACGCAGACATGCGCGCTAGGTGGTCAGCGTCATCTGTACAGCCGTCAGTTCGATACATGCGACGGGATAAAACCAGCCAATGTTCTTCTGGTAAATGGATGGTCAGTAATTACCGCTGGAGCTAGTCGTAGCCGACCACAAAGCTCGCTCGTATAAAACAAGCCTCCCGTTCCCCGATAATCCGACTGCTTACCACCAAGCCGGACAGTCGCTGGCAATATGGCTCACGAAGATCTAACTTCCCTGTTATGTGGCCGATTACCTAAAAGCGTTTCGGTAATCCCTTTCTGTCGGTCGCTACCAGCCGTTGGAGCAGGACGTATGGCGATCCTCATTGGCAGGAAACTAACCTCCGGCCCGACGTCGACTCTCGGTCTCGTGTCCGTGCTGTAGTCTACCGCGCAGTAGGAATCCTGACTTGTTCTACCCTTTTCCTTGCGTTCTCTAAAGAGCTTTTGGGGGATTTACAGGCCCCTATTATTTAGCGATCCAACTTCGTCTCATTGCCCCAGCATAAGATAAAAACACTCCAGGATTTCGAGAATTACATCCATGCATTCATCCGTAGTTGCATTAATTAATTAATTAAGTTAAGCAGGATTCGTATATCCGTACAACTTAATCATATTACAGCAGATCACTGGCAGCCAGTCTGTCCCTCCAGGTCCAGTTATAACTCCCACATCTGCCTCCGTGCAAAGCATTCTTACAGCTTCCCTTCTTCAGTTCTTTCCTACATCCGCAGTCTGCTCGCTGGAAGCAACTTTCACGCTAAGCTTTAGCAACCTACCACATCATCTAGTCTAGTCTGGTCATCTAGTCTAGTCGAACCCCGCTGTGAATTTCTTCTCAAGGGATTTCTAAGCATAGCTCCTCTAATCCTGATAGCTGGAAACCCATCTCATTCCCATCACTTGGGAATCTTATCACTGCACACCAATCCGGCGCCTTCGTCCCCTACATCAGAGCTCCACTCATGCGCTTTCCTCCTAGCCTTCTATGGATTTCAGGTACGGAGTGAGTTCACACTGCATCTAAAGTATTCAATCAGTTAGAGACTATCTAACTCGATACTAAATTCTTCCCTGACCACTACAACCGCTGCCCGTTTCATCTGCCACCTCAGACTGATCTCAGCTGAGATCCTCCCCCTCGCCACTTCTCGGGCCATTCTTTTAGAATAGGCGTTGCCACATCACCATCGTCAGGCGTCCCTTCAGCTTCTCTCCTTCAGCTCGGCCGCTGGTCATCCCCGGCCTTCTCATCCTATATCCTACCAAATCTTTCAGCTGTGCTCGAAGCTCCACATGCAATGTCTGCAGGTGAGCATCTCTCCAAATTACTGGTGGTGGAGCCCTAGTCACCGTAAATAGCTACTTAATGGTGAAATTCTTCTTTTTGTTCATTGGTCCCACAGTGACACTTAGTGGTTGATTTGTGCTTTATTTTGAAGAGCGGTAGATTTCTTCCTTGCGTATTTTGTGTTAGGCACTTCCTGTTTCGCTAACCACGCAGAGTCAGCGTTAGAGCCTGAAGAAAAAGAAAATTTGTAAAATAGCGCTCTTGGAAAGCAGAATGAGGTAGGAATGTGCGCAATTGTGTTTTGTGAACATTCATGTTTTATTTATACATTATGTATCCTTTATTTATGCTACAGTTTTCACGGTGTCTGACAAGAAAGGTCAAGATTAAACTGCACCCGTTCGGAACTCCCTGCATCTGGCTGTTCATTCCAAGAGGCCGCTACAGTCACCTCTAACATTTATTTCACACCTAGGGAAGCTAGCAGGGCCCAACAGGCCCTCAGCCCTGCCGGCTTGGCCTCGCAGTCCATCACGCTGCTTCGCCATCAGTCCCGCCAGCGTGCGGGCCCTATCGCCTATCAGTCTCGTCAGACTGCAGGCCCTGACTGACGCCTATCAGTTCGGCAGACTGCAGGCCCCGACCCACGCCTATCAGTCTCGTCAGGCTGCAGGCCCGACTGACGCCTATCAGTTTCGGCAGACTGCAGGCCCTACCGATGCCTATCAATCTTGTCAGACTGCAGGCCCTACCGACGCCTATCAGTCCCGTCAGACTGCAGGCCCTACCGACGCCTATCAGTCCTGTCAGATTGCAGGCCCGACCGACGCCTATCAGTCTCGCCAAGCTGCAGGCCCTACCGTCGCCTATCAGTCCCGTCGACTGCAGGCCCCGACTGACGCCTATCAGTCTCGCCGAGCTGCAGGCCCCAACCGACGCCTATCAGTCTTGTCAGACTGCAGGCCCCAACCGACGCCTATCAGTCTTGTCAGACTGCAGGCCCAACCGACGCCTATCAGTCTTGTCAGACTGCAGGCCCAACCGACGCCTATCAGTCTTGTCAGACTGCAGGCCCAACCGACGCCTATCAGTCTTGTCAGACTGCAGGCCCAACCGACGCCTATCAGTCTTGTCAGACTGCAGGCCCAACCGACGCCTATCAGTCTTGTCAGACTGCAGGCCCAACCGACGCCTATCAGTCTTGTCAGACTGCAGGCCCAACCGACGCCTATCAGTCTTGTCAGACTGCAGGCCCAACCGGCGCCTATCAGTCTTGTCAGACTGCAGGCCCAACCGGCGCCTATCAGTCTTGTCAGACTGCAGGCCCAACCGGCGCCTATCAGTCTTGTCAGACTGCAGGCCCAACCGGCGCCTATCAGTCTTGTCAGACTGCAGGCCCAATCGACGCCTATCAGTCTTGTCAGACTGCAGGCCCCAACCGACGCCTATCAGTCTTGTCAGACTGCAGGCCCCAACCGACGCCTATCAGTCTCGTCAGACTGCAGGCCCCAACCAACGTGGTGCGCCTATCAGTCATCCGACTGCAGGCCAGCCAGGCCTCGGCCCGGCTCCCTCTTTTGGGGGGAAGACTATCCCGAGCTCGCCGAGCAGACCGCCTGCTCACGGCGATCCTCGGCTCACGGTCTTCTGCCGGGTCCGAGCGCCAAAGAAATTGTACCATTAAATCTTTTTAACTGCTATTTTCTTCTCTGTGTGAGTCTCTCCAGATTGAAATGGAGCCTTGGCGAAAATTCAAACTGGGAGACTCGACCAGCTTCACCACATCATCTAATCACTACGCCCGACCGCAGCCAATCCGGACCGGAGCTTCACGCCGCTCCAGCCAATCGTCGTCCAAAGACACCTTCAAAAGTCCGAGCTACCCTGGGGTCTTCCTGCTCGTCAGCCGTGCTTCGACCCACCTCCTCCCCTTCTCCACCTTCACCATGAGGGTCGTCGTCCAGGATCCCTTGTGCTCTTCCTCTCCAAGCTCCACTCCACCACCAGTTTCGGTCCCGGGGGGAAGACTATCCCGAGCTCGCCGAGCAGACCGCCTGCTCACGGCGATCCTCGGCTCACGGTCTTCTGCCGGGTCCGAGCGCCAAAGAAATTGTACCATTAAATCTTTTTAACTGCTATTTTCTTCTCTGTGTGAGTCTCTCCAGATTGAATTGACTAAACTGTGTCACTGTTGTTTTTGTCAGTTTCAGTAATTTCTTTTTATAAGTAAATGGAAGCAGTCCTCCAAAATGTAAGTTGCCCTGAAATGCATTCAGTCACAAAGAAACCAACAATATGACTTTGTGGATACACAACTGTTATCGTTTATCCACAAAAACGCAAATATGATGGGAATCCGGGCCCTCTTTGCAGACATAGCACAACCCAGATGCATACAGTCCTCCCTTAACATTCCGGCCCTTTGCAAACATCATCTCTCACATCTGCCAATTGGCTTGGTTGTTGTTTTGAAAATACATCCACTGCTGAAACAATTGTAGCTACAGTATTAAGAATGATACAACAAACAATTTAATTTCAACATGGTGTAAATGTTAAGAGATGTTTGTTGGTTACAAAGAGATTATTACTCCAGAAAAATAAGTCTGGATTTGGAAGTTTCCTTTTACTGAGCAAACATTTTTGGAGTGAGCTGAAAGACTATTATGATATATTAGTTTCTTTTCTTGAAAGCATTCCCTAGTGTTCAGTATGCACTGCACTGCACTGGGTAAATTATTCTAGATTCACTTTAGAAAAGACTAGATAGGCTGCTACTTTCATTTTATTAGACTCTTCACAGTTTACTGCCATGACAATGAATTCTGTCTGCATTCTTACTTATTCTCATACTCCAAACAACCCCAAACAACATGCCGCCCTGGGCGGTTGCCCATGTCGTCCATATCAGAAACTGCCACTGCTTACTGCACTGAGAGATGGCATCAACAAAATTCACAAAAAATACACAATGTGTGGAAAAATTAAAAATTAAGCAAGCAAAAGATCATATCTTTTATATGACTAACTTTGGCCAAGTACAACCTAACTGTTTTAGGTGTATAAAAGATGTTAGCACCATTTCGTTGTTATGCTGTAAACAAATTTTAAGATACATGCATTGGAGAAAAAACAATAAATCACAAAATATTCACAAAGATGTCATTTCAATCACAACAAACAGCAAAATGCTACTTTCAATCCCAGTGAAACTGACTTCCTGGGATAAATAACTAATGGTGCCAAAAGCCCACTCAAAACATACAAATATCCAACATGTTCAGTTTTAACAAAAATAATTGTTTCCACAAAACCATAGTTTTTTTTTACCAACTTTGACTATATTCTGAGCCAGTTTCACATTTTCTGGATCTGACTACTCACAGAGTTCATCATTAGCCAATGATGCTGGTCAGAATTACAACCCAGGCATATGGTCAATCTGGGTGGAAGTTCCCCTCCCTCGTTGATCCAAGCAGCCATTTAGCATATGCACAGGGTGATGCACCGTTTTAAATGGTGCGCAAACTCTGTTTACTCAACACATTTCTGTTTGTGCTAGCTTTTAAGTTTGCTGACCCAATGAACATGAAATAGACAAGAGAAATGCATGAAGCAGCAGACAAAGGATGATAGAACACATAGCCGGAATTGTCAACAAAAAAACAAAAAAACACAACATAAGTTGATATATATTTGCATATAAATTAAGTTTTGTCAGGTTTAATAGTTTTTAAAAATGTATCTTGCAAAAAAAGCCGACTAAATGACAGTTAAATCTTTGGACACACCTACTAATTAATTTTTAATGAAAGCGGGCATTCAAATAACTAACTGATGTCTTTTCTATAAATGTGATGTAATAAGTAATATAAACTGAAGAATTTGCTCTGTTTTTGCATCAACATAATTTGAAATAGTAATTATTTAATGCACTTGTATAACCCTATAATTACAAAGAGTGGCTGAAAAAAAATTATGCATCTATTTATAAACAATGTTTTTCATATATAGATTATAAACCTCTGGGATTATCTTCTTACTAAAACTAAAATATGTCAATCTTTATTATGTTAGAACTAAAATTAAGTGTGATTTTTTTTTAAACAAAAGAAGGGTTCATTTTCAAAATACAGTAGACAAATAATAATTCAGATTAGACTCCTTCAATCCTGAGACATACAGACTTTGCCCTGGTAAGGAAAAAAAAAATTAAAAAAGCTGGCAGCAAACAAAAATCACTTTGAAAACACGCTGTGCCGCAGACTATTAAGACCCCTGGTTATTTTCTAAGCTGCTGAAGGTTTCTTTTTCTTCATCACACAACAGAAAATTTTAATCAATGTCCTAGTGTTGTGTATAAACTCATGCATTAAATTAGAAAATATCAGAATATAAGAATATTAGTTCATGAATTAAATATTTTTTAATTGTGGTTCAATATCCCACCAGATCTTATGAATGAAGGTCATTATTCCTTGTCCTCCACCCTTTTACAGGTATATAACTGACCCCTTCCAATGATTGTATATTTTCTAAAAAATAATTATATTTTATGGTCCAGAAATATGAAAGATGGATTCACGCAATTAACCCCTAAACATAAGGTGTCTATAAAAATTGCTATAATTTTTAGAATGCTGATAAAACAGAGAAAAGGGGAGGAGAGGATATGCTAAGGCAGAATACAGTAGAGTCAGGGGATCCGATGCCTATCGGAGCGTGGCCTTTTAGCAGAGTACACTGACAGAGACGCCAGTTTGACGTACAGCAACCCCCATCTCCCCCAAGTGACATTTCTCCAGGGCAGGGAAGAGGGGACAAGTGTTGGATATAAAAGGTTGTTAGAAGGTGATAGTGTAAAATTTACAAGAGGTCTTCCTTATAACATAAAAGGAATGAGGTTAAATGGCAATTATTTTTGAGATATTCCATGTAATTTCTAAAGGTTTTTAATATAAAAGTTTTTTGGGTTTTTTTACTAATTAAGTAGTGTAATTTTGATTAAAACCATCTTAGCACTGTGTATGAAAAAGACAGCATTTCATTGCTTCTAATATGCATTTAAATACATCCACCAGGCTTTCTTTCAATACAAATTGTCTTTCTTTACCTAAAAGCAAAAAGAAACATGTTTTGATTAATTATACATATTAATACATTTTTTAAAAATTGACATTTTAGGCGTTCTGTGTTATTTCTGGCAGCAGGGGATGAATTCACCTCATTGTACTTGTGAGGTTATCAAACAGACAAGATAGGAGTTTAGAGGTGAGGTGACAGCAAGGGGGTGCTTGTTTATTGGCTAGGAGGTCATTAGCATCCCATCCATTAGTGGAATGCCAACCTCACTGCCCCACTCCATCACTCAGTCCTCAGAGACAGACTGGCTGTCAGTGCCTAGAAGCAGCCAACAGGCCTTAGACACACTGAGCAAACACACCAACTGCCAATTTTTGGTCCGTCTTTATTCATCTATCTGCTGTTTGAAGTGGAAGTAGAGAAGACCTGTCAGCATATGGAGAAGAAAACTACTGTAAAAGGTTGTGCAGTCATAGAATAGCTCAACCTACTAGCCCATTATTTGAGGCTTTGTCAAGAATCTTCTTTATATGTCTTTAAGAAACCTGAAAAGTATAAAACTAACTAGTGCATAACTAACTTTTTGTTTTTTTAGCCTTATTCTGTTTTTCTTACTACTTGATTCACGAAAGCTTTTTAGGGTTTAAAAATTTCTTTTATTTACAATTCTATCTGAACAATAAGCTAGTGATAGTAAGTTTGTTCCACAGAAGTATTTAAGATAGAAGAATGACAAGGTTTGATATGCCTAAACAAATGCAATATATATGTATATATATATATATATATATATATATAGGTTGTTTTTTTTTACATTCATCTTCTTCAAGCTTCAATCTATTTTGGGTAATTTTGTAAGATAATTACAAAATTATCTTACAAATGTCATATAATTTAGATTTTCATATATGATTTTGAATATATTTTCAAAAAAAGTCTGAAAGGTGTTAAAATTTACACTCTGGTATCTGAAGTCTGATACTGTTAAGTAAAATCCAGAATAACAAACTACTTATAGAAGTTGCCTACACAGTAAATTCAGTCATAATACTTCAACTTCAACAACATGTCCCTTTTTGTGTGGGTAGTGGCATTTAATGCATTAAATGCCATTGTCATGCATTAAAACCTGGGGTGGTAGCAAGACTTTTTTTTTTCCTTTCAAGTACAATTATGAAAAAGGTAGCAGATTTCTGTATTCAGCTGTTCCCCCTAAACAAAGTTCAATCAAATGCTTAAAATTTTCTTATCACTTCAAAATTCTACACTACTTTGTAGGGGTCTGTCACATGAAAGCACAAATAAAATAATTAATGTTTGCAGTGTAAAGACAAAATCTCAAGGGGAAAAAATTCAAAGGATATAAAGGCTTTTCCAAGGCATTGTGATTACTGTTTACATTACATTATTTTGTGTCTATAGTCACTATTGTAGATAAACTTTAACTTAATTCACATGACAGAATTTCTTACATCCAGATGCACTGAGGCTGCAGCAGTGCATACAGCCTTACTTTGTATTAACAAGCTAACAGTATATGCAAATATTTACAGGAATAGCGGTGGTGTGCTGCTTGAATATTGGTGGAAGTAGGAGGTGCTCTTCAGTATGTTTCTGTTCCACTCTTCTAATCAAATCATACAGGTGATGCCAATGTCCCTAATGTCCTATTTTGACATATGCACCTGACTTTCGTGAAACAATTAATCAAAGTCTGTCACTCTGACACCAAATGGCAGATGAGCTTAGCAGAAAAGGATATTGCTGTTGCTAACCCATTTGCCTTAATATAGCTCTCTTCTACAGCTAGTTTTAGCTCTGCGTAGATTTTAAAATTCTCTGCCACATCTAATCTTCACAGTTGCACACATGAAAAACCATGAATGAATAAAATGATTGTCATGTACAGTATATATTTCATTTGTGGTTTGTTGTTATAGTACATAGACTTACACAAAAAATGGGAAATGAGAACCAAAAACAAAAGAAATCCTCCTGATAACACAAGGACTTGCAGAAATGTAATTTCCACAGGGATTTTTTCCACAGTTTTGAAAGTCATCTCAAACATCCAGCATATTTCAATTCAAGCAAGAAAACAGCATTTAAAACAAACATTTCTTACTGTTGACTCTTCTTTTTTTCTTAACGTAAACAGCAAAGTTATAACAGAAGGAGGAAGGAGATGGCAACCGAAAGAAGGTAGGAAATACATTCCAAACTAGAATACATGCTCTAGTTGGTTGAATCCTCTGTTATTGTATTGTTTTGTTTATATTTCTACATTCCTTCCTGTTTTACAGTACCTCATGTGTGTAGTTAGTGGGGACATAGACTTTATTGGTTGTTGCGCTGTTTAATAAAGACTGCTGATAGCAATATACACACAGAAACTTTAAGCTGTGTAGTTTGAATAAAGTAATTAAAAAGTACTCCAGTGCACACATTTATGCATAGCCAGACACACTCCAACTGTCTTGTGACTGGACCACCTGGCTGATGTTAAAATTGCAGTGTGCTGGGGTGTGTGTGTGTGTGTGTGTTTGTATAAGTCCTGGTCGGCAACAGGGAGAAAGTCAGACTAGCCTGTCAAGCCCCCGAGGGCCCTCGTTGGTTGAGTGTCCATTAGCCTGATGAGGTTTGGCAGCTCATGTTGCTGGAGTTACTGTTAAGTTTCAACCCTCCTCGTGGCTAGGCCTAATTAAACCTAGACCTCAGACCTAATTCAAAGCTAATTAGCTGTAGGGGTTAGCTACCACCACCGCAGGCTGTGATGGGTGTTGTGTAATATGTGTAGTAAGGCGTGTTAAATGGCAGTTATTCAGTGGGAGACCAGCAGAATTAAATTAACTCACCATATGCAGTTTAGATGATGTTTTTTAAGCAAAGCAGTTAAAAGTCTGAGCAGCAGCACAAGTGCACAGAAGTTCCTATGCTTGGAAAAGCCCCGGTGAGCCCTGAATATCTAGATTTTCCAGTAAGAGTATATCTATAGCAGACATGC
Source organism: Xiphophorus maculatus (assembly GCF_002775205.1). Classification (NCBI taxonomy): domain Eukaryota; kingdom Metazoa; phylum Chordata; class Actinopteri; order Cyprinodontiformes; family Poeciliidae; genus Xiphophorus; species Xiphophorus maculatus. Next base: position 20,277,053 of record NC_036449.1, on the reverse strand, counting down.
AGGAGAATGATATTATGGTGAGTTCGAGTAAGTCAAGAGTTCGTGCATTTTTAGTGCACAAAGAAACCAACTGGCCTGACTGAATTTTTGTAGAAGCTACACAATAAACTATCCGACCCCTGGGAAAGGTCCTATGGTTTCCCATTAAGCTGTACTGACAGCTTGACATTTCCCAGGGTAGAGGGTTCTGATTCAGGTATGTTTTATTCATCCTATTGACTTTACATTGCTGCCAACCCAGACAGAGAGCAAAAGCTTGAAGTGTAGTAGGCGGCGGCAGTGAAAGGGAGAGCTGAAGACACCTGTTGTTGTTATGCTTACTGCTCAGATAGCCAGGTACATCTCTGAGACAACCAGGTGACATATACACAATGCTCATCAACATGCAGACAGAGATTGGAAGATTGTGCCTGAACAGAAGGTATAAATCTCCTTCTTTACTAGGAAGACTTCCAGCAGTCTGGTACTGTGGAAGTGTGGGGAAGGCATTTACTAGCAGCATCACATGCTTCTGATTCACACTTTAAGAAACAGAAATATAGCTGAATTAATTAGGCTAAACTGTGACTCACTAAACCTAAGTTAAAAACATTTATTTTCTGGACACATATGCTGTGCCAACTCAAACTTGCATGAAGTACTAAGCACCGACTTCCCTTTTATTTTGTTCATCCTCAAGCAGTTTTCTTTAGCATTTAGAACTCCCTAAATGAGGTAAAAAGAATAAATTTGAGGGTATGACATTTCTGCTTGCAATACTGCTTACAATGTATTTACAATAAATTATTTATGATATTATAATTAGGCGTGATGCCATCTTGCATTGAGATTTCAAACCCCTCTAGTGGACTGAATCAATTCCGAACTTGTGCTCAGTTTAACCTGCCATAATCAGGTGATCCAAAACATTTATGCAAACAAATAATATAAAAATTATTTTTCTTTTACCTCTGCTTCAGGTTTCCAAATTTCATTGTGTCTGATTTTTAACTTGTTTCATCATCGAAAAGGACTTGTTCCTTTATTCAATGCATGCTCACTTGGGACTTTTAAATCAAATGCACTGCATAGGGCTGCTCATCTTGTATAATGAGGGTCTGTTTATTTGTCATTTTTTGCTCAAGCACAGCTGTAGGTGACATCTGAACTCAGAAATTATCGTGCAGTTCATGTTCTATGAATTGCCGGCCTTTATATAATTAATTGTAACCCACATCATACAGTTTGCCCTTTAACTCTGAAACGAGAAAAATTCTGTCATGCCGTGTCATTCTGTCAAAATAATGTCATGCAGAACTGACTTTGTAAAATTTAGATGGTGATTAGAGTAAAAAATAATGACTTATCTCAGGTTTCTTGCTCTTTGGCAATCACTTCCAGTGAACAGGTAATTGATTCCAGTGCAACTTAACTTAAAGAGGGCCTAGTTAAATGTTGTGTTCACAAGCAATCAGGGAATCAAAAGGTCACCACTTGCTGAACTTTTACAGATACTTACATTATTGGTGAAATATAATCCCCGCATAAGCACATGAAGCTTTTTGTTTTTATTAGCCCAAATATATGACGCAATTATCTTTCTCTACGGGCATCCACAGCTCGGGTGGGGGCTCTGAGTAGGTGTTTAACCTGCCAGTATCCTTGCCTGGCCCCGCACAATGCGTCTATATCTTTCTTTTAAGAAGCTGAGGTAGGTTTATTTATTTATTGTGCTTCATAAAAGAGATGGCTGGTTTCTGATTTCTAAAACTCCAGCTTCACTTGATCCTAAAAAATATCTTGTCCATGATCTTTATGTTTCCAAATGTTCCAGAAATCCTTCCAGTGCTTCCAAATAAGGCTGAAGCTACATTTGTACTGAATATAATTAAAAATGTTTTTTACTACATCCAAAGTAAAATAAAATTTATGACAAAAAGCACTTCATTATTTTATACCTAATGCCACCTTGGTAAGTTTTAGCTAAAAAATGTTTTAGACTAATATGCAGTTTCTGTAAAATATTAAAATTATAGGCTATATCTGAAGCTAGACAGATAGACTTTTGTGTGACTTTCAGGCCAGTGTAAGGAGCAACATGAATCTTCTTTTGGGAATACTTTCCTGACATATTCTGGACATAACACAATTCAGAAAGCGCTCCCCCTCATCTCCAGGCATGTCACGTGGGTTTGATAGCCTGGAGCCGTGGCAGAAGCCTCCTACTGGACAAAGCACTTGGAGCAGGGGAGACACTGTGGGCCTTGTTCCCTTTCTGCCGGCTCCATGTCAAATGGGTGTTTGCTTTCTGGGAGGACGAAGATCCCCCCTGGAAGGGTAGCAGCACGCAGCTTGCACTCAATTCAAAGTAGCGACACAGAAAACCTGGATTTAGTTTAGACACATTAGGGATCAGACTTTGCCTTTCAGTGGCTAGACATGGTTTCATTAAAAAAAAATAAAAATGGAACGATTTAAAGGAATTGTTCAGGACTTTTGAAAAACAAGTATAGATTAAAAGGTTTAAAGCAATTAATATTTTACTTGCAGTAGTTAATTCCTTTGGTGCCTTACTCCAGATTTAAACTATCCCATATGGTGAAGAAAACTAGCTCATTAACAAATAGATATGGATCCATATCTATTTGTATTCATATCAGCTTGTATTAAAGCAATTGCAGTAAAGCTGCTTTACTACAACAACCGCCATCTCTTTCTGGAAGTTGACTCACAGTCAGTCAGGAACTGTCACAATATACATTAGTTTCAGCCTCCATGGCCAACTAATCTGACTTTCTCTTCCCTGACAGTTGCCAAAAGAACAAAGCAGATCATAACTGTCTTAAAATATGGGGCAGTTCTCGTTATAATGTGGGAAATTTATGGGAAAATTCTAATATGAGAGCACAGCGGGAAAGACGGGTAAAATATTTAACCAGCCAAAACGGGAGTCTTGACAGGTATGGTGGTGTATCCAAATAAATTCGCAAAAATCATTAAGCTAAATTACGCATTGGGATGCTAGTTACATAAAAGCTGGTTAATCAAAGGGGAAATCAATGCAAGAAATCAAATACCTTTTGTGTGAAAGACAGTTTCAAGGATGCATAAAGTTGTTGTGCTTTTCTTTTTTAATCAAAAAAAGAAAAACGGTGTGAAACAAACAATATTAAATTATAAAGGAATAGTGTGGAACACACACCAAAAGTGCAATGGGATTACTCCAGCATTTTGTATTTAAGTGTTTTGACTGAATATCAGCGGATGAGGAACAAAAAGAAAACTGCTTTTATTATTTAAGTTTATTTTATAGGGCCAGACACACAGACATAGACAAACTGAACAGAACAGCAGTCCCATGTTTGTGTCATAGTGCAAAAGCAACAGCTAATTCACAGCACTTGTCTCTATATGGGTTTTAAACAGTCTTACCTTAAAACTTAATCTTAAAACTAATAAAGATTGAAGTAATAATTTATAAGAGCATGACATAATGTTGACAACATATACACAATCATGCATATAAAACAGTGAAACATAAAACATGAAGTATGGATACATTTCTGTTTTTGACATAACCAGAGTTTTGTTTGTTTTTTGAACGTACTAAAACTGGTTACAGACTTTAAATCAACAGGAAATAAGTTCCAAACCGCAGATCCTCTCATGGACAGAGCACTTTGAGCAAAAGTGGTTCTTCGAAAAGGGACCTTACAATTTCCATTTAAAGCCGCTCTAATAGCTGAAGTGGAAAGAATCTAAAGTGAGAAGTGACTACCGAAAATCCTGAATGCTTGCTTATTTCACTTTTAACCAAAGGGGGAAAAAATAAGATGAAACTCCAAAACGTTTTGCGCGTGGGCTACAACCAGCCACACAGAAGAAACACCAGCTTCTGAAAATGATTAACATAACTGCTGAAAGCAGATCAGGTATGATTTTAGGATTCTGAAAAGAAAAAAACTATACTGTTGCATCCTTTTATAACAAGTTTTAATTCATCAGTGTCTAACATCCCGGTTTTTCCTTCCCCGACCACATTTTAAAATGTCATTCTGTTAAAAAACTATAAAATGTTTTACAATATTTCTAAGTATGCACATAATGTGCTCTTTCAAAAGATATCAGTGATCAGATCAATAATTTTGCAGTTGGTCAGATGACAGTATTTGCTGTATAGGAGATTGTTTGGTTACAGGTAAGAATATTGGTCCACACATCAAGTTCATCAGTCAAAGCATTTTGGGTTATAGAAATAGGATGAATATTAAGTGAAGACCTGCAGTTACAGGTCTTATTTGAGCTGACTATAAAAAAAACAACAACTTGTAAATATACAAAAATAAATATAAAATACTTTAAAACCAGTTACATGGTTACATGTCATTTAGAATTTGCCAAAGCGATTAAACCAAAGACTAACAGAAAATACTAACACCCCGGACAAATTTTGCCGAGGCAAGTGTTGAGTGCACTCTCTTTTCTGTCTTGCCTATCTGAATGTCCCCAGTGTCTGTCTCAGCCTCACCAGTGTCCTTGCTAGCGCCCTCGGGTGAACCAAGCCATGTCAAACCTAAATCCATCAATCACTCAGTGCCAGCCATGGGGGGGACAGAGGAGCTGGGAGAGATGGAGGGATGAAGGCAGTGAAGAAGGGGGTAATGGGAAAGGTAAAGTAGAGCCAGCAGTTCACCCTTTCAGACGATTCTTCCTAGCTGCTGTCTCCCTCCATCCACAGCCTTAAGAAATTCCAGACTCTAAAAGAGTTTGGAGACACTTGTCAGGTCAGAAAAAGGCATTCACAACTGATTCTAATCAAAAGGCTCGCAGACCTAAGCACATGTTCGAGGAGAGCAAAGTCAAGAAAAAGGGGAGGTAAACAGAGAAGAAGAGAAAATTGACAAGACTGGGACAAAATAAAGAAAATAAATTGAAAAAGGGAAATGAGAAGAAAAAAATTTACAATGAAAAGGAGAAAATAAGATAGTAGGAGAACAAAAGGCAACAGAAAGAAGTGACAATGTTGTGGATGAGCCAGCAGGTATATGTGTGTCCAACAGAATGAAGTGGCACTGTCATAGCCTTAACTTCCCCCACAGGGTGCTTCTGATTAATTGTCCATTCAGCTCCTGTGATGGCGACTACTTTAACCAAGGCTCCCAAGACACTCACTCATATCCCGTACTCCATTGGAGCTGCTTCGCTCTTCTCCCCTGTACTACCCCGACTGGCTGCCCTTCTTTGGCTATAATTAGGAGATTTTTTTTTCTCTTACTTTTAACCCCTCCATCCACTTTTTTTTCCCCGTCATTCTCCTTCTGCTACAAATAACCTTACATCAGCACCCCTTTCACCTTGCCGTCGGGGGATAATGTCTCTCTACGGGAGAAAGATTTTGGAACAAAAGCAGGGAGGCTGAAAACAGCATGATATGCAGTGTGCTCCCCCTTGTGTGTTTACACATGCTCTGGTGACTGGCTGAGATAAAGCACCCCTGTCACAGGTAAACACTAAAGCACAGCAAAGCAAAATGGCAAGGTTGACTTTAGACCTGCTTTGCACTTACTCAGCTCTTCTCCTGTTTGATATTGTCTCATATCATCAAACACATCCTTTTATTCAAGAAGCACCCACTCATGTAATGTAAAGCTTTTTACTGTTATTTATAGTTGTGGCAAAAAAAGACAATTAAAAGCACCAATTATTTTTTTTCCACAAAGAAATTGCTTGTGTTACACTAAATTAAATGTTTGGTATAAATTATAGCTTCCCTATAAGCAATACAATTGTCCATTCAGTCTCTCTTTCTGCGGCAGAACCGTGGCATCCAACTGGCAAAATGGCTATATACCAGCTCCCAAAAGCAGCCAAGGTCAATTGCCTTCCTGGTCCTCTCATCTTGTGCTTTATGTACCTTCACATCCAGGGAAAAAGAGCTGCGCTATTTCTGCTCTGCTGCAAGGTGACTGCTGCTTCGCAGGAATGATAGTCACACTAATGCACCTGGCTGGAAGTAGTGCATCAGTCAAGGTTTCCTTATATGTAAAAAGTAAATAAATTGCTAGAAAATATGTAAACAGACATAAATGCTCCCTGTTATTTTTTTCGCTGATTACACTCATACCTGTTCTGACTCTTATCCAAAAGTTCTTAATGGGACTGTTAAAAGACTACAGCTTGACTGAACAAAACAATTTCCCAAGGTTAAACAGATGTCTACAAATGTTTTCCTACTTCCTGACATGCCACATTTTGCTGTTATTATAAACCCGGATGTTGTTGTTTTTAAACAATTCAACACAAATTGTTGCATTGTTGTAAATTGAGGAAGAACAAAAACTTGCCGGAAGATAAATCAGAAATAAAAAATGGCTCAAGTTCTATGAGTTTGATAGGCTACGTCTGTGAACAATATTTTTGAAGGCATGCTTAATGTCATTGTCCGAGTGGAAAGTAAACTACTGTCAGGTATAACAGGTTTTCGTCCACCACTGCCCTGACTTTAGCTCCATCTTCCCAACAATTCAAACCAGCTTCCCCAACTCTGCTGTAGAAATCAAACCCTCAGCATAATGTTGCCATCATTTCACTGTAGGGATGGTGTGTCCAGGAAGATGCGAAGTGTTAGTTTCTGCCACACACAGTGTTCTGCAAATAGAGCTCACTTTAGGCTTATCTTACTGGAGCACCTTCCACCGCGTTTGCTTCATATTTTTTGCAGTGTGTAAAACTGCAAAAAATATTCCGTATGGTTTTCTTTCAACAATGGCTTTTTTTCTTCTCATTATTCAGAAAAGATTTCTGTGAGAAACAAAAATATTGACCTTTTTAGCGCATTTCTTGCCCTTCCATAATGTTGATATTTTTAAAATATTCTTTAACAAAACTCTGAGGCCTTCAAAGAACTGCTCAAATGTAAATATACACAGTTATTTACTACTTAACTCTGTGAGTTCTGAGGGCTATTTTTTTAACACAATTTTATTTCAGGGTGTGTGAGTTGGGGGTGCTGAATACAAACTGCATGGCAGTTTGTAAAAGCAGTGATTGGCCACAATGTGTAAAAGCTATCGATCAACACTTTCACATAAATCTTTGCTCCACCAAAAAGTGAGATTCAGATATTTTTAGGTTTGTATGCTCTGTTTTTGGAACCAAATCAATATTCTCGTTAAAACATCTCTTAACAATCTCTGAGAAATAAATTGATGTTTTATTTAGCATCTGCGATTAATATTTTGTAAAAAGAAGTGTGTTAAAATGTTTAAGAAAGAGTGAAACCAAAATCTTTTCCAGCTTGAAAGCTGAAAAACATAAAACATGAAAACTAAAGAATACAGTTTGTGCTTTCTAAATATTCTTTTCCTCGGCTTTGTTGTTTCGGCATATTTCACAGTGTGGCTTATCTTTCCTTGCAATATTTGATTCTTCACATAAAAAAGATAAATACTGACTTAATTCAAATCATCAGATAAAAAACTCATTTTGTTCAGATATTCTTCTCTACATTTGTCTAGGACATTGAGATATGTAATCATTCTGGTCTTTGGTGGCACCTTAGGGCTATTATCTATAGCATCATCTTTAAATTATGACATTTTCCCTCTGTGTGGTAAATCCCTAAAATATTTCAAGATTTCTGTTATTTCGTTACACAAGCGATAGCATGTTTGGCGCAGTCATTTTTCATCTGTGCATAGATAAACTGTTTTCCAACCAAGTCTGAAAATTACCCCCCACCTCCATCCAACATTTGCTCCCAAATGCCTCCTTACAGCTGCTATGACTGACTGCAAACTCATTTATTACAGGTCACAAACACCAAGTGCTTCATTTAAAAAGGACATTCCGCCTCACCCCCCACCCCCACTCTCGTACAAGTGAAAAATTGACCTGTGAGAATAGCATGCAGGGCACACCGGTCCATTAATTGGAGACCAGTAGCACCTAAAACATGGCCTTGGGGATATAAGCCATGGGAGTGAAGCAGAAAGACACATGCAGCTCTTCGGTCACACCTTTTATTTTACTACAGTTATAATAGTTTATACAAGTTACCAACATACAGTGAAATTGGGAATTTTTCACTGGAATATGCAACATGTCAAAACTTTGTAGAATCACATTTTACTGCAATTAAAGCAGCCCATCTTGTTATGTGGCAAATCTCCACTAGCTTTTTACATTTCAAATAGTTAATTTCAGGAACGTTCAAAGCTCAGTCAGATTGGACCACCTAAGAACATCCATCTTCAGGTCTTGCCACAAATTCTCATTTGGATTTAGGGCTCAACTTTGACTAGGCCATTCTAGCAAATGACTATGATTTGATATACTTCTATTATAGCTCTGCATGGATGTTTATATTTATTACCTGCTGTAGGATGAATCTCAGGTCCAGTCTCAAGTTTATTGCAGCTTCTATCAGGTTTTCTATTAACTCCAACAAAGTCCTCTGTCATTAAGAAACACCCATGGAGCAAAATACTGTACTACGATTTACTGTAGAGATGGTGTGTTTTAGATCACAAGCAGAGTAAATTTTCTGCAACAAAGCACTTGCATACCAACAAGTTACATTTTGGAGTCATCTGGGGGAACGACTTTTTCCACTTGTTTGCTACATACCTTGTATCAAATTCTAAACAAGATTTGTTTTGGCTTTTTCTGAACTATGACTTTCTACTTGCCATTCTTACATAAAAGCCAGATTTGTGGAGTGTACACAAGTGCATATGTCAACATATTGTTCTAATTGAGCTGATGAGCTCTGCAGATCCTCCAGTGAAATGTGGGTCTCCTTGGTGGTTCAGTAAATAATCCTCTCCCCGCCTCATCTATTTCTTTTTTTTTTGGTGTGCATGTCTTATTAGGGCTGCAAGGGTGCTTCACACTTTTTTGACGATGGATTTAACAGTTCTGTGACATACGTAATAGATGGGATGTCATTCTAAAATCTCATCCTGCTTTGAACTGAACAGATACACAGACTATTTAGTAATGAGGTAATTTCTTATTGGTTTAATGGGCTTATACTTGACAGTATAGGGAAGCGAATTCATATGAATATCAAACTTTTTGGGCTTTCATGTGTTAAAAAATGAAAACTGTGCAGAATTGTCCATTTCAAAATTATACTCTACTTTGTGTTTTCCATAAAATATAAAAAAAAATATTTGCTTGTGATGTGACAAAATGTAGAAAGCTACCATGTGTGAACACTTTTGCAAGGCACTGTGCATACACTGTTTTACTGTGATGAGACTGAAAAACTTTAGAAACAGTTACTAATATATTTTCTTTCCTTTTACTTAGTTCTAAGACATTTAAAAGCAGCAAAAGTATTTTGCATATTTATTCAGACGCACAAAATACTAAATCAAGATTCAACATGAAGCTTACATTCCACTGGCCATATCATTCAAATCCGTCTGTAATTACATTGTACATGCAGATTAGCCATGAATATTTTAAAGGAGGATTACTAAAAGCGGAAAGAGACAGAGAAGGAAGGAGTTGAGAGAAATCAGCCCTCTAACATACACCCACATACGGAACTGCATGAAAAGCTCGTTTGAAGGTGGAGCTAGTCTTTCATGCCCAAGTTGTCAGCCTATTATCATCCTTTCATATATTTGCCACCATTATTAACTGTGAGCGGGAATAGAAAAAAATAACAAAAAGTGAGAATAAAACACATCACTCCAATATGTCAGACTGTCTCTTCAGAAGGAAGGTAGAAGAAAAAAAAAACAGCAGACCAACTCTTATCATCAAACTCTCATTCCAAGCCGTGGCGGTAATGAGTGTGTCTTAACAAAGATTAGCCATAATTTCCATTGTCATTTTAATGCTCCCACATTATGTGGAGGCTTACAAAGCCAAAGATGAAGGAAGAGGGTGGGCGGAGGAAGACGAACAAGCAGACAGTGGAGCAGAGAAAGAGTCTCCGGAGCTTGCTTGGTCTGTCAGTCACCCCCCTTCTCCCCTCCAACCAAGCCTTCACATGCACAACGTTGGACACAATCAGTTCACACACAGACAAGCGTTCATGTACGTTGTTCACGCATGTTGTCACCGCATTTTGAATCTCTCAAAATGTGGTTGTCAAAAAGGGTCGGTGCCTGAAAGCCTCCCGCAGTCCTCCAGCAGGATAGACGGGCTTATTGTTAAAAGAGTAGCAGCAACAACAAAAGGGATCAAAAGCTTTGCAAGCTGACAGACAGACATGGCATGTTCAGTCCGCAGACAACTATATTGTTTAGCGAACATGCGACTGAAGCTTTCAAAGGTCTAGAACATGCCCATTTGCTCCTACTATGTAGTAAAAGCTCAGGGTGACGGCAGGATGTGTGGGTAAATGTGTGGGAGTGCCTTGTGTTTGCCAATGTATGATGCGAGTTGGCATCAGTTAGCCCTGACAGCTTTAAGTGGATTCAGTTTGAAACAATGTAGTGTAGTGTGGTTATTCTTTATACAGTGTTAATGATTAAATGTTTAATGTTCAAAAGACACAAGGGAAAAATAGGCACAAAAAAAAGAAATATGAGATCTATATAAAATGTAAGGGTGTAAACTATGTAAAGGGGATTCAACATTAAATTGAGATTGCCAGAATTGTTCAGATGTTTTGAGGTGAGGTTCTGTTAAGTTTTTGTCAGTAATGGTTTCTTTATTTGTAGTAGAAATACAGTGAGTTTGTCACACACAGCATTTTAACCAATTTTAACCAATTAAACAATTCAAACTGAAAATGTCTACTTCAAAGGATGAAAAGTAAATTGCAATTACCAGGGTTAGGGTTATTATAGTGAATAGTGAATCCTTGCAAAGTCTTTCGATAACTTCAAGATTTTTAATGGTTTGTTAAAAGATTTAACAAGATCTTTTAGTTACAAAATTTTATTCAAATGAAAACAGAATTATGCAAATGAAGTTCATCTTAAATTCCATATAATGAATGCTTATATACATATATTTTCTCCCAACATGATTTCCCAAGTTAATTTCTGCATAGTCAATGACTTAAAGCAATTTGACTGTGCTGTAGAATAATTAGAATTTAGGTTGGCTGTGTGTTATTGAATATGTGTTCGGATTTTGTGGGGGGGAAAATCAGATATTTTAAAAATTTAATTTGGAGTAATTTGAATTCCAATTCCTGTCCAATTATAATTGCAAATGAGTTTGATCTGTTTGTGTTGTAAAGTGCTGGGAATTGGTGCAACATAAATACATTGAACAAGTCTTAAAAATGTAGAAATATGGTTGTGCTTTTTCTTTCATTAACCTCAGAGAGTGAGAAGGAACCTTGCAGCAACAGTCACGCAGGGATATCAAACTCTCTCAGAGAGAATGCATGTGTCCATATTATTTGTCTTAACTTCTTGGATTTTTGCTCGCATTGATTGTCAGGGTTGGTGTCAAGAAGGTCGGTGTATATACATATACAGTCGGGACGATCTCCTTACGATCGGTGCCCGCTACGAAAATTTTCTTTGAATTTCGTTGTCCTTGTGACAATGACAATAAAGATTTATCTTATCTTATCTGTATTGCAACACAGATAAAAGGCCTACATCATTGCAGAAGCTCTACATTGTGCTTTTTCAAACTCCCTTTGTAGGCCAGACGCATATATACCAACCTAATTAAAGTGCAACTGATGTGTATTGTAAAACATATCCAGTAAGACTTTGGTAACAATGTCTGTGCATATGAGAGCTTGCTGCACTACCTTGTTAATGAAGGTAACCGTTGTTGTGTATTTAGAACTCCAGAGCCCGAGTTATGCAGAGACTATCAGTCTATTTGCATTTCTCGTGTGTCTTTAGCTTTCTTTTTTTTCCTCTCACACAGAAAGACTCAAGCTTGCTCATCCTGCAGTCAACAAAAATAGAAAGCATAACAAATAAATAATACTGATGAGATGAGAAAGAGGAAATAAACATTCAGTTTCTAATGTACCTTATCAAATGTGATTTATTCTAACTGTTAGAGCCACACTTACTAAAATACATTTTGAACATGGCCCAATTAAACAAATTCACAACATTGGTGACGCATTGGTCTTTCTCTGACATTCCTCACTAAAAGCATGTTTAATAGCCAAGCTGACAATGATGCATGGCAAAACACATGCACATGTATGGCACATTCATAACTGCAGGTGATAAATGAGGGTGCACGAGTTGGTAAAGGTCAGAGAGGATATGATCCAATCATTTCTGCTGGCCGCGGACAGTCTGGTTATGAGCCCATCAACAAGTCAAATTGAAAAACTGTCTCCATTCTCATCCTCAGAAAAAAAAAATAGGACAACTATGTTAAAACAAAGCATTTTGCAAGTAAGTAAAACATTTTATGCACAACACTGCAGTAAATGAATTAGTAGTGCACAAAAAAACCCCAACATCTATGCATTACAAGTCACAAAAGCACTTTTGAGTAAAACGCTGCATACACTTCAGTTTCTGGCGCACAACTCCAGTTTTGGTCATTTCATACCAGGCTTTCTCAGGTATATAAAATAAAAATCCACTCCTACTTGGGCTATCTTTGATGATCCTCATAAGAAATATATCTCTTCTGTGTGGGGTACCCCAAGGTTCAATGTGGGGTACCCCAAGGTTCAATCCTATGACTCCTCTTATTCAATATTTATATGCTCCCACTAGCTCAGGTTATAACAGGAAATATTAGCTACCATAACTATGCAGATGACACACAGCTCTACATTATGATGTCACCAGGAGACTCAGAACCCATCCAATCACTGAACAGATGCTTAGAACAGATAAATGTGTGGATGTGCCAAAACTTTCTCCAGCTGAACAGAAACCAAACTGAAGTTATTATTTTTGGACCTAAAGAGGAACGATCTAGAGTCAATGCACAGCTTCAGTTATTACAACTAAAAACCAGTGATCAAGCCCGAAACCTGGGAGCAGTGATGGACTCTGACCTGAACCTCCAGAGCCACATAAAGACAATTACAAAGTCGGCCTTCTATCACCTGAAGAACATTTTCAGGATTAAAGGACTAATGTCTCAGCCAGATCTAGAGAAACTCATCCATGTGTTTATCTTCAGTCGTATTGATTATTGCAACAGCATCTTCACAGGTCTGTCCAACAAATCAATCAAACAGCTGCAGCTGATCCAGAATGCTGCAGCTCGCGTTCTCACTAAAACCAGGAAGATAGAGCACATAACACCAGTTTTAAAGTCCCTACACTGGCTCCCTGTAGCTCAAAGAATAGACTTTAAAATACTGTTGTTAGTTTACAAATCACTGAATGGCTTACCACCAAAATACATTAAAGAGCTGCTGTTGTTGTATCGACCTTCCAGACCTCTCAGGTCTTCTGGTTCTGGTCTGCTCTGCATCCCCAGAACCAGAACCAAATGAGGAGAAGCAGCATTCGGCATCTATGCACCACAAATTTGGGACAAACTTCCAGAAAACTGTAAAACAGCTGAAACACTGACTTCCTTTAAATCTCGACTAAAAACCCACCTGTTTAGGATTGTATTTGAAACGTAAACAATTACAAATTTAATGATGGAACTTGACTTAATGTCATGTTTTGATTGTTGATTCTATGTTGCATTGTGTTTATGTGTTTGATATGATGTAAAGCACTTTGAAATGCCTTGCTGCTGAAATGTGCTACACAAATAAAATTTGATTTTTGATTTGATATAAAACATTTGCGATGGAATTTCAAATTTAATTCATAGAACAAAATATTAATTGCTCGCTGATCTCAGAAATCCCTTAAAAACTAGTATGTGTGTAAGAGTTAGTCAGACGCAACTGTCAGATGTCAAACAAAAAAGTTTACAGGGCCTGAAATCTACTGCAGGATTACGGATATTGTGCATTAAATTATTGATTCTTGCAAATGAAGTTTTTATAAGTATGTATAATGTATTTAATTAATAAATTCCTATTCATTGTCAAATTTCTATTTTTAACATAGTTTGTATTTATTAGTTGTTTTTTTATCTAGAGAAGCTTTTTCAATCATACATCAATTAATTTTCTTACTTTTGTTTCACTTTTATACTCTTGTTTTTAATCCCTCTGTTTGTAAGCGATAACCTGGCAAAAAACGTCTGGGCAGAAGAAGGAGTCTGGTTGGTGGGCATTTAGAGTCAGCTTCTCTTCTACTGGTCAAGATAAAGATCCAACCTCTATGTTAGGAAAAATGTACAGATTTTATTTTTATTGCCAATTTTGGCAGTATCAGTCCTCCATAGAACAAAATGAGCTTCAACAAATGAGCTAGTTTATTGCAAAAACAGTTATTCTGGAAAGAGATGAAAAAGAGACAAAGGAGGGAGAAAGAAGGGATAGAGGCAAGAGAGAATGATTAGCAGTGTAACCCAAAAAGTTAGGGAAAGAGGCAATAAATTATAGCAATGTAAATAGTTTATATTATCTCTGATGGCTGATCAGCAAAGACGTGTCAGCTCTTAATAAAATCAACAGCAAGTGAAATAAATTGAGAATTTTGTTATAACCAGAGAAAGGCTGTTGGATAATGGCTATAAGAAACTAAGCTGAAAGTTGCTGTGGTGTTATTATTGATACCAGATATAGAACTTAAAATTATATCTACACATTAAATCAAACTCCCATAAGAAAACGTTATTGACATAGAAACGTTTTCGCCTTCCCTGCCCTTCAGACTATCAAACTGGGTATTCATCAATTCTTTTTTGAGATAGTGAGGATTTACAGAGAACCCTGTGGTTTTCACCATTCTCACATTGAATCCTGTGTGGATTATTCCTCCAGAAAGTTGTTTTTTTCAATCATTTTATTTGGCTGAAGAGTGAAGTCCCCAGAGAACACTAACGCAATAAATTACAGTCTGTCGTAGTTTTGTCATTCTTGTAAAGAAGAAAAGTCGACAAATGTTCACAATGAAAAGCAAAACTCCAAAGGATTATATTTAATACGCTTTTCACACATTCTAAATAATAACATCTTGTCAGCCATGAGGTGTTAACAGGATTTTTTTTTTTTTTTACCGGAAGGAAAAAAATTAAGAAGAAAATATCTTTATAAAAAAGGACCAACTGCCAAATGTTTCTCCTCATATTTAACATAAGGGACAAAAACACAAAGGTTCACAATCCTGTTCTCAACAAATGGAAGTGAATTGGTACCTAATCAAAGACCGCCATTCTTCTAATATAAAGCCTAGTGTCAGCACAGGGTCAAAGCTCCTTTAACAAGCGACAGCAGATATGACTGTAAGAGGGCTTTGTGACATAGTTGAGCTGTGTAGATCGCTAAATGTGTCACCATTCTTTCGCCTGGCAGTAACTGGCAGAAGAAAACACACAAAACAGAAAAGTATACAAGACACCTCAGTCTTTGTTGTGGAACCAGAAAAACTGAGAAGAGGGAAAGAAAAAAAAGAAAAGTCTCCAGTTTCCCTTCGTTTTTGCTGTGCCCAAACCTTGCAAATATTTTGATATACAATGGACCCGAATAGTGGAAATGCTCATAACACTAAATGCTTCAAATGAAAGAAGATTTAGCCTTTCATTCAGAAAGAAAAGTGGAGAGGCACAGAACCAAATTTGCTTCAGCATGAGGCTTCTAGAGTGAGTGATAATCTATTGATATTGAGCCACTGAGTTTTATCAGTTTTTAAGTCAGCACAGCTATCTACCAGGAAATTTGTGGTTTTTGCTTTTGTCTACAAAATCTAGGGACATGCCAATTTCATTTTACATCATAATGTGGCATCTGCCCACACTGCTACAAGTATCTGATTCAAGAACCATGATATCGCTGTGCTTGATTGTTTAGCTGACATAGCCAACCTGAAATCCTCAACTTAGCTGTAGAAGTCTGGTCAGTCAACTCAAAACTTTACCTCTAATATACAGTCAAGTTACTAGTCTTAAGGTATACTTTAGGTTTTAAAAAGATACACTTTCAAACCCAGTAATATCTTCCATTATACTATTCTTGTGCCCCTTCCCAATGTGTTGCTTCACAAAGAATTCCAGCTGGCTTCAAAAAAGGCAATCAGAATTTCCTCATCTTACAGAAAAAAAAAGAAAAGAAAAACAACAATTTGGCCATTTGGACATATTATTGGTCACAAAAACTTGGACAAAATGTATATTTTATATTTTTTTCTCATCTTAGTACACAAGAGCTTTACTGAGTTACAATAAAAATAAATAAATATAGCAAAAGGAGAGGGACAAGTTTTTAAAAAGTACTTTATTGAAAGTGCTTTTATTAAACTTGACTATTTTGATCCTCAAGGAAAATATTTTCTATCATGTACTTACTACAGTAATCAAGAAATTCTGCCCAGAGTGCCACCAGATTTGAGATGCTTCTGCAGAAAACGCCAAGTTATTTGTGAAAATATAAATGCATACGCAATTAACACCAGTTACAAACACAAGTCCATAAAAAGGTGGCACTTTGAAGACAAGAACAACTAACGCAACATAAATGGTGAAGGATTTTTACATTAATTTGTCATTATGGCTCATTAAGAAAGACAAAAGCATTCATTAAAAGAAAACCTCAAAAAATCAAAGAAAGAAAAAAAACATCTGTGAGACAGGCGCGTGAGCATGCAGTTCAGCACATTCGTAAGAAGTCGTTCGCGCGCGCTCTGCTCGAGCTCACGCACGAGCGCACACTAAGGGAAATTGTCTTCTCCTTTTTTCCAACAGACAGAAGTTAATCCGCGTTTATGCCAATTCTCGCACTGATATTTGTATAATCCGTTCTTCCTGCGTTTGTCTGCAGTCCTCTTTTGTGTCGCCTTTACTGCTTTTTCTTTTTGCAAAGCACATTTACATAATTTAGAGTTCTGCTGGCGGAATGGCATAGAGTTTTTGCTTTACCGTGAAAGTGAATTACTCTCGTCTTCTCCCTCCTAATCCTGGGTTTCGCTGCAGGAACACGGGTGGGAGAAGTTCCGACACTCTTCCAGTTGAACAAATTTAATATGTGCCTTACTCGATTTGTTTGTACACAAAAACAACACTGAGAAAATGCAAGATGTATAAAAGCATATATACTTGGATTTAAAGGCACGGGTCCAGCAAGAGTTCAGCCAACGTCATTATTTTCCTACAAAACTTAATCAACGTTACGTAGAAATTTACACTATTGCAACTAAAAGTCAGCAAAAGGATAAGTTAGTGCAAACTTGCGAGGATTACTTTTACTACTTTCTCTCCTTACATTTAACTCTCCCACAATTTTAAAAGTAAAAATTTTTAACTTACTTGTAGAACAAGGAGATACAGTTTGAATGGGTAAATAAAAGTCACAAGAACAAATTGGCATTGCAGGAACAAATATATAAAACTGTGTTCTGATTAATCAGTCGAATGGATAAACTGTTCTTTTTTTGTATTTAGCGTGTTATTTAATTATGAATTTTCATTGTTAATTAATTCCTAGTAAATCAACACCCAGGAAGCGGAAAGAAGCAAATGTACTTGTACTCCTATTTATCGCAAGTATTTCATTCCAGTCCGAGTTTGATTTTCTCGTTTTTTGTCGAAACCAAAATATGATTTTGCATTATGATGATCATGATTATGATGGCGCTTTAGCCTATTTCATCTCCACATCACCGAGTGAACCTTATGCCGCCCTGTGCGTAAAGAGCGTCATTGCACTGTACAAACAGTACTTCCACTGTCAAGAGTGGAAGCCCTGCATGTGCGCGGAAATACTGGCTGTCAACAGAATGCCTGAGGGAAGCGACAGGGAGGAAGAAAAAAGAACTGATTTTTCCCAGCTTAGTTTTTTTTTTTTAAATGCCGGTTAAAGACTGCATATGGGTGGGCGGGTTAAAGAGTTACACAGCACAACACTAACACAACAACATGGGACTCATGAGAGGCAATCAATGCAGAAGTAAGTCGCGGATGCCCTTTGTCTGACAAAGCTTGCAGAGCAAAAAGCTGCTACATGTGAAACCTGCTGTCTTGGAAACCTTCATCCAATTAATTGGGAAACAAAAAAGGATGTCTCACACCCAATTATCTGGGACAAATCAATCTGTAAGGGTAGAAAACAACGGAGTATCAAAGCAACTTTCGCGACAGTTGCGCATTTGACAGCCTGCTTATCCACAGGAGCAGCAGCAACTTTGTCCGTTGCTGCGCATTTACTTCGCGCAAAGGACGCGTGTGACGGACATCAAATGCCCTAATTTCAACAGTGTAGCTTTGTAAAAGAAGAACAGCAAGTCCCTCGATTGGGTTCATCACAAGTAGCTCAAAGCTACGACCTGCCATCTGCTCAGACCAACACATGCGCTTCAGCGGAGCAGAGGGACTCTAGTTGCTGTTGTTTCAGACAAAACGAATACATGAACATAGTGTTGCTTATGTGTAACAAGAAACTGTGCTGATGAAGAGAGTAAAAGTAAGCACGTTTCTGTTGCTGCTGCACTCGATTCGCACCTACCAGCTCCAATGAGACACCGGGAAGGGGGGGTGGCAAGCACTTGGCTTTTACTCACCTGATTGTGGAGAGACGACCCCAAACAAGACGCTTGTCAGGAGAAAGCCGAGGCAACACAGGACAGACGTTTGCTTCATTGTTGTGCTTGGCAGGTATCTCCTTTTAAATTCACATGTCCAGCGAAGTATCCCTCATTCACAGCAAGAAAGGATGAGTCGCTTTGGGTTTTTGACGGCTCCTCAGACTGCGAGTTTGTGAGCACTTTGTGGCTGCTTCTGCACAAGTTTACAGTTTGTCCAACTGTTCTTTGCGTCGTCTCTTTTGTGCCTTCTGGCTTAATTTGTCACTGACGCAAGAACAGAAATTGTGGAAAATCAGCTTCTAACTCACGCACTGAAAACCAAAAGCTTGCCAAAAAATTGGGTAAAGCACTGTACTCATACCATTACTCCCCGTCTTAGACACAATATGCAGCTGCAGACTCGCATTCTCGAGACACACCTCCAAGTCCCTGAACTCCTCCCACCCGCGCCCTGATTGGCACAGGTGCCCGACGATCACCTCAAACTCCACTAGACTCCAGCATGGTGCGCCGTCCCATTGGTTGGCACAAGACGCGCGAGACCCCCCATGAGTTCGTGCTTCGGCTGTGTTGCACCTGTCACCCTGAAAACAGCAGAGATAAATTCTGGGATTTATTGGTATCATAAGTAAAATAGAGCTGACTACTACTTATCGGTGGCTTCCTTGCACTTGGACAGACCTCATCAGGATCCGATAAGATATAGTTTCATTTTGGAAGTGTCGGTAGGCTGTTGTGCTTTTCTTGTGGAGCAGTGAAATTATATAGAACTAGAACAGATTTAATTAACAGTCTTGCTTTATTTATGTGCATCTCTTTGGGAATCACTTTCCTCTTCATTAATTTTCCTCATTTAAAGGCTGATGTCAAGAACAATATTTTGACTGCAGCATTTTGAACCTGTTTTCATTCTAGCATAGCAAAATTATAATCGATGGCAATGTCAATATGTTTAAAGTATTAACTAGTAAGACTCATAATCGCAAAAACGGCCTGAAATATTGTTTTTTATCCCCATTCCATTAAATAATTTTAAATAAGATTGGATATTGCTGTAGACTGATGAGTGTGGATTAAGATTCACTGAAGACATTTAAGCGAGCAAATCAATGAGAAAGATATCAGCTATATTAGTTGAAATAAATCACCATATTTAATCACAAATAAACACAAAATATAATTTTTTGAGAGTAGGGTGGAATGTTTGCGGTATTTGAGATATGCTTGCAGTTCATCAAGACTATTTTTTTTTCAATTCTAGATTTTATTTATAGTCAATAACACCAAAAAAGAGAAGAAAAAAACCAAAGAGTGCTTCAGATTACACCCCTACATTGAAAATACTGCCAACTAGTGGTTGAATGTTTGATTTTATGACGGAAAAAGATATCCAATATCCAATCCCACAGTAGCATATTAAAAAGGTGGTCACAGATACACAGATATCACATATCATATGTTATATAATGACAAAATTAAATAAAAAGAAAAAATTTCCCTCTGGGCAGAGGCTCATGTTTGAAGAGTAATTTTTAAACTGTGATGTTGTAATGAGAAGTGAAGTGGCCATTTTTTTAACCTTGACAAAACCACTGACATCTGGAAAATCTCATTCCATTAGCATAAACACAGGGGAAAATACTGAGTATAAAGTAGTTAAAATTATTCAATTTGGACCCATAATGGTCCCAGGGTTATTTGGTTTAAAAATTCTGCATGGATTCTACTAAAAGTGAAAGATGCTTTACCAGAAAATGGAACATTCAAAATATCATTGAAACAACGATTGTCTAACTCCCCTCTTTATGTGTTCCTATTGCAACACAATTTATTCAAATGAATTTGCTCCTCATTATTACATGATAATGACGAGCAAATTCTCATCATTAAGTTCTTAATAATGAGGCTTAATTCTTATTTCATTAAGTTTTATTCAACCAGAGAAATATCTAAAACATCAATGGCATTGACCCCAGACTCTGAACTCCACAGACCTAAACAGAAGATCTAACATTATAAAGACTTTATGGTCTCTCAGAAGATTAAAGAAATGAGTTTGCAGCCTATTTTTGTTCTGAGTCAAAAGAAGAAATCAAAGGGAGAATAAATTCAAAATCTTTGAATTTATTTATACCTAGGCCAGTAAGCTTCTAGCAACTAGACCCAGCAGAACAGGAAATGAGTGTTTTAGATAATGATAGGAAGTTACTGTGTAATGCTGGAAATGGGTCCGAGGTAGATGAAGGTTAATTGGAATCTTCTGCAGCTCTACATTCAGACAAAAAAGCATAGTGTATGAAGCAAGCGAAAAATAATAAGCACAACAGAATCTCCAGGTTGAGTAGGCCTCTTTGATCCCGTGGACCAGAGGTCTAGGGTGTTGAAGCAGAAACACATCTAAACGTTGGAGGATCTCGACCAGCCTGTAGATGCGTCCTAAAAAGTAGTTTTCATGAGGGTCTGAAATACCAATCGGATACAGGCTTAAGGGTACCTGAGAGATAATTTTCAATGAGCTATTGAACTATAAAACACTTTCTTCACAGAAGTGATTGATCAAAATCACAATCTATTACAATATCCAAAACACAGTTTCATGACCTTGGATGTTTTACATTCAAAGTTGCAATCGTGTAATCATTCTAGTAAATGAAATTATAGTTTCACATTCAGGGTTTAACAAGTTAGCCAGTATTCCAGAGTACAACGCATCTGGGATTACTTCCCACATGTTAGACAATCTTCCTGACAGAGGTCATCACAAAGTTTAGATCAAGATACTATTGTGCTTGCTGTGTTACTTGCTCTATACAAAAAGTAGTGACTTTGTGGTGACTGAGAGTTAACTAAGAGTAAGCAAAACAATGAGACAAAAGGTTATTGCTTTCACCAGCTGGTGCTTGCTTTTTGCTCTTTGGGAGCAGGTTAAATGCCTCCTGGAGTTAAAATATGCCCACACATCTGGGCCTATTTGCGACTGCATGCCCAACTCCTCTTCTCCTCTACCTTCCAGTCCAACTTTGTTTGACTCATGCAAAAAACATGAAGACACACTGAATAGGCTTAGTTTTAAAGTTTTAGTCTCAAACTAGTTTTTTAAGGCCCAGGGGGAAAAAACATCTTAGCAAAGACAAAAAAAAAGAAAAAAAAAATACTGATTATTTGTATTTGTTAGATCAATTCATATAATTGGAGTTAAGCTGGGTTTTCTTGAGCAAAAAACAAATTTTTCAATTTCATGCTCAAATATGACCATAACCAGGTGTTCTGACAGGACAATGATGCCAAATAAACAAGAAAACTAATTTTAGAAAGTTAATGCCAGCCATCTTAATTTCCTCAGAATCACTTTGAACTAATACCAATTGAAAATGTGTGAACTTTGCTTGAAACGAGTAGCAGGAATCCTCTTTAATGAGGCTTACCATTTCCGGTGTCAGCAAAGGAGTCGTCAAAGGAGCAGCCAGAATTATTCAAGAAGCTCGCTGATGGCTATAAAAAGTATATGATTGAGGTGAAACTTTCTAAGGAAAATTTAAATGAATTTTGGTGCATATATTTAAGCCTTTCATGTGTATTGTCAACTTGTGTGGATTAGAAAAAAATCATAATAAATGTACATTTCTGCATCCAACCTGTATGTTTAAAATTCAGGATGTGTCGTAAGTTCATACGGAAAAAGAAAAGATCAAATAAATTCTTAAAAATCCAACATCTGAGAAAGAAATTCCACAATAAATTTGAAGTTCCACATCCAGTTTTTATAGTTAATATTAACGTAACCTGAAATACATCAATATGGCTGTATGAAGTGAAACTTTACACCACAATTGGAATAGAACAGTTCAAACAAATTCTTGAAAATCTCAAATGTGATATATCTATTTACGCTCAATTGAATTTTTATAGCACCAATGAGTAAATGTCAAGGCACTTTCCAGAAAATAAAAAATCTCCAACTTATATGCAAAAATCTAATATGAATTCAATCCAGTCCTGCAGACTATATGGAATATTTTTATGCTATTGAACCTTTAAGTCCATCAGCACGTATATCAATTGAAGCAAAGGTCGGCACTCCCATAAAGGACAAAAGGTTCATATTGGTATTCATTTTAAATTCATTTTAGCCATACTTAATCTGAAGGAAGCATAGTAACTCCCATTTCACTTTCCCTTTATGGCGTGTAGTATCAGCACTAATTCCTTTAATGCAATAAACATTTATTTCCTAGCTGTCATGAGGTCACTCCTCCCCAGAGACCACTGAGTACTTTAAAAAAGAAGTTACACAATTCTCCCGCCTACATGCCTTACCTCATTCGTTGCTTTTCTGTTCTGCTATCAGAAAAATCTGCCAATGCAAAGCAACACTTTTGCAAAACAGATTGCAGTCAGATTCAGTTTTTACTTTGAGGAAAGTCAAAACGCTCTGCTGTTGGATGCAATCTGAATAGTGCACTGAACTGTGAGAGGCACTTCTTAAACCTTTGCTGCAGTATTGACCCCTTTCCAGTGGGGGGCAGTCCGTATCTTCTCACCCAGGTCACAGGACCAGCCAGTGTCACAGTGGGAGGGGAGCAGGAAGGTGGACTGTTCAACCTACCACCAACTTGCTTCCTGTCGGTCTGTTTGACATTGGCTTCCTATCACACAGAAGCTTTATTAAATATTCCTTCGCAGAAACGAGCTTTTAATATTACTGACACCACAAATGTATTAAGAAATATGGAAAAATTAGATCTGGCAGTGTGCTATGAGAAGAGGCTTCACTCTAAATATGCCCCAAATGGCTGCCATTTATCATTTTTAATACCAAAAATGCAATTTAGCAACACTGTGTATTTTCATTATGCATTATACATTACACTTTAAGAGCTACCCTCTGACAGTGTCAACCTAATGCTGTCAATTAGGTGTTTTATTCCAGGGATTATGAGAAGGAATAAGACGGCGGTTTCATGTGTTGTTCTCGCCGTTCCCCAGCACCCGCTGTACAGCTAATCTAATACATAACCCCCTGATTTGTTTAATGGATGAGACTTTGCTACTGCAAGAAGCACGCCAATAAAAGCCGGGCCCTCCAGAGGCTATTGTGCCTCATAATGATGCCAGACACACAATATGAGCGTTATGAAGCAATTTTTTATCATGCGGCGCATTGTTTTGCTCTGGTGGAGCCGTGCAAGTAAAGGCAATCTCTCCCTGCAGCATAACGCGCCTCCCGCACACTTAGATAAACCTTCAGTGTGATAAACTGTCCCAGCTACATGTTGTAGAGAATAAAAGAAGTTTGGGATAGAATTGCCATGATGATGCGAGTCAGATGTGGGCTTTTTATTAACTTATGTTTTCTTTCTCACTCAGTTATAGCTTACTTTGTTTTTTTGTAGGAAGGGGTAATTACAAAAAGGCAACAGTATTTTCAATTTATGTAATTTTAAACCCTACATAAGACCAAAAAGAAAATAATTTATAACATATAAATGTTGGGCTACAAAAGTAGTAGTAGGCCAAGCATACACTGCACATACAATCAGCACTAGTTGGGGATCTTTTGTATGAATTACTGCATTAATGCAGCATGGTATGGAGGTGATGAAGGAAGCTGAAGTTTCTTTGACTTTGTCTGCATTTTTGAGTTTGGGGTCTTTCATTCCCCTCTTGATTAAACTCCGCAAAAAAATTTGGGGGTTCGGATTTGACAAGTTTGCTTGCCAATCAGTGGTGCCATGGTAATTAAAGAAGGTATTTGAACTTTTAGCTAGTCCTGCTGAAAAATAGAATGGACATCTTCATTAAAAACTGGTCAGCAGAAAGAAGCACAAGATCTCCTGTAACACAGCTGTGCAGACTTAAAACTAGTGGAAACAAAGTTGACCAACAATCAGCAGATGGCAAGACTCCCATATAATCACTGACCATGGAAATGTCAAACTGAACCTTAAGCAACTTTAATTCATTCTTTGACCTTTATTTCCAAATGAATTACAAAATATATAGTTCAAAAGAGGACTTTGGACCACTGAGCAACAGTCTAGTACTTTCTTTCCTCGGCCCAGGTCAAACATTTTTAACATTGTTTGTAGTACAAGGAGTTGTTTAACACAAGTAATACTAGATTTTTAATACATATTCTGTATACACTTGTTTGTGAAGGTTCTTGAGGCACTGACTCCAGTTGCAGTCTCTATCTTGTAAAGCTGGGTTATAGTTCATAATCTTCGCAAAGACGGTTATCTACATTGCTTGTGCAACTATTTCTACCATACTTCTTTGTTTAATTCATCTTAGAATTTTATTGGTTGTGTATTATAATTAAAAATACCAAAATAAGGACCTGAAATACTTCAGTATATTCTTTATACAGTTATCACTTCCTGGATTCAGTTTCTAAATAGCTAAACTTTTTCGTGGTATTTTGGTCTATTGAAATGTGTCAATACAAGAAATAATAAGAAACACCAAGGTAGATCAGTCATTGTCATTGAACTCCAGAACATAAAAAGAATGTTCAAAGCAAGAATTGTGGGAGCCAATCCTCCAAACTCAGTACTTAAAAATTGGCAACTATTTCACAAATCTGTACAAAGGAAAGTATGGCAGGTGTTGCAGGACAGTAGGACCTCCTTGCATGTCTTTTCTCTGCCTTACTGCAATAATAGAGGCAAAAAGGAGATTTTTTTTCTTGGAAAAATAATATAAGAAAGAAATTTAGAAACAACTTCCGGTTCGGGGATGTCTTTGGTGAAAAATGAGAGGTAAAAAAAAAAAAAGTTTGTTGAATAGATAGCACTAAATTTATCTGCTGAATAACATAGCTAGAAGACATCTCAGAAGGTTTAAGACATTTCTCTACTCTATTGGAGTGTTAATGCAATTCCAGGGAGACTATTTCCAATAATCAGTTCATACACAGCCCAATAAAGCCATCACATCCCAACTCAGTCATTTTTTCTCTCATTTTAGTTCATTTGCAGTACATATGCTTCACTTCTTGGTGTATGTACCTAAAGAATTGATAATCACACTGAATCAGAAGTGAATATGGGACCGACTGTTATTTTTATAAACAGAAGGATAAACAGAAATAATGAGAATTTTTCAAGCATAGATTGCCATTGATTATGCCAGTTGACATTTCACGCTGTAGGCTGTTGTCAAGTCTCACAAGATAAACAGCAGTGATGCATCATTTGACATGTTGACTGATAAAAATTCAATCAGCAGCCACCTCCACCATCGTGCTGCTCTTTATGATTACTCATTGTTAATGGACACGTTTTTTTTTTTCTTTTTTCTTTTTTTGTTCAAATACAAGAGCAACTAGACCAACTGTGCTTTGCAAATGTGAGATACAGAAAAATTTAAAAAGTTTGAGCATTTAATTTGGATATCTGATAAATTGTAAATCTTTTGTAGGCAGAAATTAATTCCAATACTTCATATAAAAACAGAAATGAAAATGCATTGTGCCAGTCTCACTAAAACTGTGAGAGGCTAAAGTGTTTCATATTAATTTAACTGTGTATTTTTTATTTTTTTGTCCAATCTGTGTGGTTTAACTCATCCACAAAACAGAACAAGGCCAGATCACAACAGAAAATCGGGTCTGCAGAGAGAACCACCAGGCTGACTTCCCCTCCTTCAAGGGTTTGTACGTGTACAGTTAGTCTAACTGTTTAAACTTTTACCTTCATAGCTACAGAGTGCTATTTGAAAAAAAAAAATGCCACCACAGAGACAGTTGGTTTGTAAATAATGACAGGTTATGACATACAGTTGTTTTGAGCTATCAAAAATATTTTAGGTCAAAATGAAGCATATAAACTAAAGATGTCATCTTTACATTTTATTTGAAAAAATTGTAAAGATAGATTTAGTAACACAAAATAAACACATTCCAATGGTAATGTTTGCCTTGATTAATTTGTATGTCTTGAAAAAGAAAGGTCAAAAAACAAAACAACAACAACAAAAATTGAATCACAATTACGCAGGTAATTTGGAAGGAGTGTGAAGGGCTTTAAGTGGTTAACCACACATCAAACTACTCTGTTTGTAGCATAGTGGTTGATAGTGGTAAATGTTTCATCAGGTTAGGGGTTTACAAGCACAATACAACATGCAAAACTAGTAGTTTTCCTGTGGAAGCACTGCTGATAGTGAATAAGTGTTAACTCACATGTTCAGTGTACATACAGCTATGCTGCACTACATGAATGTGGACAAATATTTTTGGCACATCATGGTGAAGAGACAGAGTCAATGCACAGACAGCCACTAATGAGAGGCATGTATGAGAAAAAAAAAATTACAAAACTCAGGGACAGAAAAAAACAAGATGCATGGAACTAACTACTGTAGATGTAAATTAGGTGCTGAAGAATAAAAATTCAAGGGCTTACATAAATGGGAAATCATGTAATATACATGGGGATGATGAGGAATCATACGAGGATGGTGTGAATAGAAATTACTGGTGAGAGTACCAGGTGGCAGACTAGTAATGAGAGAAAATATACGTAGTAATAAACCAAGAAAGGTTATCAAAAATAAAATGCAGAAATAAGAAACAAAATACAAAGAAATACACCTGTATGGCCAGATATTTCAAGCAATAATTAATTGCAGGGAACTGCAGAAAATGGCAAAAGCTGAACTGAAGTAAAAATACAATAGATCACAACAATGAACTAATATGGCAGAAACTTGAATAAATTACACACAAGAAACAACCAAACCAAAAGTCAAAAACCCAAACAAGAGTTGTGACACAACCTTGAATGCTCAAACATCCAAGTCAACTTGAGTTAATGTTCTATTATCAAATCAACTGATGACAGAACGATATGCAGACAGACACTACTTTTGTCAGATAAGCGTAGATAATATTGCTGAAGTGCCCTGGGTTTATGGAGGGTTGGCCTAAAACTGCAATGCATTTTACAGACCATAATAGTAAAAAGGGACATATCACATCTTTATGTTTTTAGGGAGCTTTTATTTAATATTTTCATGTCAACGCCCAGAGGCGTGAGTGACTCCATGACAGTTTGAGTATTACTTATGTAGATTTGATTTAGCACCGAGTTTGTTCTTCTGTTCCTTGTAATTTGCATACAGTAAAACTATTAGACTACTAGATTTATATAAAACATCACCCATGTTTGTTTCCTATTTGTATGACACTAAGAAGAGTACCAGGACTTATTACTGATCTGAACTCAAATTTTATTCAAGTAAATCCAAGTTTCAAGTTTCTCACCCTTACCATCTCTGTGTGATCACAACACAAAACCTAAAAGTAAAATTAAAGTAGCTGCATGGCATACAAATTCTGAGATATTTATATAAGTAATCCAAACAGACATAAATCCTAAAAATTGCTTGTTTCATTTCTAAACTTGCCTGCTGTCACACTCCTGAAAAAGAGCTTGCATAGGAGATTATTTTTCTTTATGGGGGACTTATGTGCAGCCATTTAAATGAAAAAGAAAGAAGTTAACATGAATGATATTGCTCTGATTATGCGTGTTTTATCCTCAAAGCCTCTATACTCCACATATTTTCTGTCACCAGACTCATATAGTGGCTAAAGAGGCAACTGAAGCTCCGACTAGGCCCACATGAGCTTGACTCAGTGAGCAATCAGCAGCGTTAGCGCATTACACACACATGATTACGTGGCCATTTCCTCCATGAATGAGTCTCATCAGAAGTCACTGAAGAATCCACTGAGTGTGTAATTGTTTCCCATTAGGGGAAATGTTGACTGCCATTGAGTCGCATCTCACTGCAGAGTTTGCTGACGAATGCACTCTGTCCACTGAGTGAAGCGGGCTAATTCGGCTCCGAGTGGTGATGGAATTACTCAAAATCCCCAAACCACCAGAACAGTGAGGGTGGTGGAGAAATTTTTCCTTTCACATTTTTTATACTGCACTGCAGGGGCAAAAGCTCAGATGTTTCTTTGTTCACTGAAGTGACTTCATTCGCAGAGAGTAAACACCTTTAATACAGTGGGATCCCCTGATGCAGCTGTTCTGTTCCTTTCCCTGGATCCATGTATGTTCTTGAGTTCATATCAAACCAAACTGTAATCTATATGCACCACTATTACTATTGTACATACTGTTCAAAGGTGAATAATTGTCAGCATGTACCCTTTTGAAGTTGTAAATGTTATCACTCTTTGCGGAGAATAGGTGTTCAAAAGTTAAACTGAGGCCAGCTTTGTCAGGTTAAATCTAAAGATGAAGTGGAGAGAGAACTTTTTCCTGATATACAAGGGCTACATTAAACTGAGGCTCCTGCAGCAACAGCAGTTTTCAGGTTCTCTTTACAATGCTGCCATCTACAGGGCGATTCTTAAAATTGCTTCATTGAGCATAGTTTTGGTGAAACTCCTCAGCAACACGAATCTTACCTATCAACGTTTATGTGATGCCTGCAAAGCATCTAAATTGAGTTATTTAAATTAAATGGGTTTTCATCTACAACATGAAATTTGTGTTTTGTCTGTACACACCTGTACAGTTAAGATAACATAAAGTGCATCTTTTTTTTTTTTTTTTACATGCATCTGGTAAAGATGTTTTAGGGTAGAATATCATTTGGGGATTTTTTTAAAAAAGGGAAAGCAATTTTTCACAACATGCTTCTCTCTTTTTTTGTGCCAGAAAATGTTAAAATTCGGAACCGATTTAAAAATCATGAACTATAGGTCTACTATTAGACAAATTTCAAACATTTTTTTTATATTTACTTAACAGCACTACTTAATTGAAGAAGCCACATAGACATATATTAAAAAATAATTTCAAAAGTGAATTAATGCATTCAATTGAATTGAACATTTCATATTTGAAAAAAAGAAAAGTAAACCAGTCTGTTACATCAAAGGCCTTTGATTGAGGAGACTCTGTGCAGATCTAGCTTTATAAGAAACAGGAAAGCCACTAAAACTTTACTTTTTTTTATTTTGTATCATTTTTTACTAAAATGAGAAGGGCCCATGGAGTCACAGGTATCAGATCCCTTACTTACTAGAATGAACAAGACAATTTAATTTTTTTCTGCTTTTGATAAATAAAAATGTTAAATCATTAAAAAAAAAAAAAAAAAAAAAAACATAGCTCATAGCTTAACACTTGTCTCGTGAATTTCAGGAAATTAAGAATTTAAATGTTTGCTTTAAATAGAAATGTTAAACAGATATGGCTTGAATAAAACAAGCAAAACAGTTCCAGCAATTTTCTCAGTAAAATTACTCTTATGTCCCTTTAAGCAAAAACAAGCTCAAAATCAATATTCAGGTTTAAAAATATGTTTGGTAATACAATCTATCATGACAACAGTTGCATCTATTAACCATTTAAAATAATAATATGTATTTACCAGTGGTGTTTTCCAGATTTACCTGTGAGCGTCATTGTGTTTACGTGTGTCTGAGTATGGCAAGTCGTTTTAACATAAATTCGGTTTCGTCTGACTATCCGTAATTACATTCTAGATACAGTATCTAAAAATGCTTTTTGACTAGACAAAACTACATTTTGACTATCCGGAATGGTAATTTAAGATATCTGCATTTACATTCTGACTAGTAAGAATAATAATTCGAGATATCTTCAATTAAATTTGACGAGTCAAAATTCCTTTCAAGGCATCTCAAATGACGTCACCGGATTCGTCATTGGAAAGGTCGCACACCCCTAATTACAATTTAAGATATCTTGAACGTAATTATGACTAGTCAAAATTACATTCATAGATATTTGAATGAACAATTGCGTGGAAGCCCCTTTGTGCTGTCCAAACAGTTGCCTGCAGAATTTGATGTTTCCTGCACAAAATTTACAGTAAATGCCACAATGTAGAAAGAGCTCGGCAATGTTGGATATTTGGAGAACGGAAAACTTCATGGACTTTAAAACGGCTTTGACCAGTCAAAATTACAATTCAAGATATCTTTAATTTAGTTTTGTCTAGTCATTATTTGCTTTTAAGATATCTATAATTTAGTTTTCACTAGTCAAAATTGCATATCTCCTATCCAAAAATACATTTAAGATATCTTGAATGATGGAGTCATTAATTATATCTTTAATTAGAATTGTGACTAGTCAAAACTAAAATCGAGATATCTTGAATTTACTTCATGACTAATCATAACTTAATTGTAGATATCTGAAATGTGTATTTCAGATAATCAGAAATTCATTGTAGATGTTTTGACCGGAAGTCTCCATACAACTCAATGGTAAATCTGACGTCGTTTCTACTAGTCAGAATGTAATTAGAGATATGTCAAATACGTATTTTGTTTAGTCAAAATATAATTAGAGATATCTTAAATCACTAAAACATCCAGTCATAAAACAATTTGAGATATCTGGAATGTAATGTAAAACCGAATTTATGTTAAAATTGCTTACCATAGCCTGAGCCTGAAGCTGACGCAGGTGTTTCTGGTTAAATTAAAAGTTCACTTCCCGTCTCCTCCACGTAGGGTCTCAGCTTTACAAGTCCTCTGAGAAGCTTCTTCTTCTTCTTCTTCTTCTTCTTCTTCTGTTTTAATGGCGGTTAGCAAGCAATGTTTTGGTGCATTACCACCACCAACTGGTATGGAGTGGGGCTTGGGATACTAAGTTGTTACAGAAAAAACAATCTAAAAATAAAATGAAATGAAATTATTATATAACGAGAAAAAGATAACATAAACGATTTTCACTCCAAGAAATTAATATTGTCAAGGTGCCTCAGTAAAAAGAATTACATATCAACACAGAAACTTTGTCTGAAAGATCTTGCGTGTCCAGTCGTAATTTGTTATTCTGTAAATCTCAGACCAGTTCTTGTCTGTCAACAGAAATGGTGGAAAACAATAAAACATACTCCTCTATTTCTTCCTGAAAATAAAAGTTACTTTTCCCTGAAGCATAACATGCAAAACTGAACATTCATCAATTATTTTATGAGCACGAGCAATGTTATTTTCAGGCAAGAGTTTCATCCAACAATTTACACAAAAACTTAAGTCGTTTTATTTATTCCATGTTGTGATTATAACTTGCATCTGAGAATCTTGGCAAAAGCAATTAAATTATTCATTTTTCTCAACTGTCTGCTGAAAATATGAATATGAAGATTTTTTCTAGTTGTTTTTTGTTATTATCATTATTGTTTCTGTTAAATTATTTTCATATTAATTTTCTTTCTATTTTATTTAATTCTCACTTTTTTCAGATTGAGTTGTTAGTTAACAAGCTATGTTGTGAAAAACCCCTATGTAAAAGTACCATTAACTCCTTGCAATGCATAATTCCAAATAATGTGCTATATAGTTCCTAGAGTGAAATCTTCTAAAAAAAACATAGGTTGCACTTGGAAAAACAATAACATAAAATACATATATCAATAAGTTACCACTAGATGGCAGGAGGAGAAAACATCTGAACAGTCTTGAAAAGGAACAAGTATTTGATTATACAAAACAAAACATTGAGATATCGTTATTCATGTGTTTTTATGTGAATATTGATTGTTTTCTACCAAAAGAAGAAAGAATTAGCATAACAATAGTCTGGCAAAAAGACCACAGAAAATGACTTTCATAAATCTTAAAGTGTAATTAGTCTGAGAGAAAAGCGAGCCTTTAATTTGAAATTCTTTAGTGTTAGTTTTGCACATTTTGAATGGTACAGGCCTTTCATTTCGTTTCATTTCATTTTCCCTCTCATTTAAAATGCTTAAGCGCTGCTTCAGTGTGTGTCAATTTTTCCGTTTCCCTCACTCTCCTCTTGACCTAAGAGTCTGCAACCACAACAAAAGCGCTGACATTTAAAAAAGAAAAAGAAAAAACAAACCTAAAGGTAAGAAGCATGCCAAAAGTACTTATAGTAGCAGTTTTTTGGGGGGTTTAATTTTTGCCATTTTCCTGAGCTGTAAGTAAGTAAAAAAACATCAGCAGAAAATAAGCAGAGTGTTCCCATTGAATAACCATAAATTACATTGAAGCAGTAACTGCTTTACGTACTACGGAGTAATTTAACTTAAATATTTTTAAATAGTTTTTGTGTTTACAAACATTTGAAAACATTTATCTGTCACTTGCTATATCTACAGATCTTCCTGTCAGTTTATTACATATTATGTAATAAAGTCCTTAATAATTATGAAACAAGACAATGGTGCATAATTTGACAAATTTGTTGAAGAAATAATCATTTAAACAGTAAGATGTGTATATTCTTTCAGCCTAATTAAGTCAGTTAAAGTTTTTTTCACCTTATTTTGCTGTTATTACAGCTGCATCAGTCTATCTCTACAAGCTTTTCATTGAAGTTTTTAGCTCATTCTGTTTTAACTGGACCATTCTGCCTGGTCAGTCAGCAGTGCATTTCCTAGAAATATGCTGTGATCTGGACCATTTTATGTTGCTGTATGTTTAAGGAGTTAGCTTGCTGGAAGGCAAACCTTTGCCCCAGCCTCTGACAGGTTTTCTTTTAGGATTTCCTATATTACTTTTCATTCATCTTTTTTGTTAACTTTGACTAACTTGTATGTCTGGTCAAGAAATCTATCCCCACAACACAAGGATGACCTCACTTTATGAAATAGTGTGCTGACGGCAAAGTTTAATTTTCCAGCACAGCATTCTCAATCGAATGTCTGATAGATTTCTTTCAGCAGTGGCTTCTCTGATTACAATTCTCCTTAAGATATTGTTTTAAAACCCAACCCTGCTTTTTCCACAGTTTAACTCTTCACCTGTTTGGTGTGTCCCCATAATGTTTGGTACTTAATGTCCTCTGTCAACCCTGCCTCTCATTCAGTGACTGCTGGAGATGTGCCCTATCACCCCCCGCGCGCACCCCAGCCCCCCATAAACCTTGCAAGGATAATGATTGATTTGGATATTTGGATGAATGTTCTCTAACACAGATCTGATGCTGCCATGAAAGGACTGTGTTTAAACAAAGATTAAATTACACACAGATTGTCTCCGTTTAGCACTGAGGTGACTTTTAAAGACATAATATTGGACTACATTTTACTTAGGGTTATCAGAGTAATTAGAGATAAGCACTCTTGTAAGCTACAGTTTTTAATGCTTTTAATAGTAAGAAACAATGCTGAAAATACTGTATAATTTTCCTCACATTTCAAAGTTATGATATACTTTGTGTTGGTATATCACATAGGATCCCAGTCAAACAGATTAAACTCTGTAGCTGCAACATGCAACATTTTTAAAAAGTTCAAGAGGTCTGAAAACGTTTTCAGTGTACTGTGTTTATATGTAAAGAACATTGCATAGGTTTTTCTAACCTACATGTTGTAATAGGAAGATAAAACAGTGTCAAATGGCAATATTTCAGTCTGAGTAACCAGCTTCGTCACTGTTCTGTTCTGAGAAAAATAAAAAAAGCCAAACAACTCCAGTTTTCTGGCAGCTTCTGGCAATTCCTCAGTACCATGTCAACACACAACCCTATGTGTGATCCTCTGTGTTGATACCTTACAAGTTAGCTACAAAGTAGAACAAGAAAGTGCCTATTATTCAACACCAGATTTCATTTTGAGTGTTACCACTCAGTCGAAAACATGCTAGTAGAAAAGTTACTCACTCCTGGGACTCAGTTGAATTCAGTCATTGCATGTACCTGATTAATGACAATGAGCAGAGACATAAAGAGAGTGTAACACGATGTCTCCCAAGCCACGTCAAATGGAGCAACCTCAAAACTGGCATTTCTTTGTTTTTGCACTTAAAGGTTTACAGTATGTGAAGGTGGCCTTTAAATTTCTCGTAATTTCTTGATAATTTTGAACCTGACTCTTTCTACTGACCCTTTTAGGTCCTCCCAGCAAAATAAAAGCTGTATCATCAGTCAAATTGAAATTGGTTAAAAAAACTGTCAAGTCTTATTTATTCTTGGACATTTCAGTGGTTACATGTGCTTCTCTGTCTGTTGTCTGACATTCAGATTAAACTGGATATAGCCATGAACTGATGAAACTTCCTTCTCTTTTATTCTTGTGTGAAAAGGTACAAGTTTTGTCTTCACATTTATTTCCTGTTTTCAGTTCAGCTCTTAGCAGCTGTGCATCCATTTATGTCAAACCACCAAGTGTTTGTAATCCTCACATCCCAGTCTCCTGCAGTGAACCTGTGGCTGCCTGCTGCATGACAGCCCTCATACCCTATCTTCTATCCCAATGTGTGTTTTCTTTCTGTTCGGGCTGATCCGCAGGTGTGCGCTGCTACGTAAACCCCAGCTTTCTCTCTTTCTGTCACATTTTCTATCTTCCTGTGCCAGATGCAGATTCTTCCCTCTTTGTCTCAGTTTCTCTGTTGTTTCTCACTGTGTCTTTCCCACTCTCTGTCTGACTTCCCAAGAAGCAAACAGTGCAAGCTCTGCAGTGTTTTCTGTGCTAACTTTGCAAACTCTTCCTTCCTGCCTGTGCGCCTTCTTTTTACCCATTCTGCTTTTTGTCTGCCTCTCACACAGTAAAGCATACCTGCAAAATTTTACTTCTTACTTTATTTAGTTGTCTGAAAAGCCTCTTTCAAGTAGTCTTTTTTTTTTTTTTGCACCTCACAACCCTCGTCACCAGACTTGACTGCACAAAGCGGGTAAAAAAGTGGAAGTTCCCTTCCTCCCCACATAACATATAGACCTCGGTCTTTGACCACAAACCAGCCCACCATTACCCATAAACCTTTGCACCAAGACACCAAGTCTCAGTAATGTGCTGCCTGCACAAGGTGTAAAAATTTTGGTCTCTGAAATTCAAATTTGGGCATTTGATTTTTACTCTTCTGCAAGAGTATATTTATTTAGAAATATGATATATTCATTCTACTAATTTGCATGAGAAAATAATCACAAAAATCACACATAAGTAAGCTCAGTGCATCTGATCTAACTATTGTCTTACCTCTTGGGGTTGTGGCACATATCTTAGAGCAATCATCATGCATGTTTTCCCAGTTACTCACATTACAACCAATGCAATAAGCTACTGCACAAGATATCATTTTCTACCAAGCTCAAACTAGCTTTGTTAACTTCTTAAAATATGGGTGTGTAACAGAAACTAACTAGGATTGTGGGCTGTTATTTTGTGTGTGTGCATTTCCGTACATGTCTTCACTGGTGTGAGTGCAGGTTTAAGGCCTGCCCAAACATCCACCTGGCAGGAAAAACAGGAATGGGACTCATCATCAGGCAGTTGTGCAACCCTGCAGAGGATTCATGTAATGAAAAAGAGAGGAAGAGAGAACAAAAAAAAAAAGAATTTAGAGCTGCTTTGTTACCTTAAAATCCTGAGCAAAGGTTGTGCTGCTTAAGGATGAAACCCATCTCTTTATACAGTTTTTTTCAATGTACTTAAATGTCACTAGAATTTGACTTATGTTTACATTTTGTACGCTCATAGAATGTTGGTCACTCAAGAGGTGTGAGTTTGAAACTAATCTAAGTGTCTAGGCGTGGATGTCAGTAGTTTCCAGTGGCGTTTGCTGCCTCCATGGCTTTTGTTGTCTAAGAGGAGGTGTAAAAAGAAATAGCATGACCAGTGGAAGCCAAGGGAGGAAGTCTTGTCTAACCACCAATCTGCTGCTACTGCTTGCACTGCTGTTTTCTAAGACTGCCTTATAAGTTCCCATCACCATCATGTTTTTATTTATCTCTAATAATGTTCCCAATTTTATGTTCCTGCTGATTTTTGAAATTGTTTGGGCAGAATGTCAATATCTAAAATGATTAATGTTTTGCAGCATACTTCAGTAGGATGAAATGGTTGAGTTGTTTCTGTGTTTCTACTATATGTTTTTAATATTCATTGAGATATGCTAATTTATTATTATTTTATTCAGTTATTTGACTTGCCCTTGAGAGTTGCTATTTTATAAATTTTGTTATACTTTCTTTCATGCACAGCGACAATAAAAGAAATTCTGATTCTGATTCCTTATGATATAGTTCGGGTTCTTATTTTTGCATTTTTTGTTAATATATGTAGTAGGAAACATTAAAAATGAAAGCCAAAAGACTGTGTTAAAGTATTTTATTTTATATTTATCATTTTGCAAAAGTATTGAAGTCCTCTTGAACAAAGTTTAAAGCTTTTTTGTCAAAATTATTAAAATGTTTCAATACCTGTCTTAATTCACCAATGTTACATTCATCTTTGATTCCTCCACAAATAAAATGTTGTTTGAAAATTATTTGCACAGGCAGGTGCACCCCTCCTGTTCTGAAAGTGTGACTCAAACAGAGATAAGATCGAGATGGGAGCAAACAATCAACTGACAGGCAGGTAAATAGTGGAATCTAAAGATAAAACGATACAGTTTGGGGTCTGCTTAGGCTTTTACACCTCTCGGTTTTGCTACCGCCTTCAGGCAGCTTTGATTTTGTGTGTTTCTTGCTTGGTGAATATGTGCAGGGGTGTGCATGTGTGTGTGTGTGCACCACATAGATTAAAGAAGAAAGGGGGTGAAGGAGACAGCTCTGACATTTAGAAACATCAGCAGGCTCTGGCGCCCACCTGTTCATAGACAAAGACTGAGGAGGAACAAACACCAGTCATTACACTGTAAACTGAGGCAATCCTCCGATGCTGCACCGTATAGGGGGTGATGGACTTGCTGGACTTGAGAAGTTATTTTTTTAATAAAAGACCGGAGACCTTAAAGACTTTAATAGTCATGTAGCTACAATCCTAAAATCCTATTCATAGTTTTCCAGACAATAGAAAAACACAAAATCACGCACAAACTATTAAAAGTGGAGATATATTGTTGATGTTACTATTATGAAATAATTTGCAATTAAGTATTGGCAAAGATCAATGTAATTTTCACAGGAGGTGGAGCGTTGTTGTTAGCAGCTGCTGAAAGTAACTAAAAAAGTAACTTTTAATGTAACTTAGTTACTTTCCATATCAAGTAATCAGTAATCTAACTAAGTTACTTTTTCAAGGAGTAATCAGTAATCCGATTAAAGTTACCTTTTCAAAGCAACTATGCCATCACTGGTGAATAAGTGACTGAATATAGTATGAAGCGCTTTGATGTCCTCTGAACTTGATAAAGCTCCATACAAGTACAGGCCATTTGTCTTCATTTCTCTTGTTTCTGGGCAATCAGCACAACATGTTTTAAATTTCTATTTATCAGTATTGATATTACAAATTATGTCTATTAGGTACACATCACAGGCAGATTGCTTTCTACAAAAATAAGCTTAACTTTGAAGGGCAATAACTGGTTCATAAAAATATTAGAAATGTTCTTATGGGTCAGCCTGGCATGATTTAAACAACTCACCCATTTCAGTACTATAGCTTCAGTCTCCTTTTTTATTACCAACTATGAGCCAGGTCAGTAACAGGACAAATGTATAAAGTGTTTAAAGACATGAATCCACCAGAATAAAAATGCCTTAAAATTAGATCAAGCCCAAGACATAGCAGAAATAGACTAAATCTTAAGCCCCTCAAACTCAGAGAAGGCTCCCAAGAACACAAAAATTGTTACTTAAGTAACATTTACAAATGCATAGACATTTCTTGTATACATATGATATATTACTAGTCACAACTTATAAGAGTCCATTGACCACAGATTTTATGAATTAGTCTTTTATGTTATTTAAGCATTTTGACAAATGTTGCAGCTGTTTTCCTCCTTCTGTATGTGTTTGTGGTTTGTAGCACTGCATGTGTGTGTGTGCGTGTACACACTCAACAGACGTCAACTGAGTTTGGATCTAATCAGCGGCTGACTTTGTCTATTCTATTGTTTCAAAAATAAACATGGCAGATAAGCTGCCTGGTTTACCATGAAATGAGCTATAAAGTTCTCACAGGTTATGGAGGACTAAACTTTGGGTGTACTTCTAAGTAGATGGATATAAGCATGTGGTTTAGATGCAAGGGTTCATTGGAAAACACAAAAAATAAGCAACATGCACAATGATCAGTTGACAAGATGACACTCAGATGTTACAGATAAGCCAGACAAAACAATTGGTAACCAACTGTAAATTTTTTAAAGTGATTACTGGACTCTGTTGCTGAACATCTCTGCCAGGTTTTTTCATAAATAATCTTTATGAAAAACCTTGGCTCCTATGTGTCAAATTGAAAACGTTGTGCACCTGAAGATATCTTTGTATTCAGGTTGTTTTTATTAAATTTAATTCTTCAAGCAATGCAAATATCTAAATGGATCAGAATTCATCTCTAGAAACTCATAAATAGCATATGCAGTTAATAAATTCAAACAATTAGTAAGTGGCAGACTTATGTGCAACTATATAGGAAGGGAAAATGATATATTCTTTTTCCTTTATGGGTGTACTGATAACTGAATCAAGGCCTATTTGCATTTATTTATTTTTCAGTCACAGCAAATTTTACTCAGGTTATATGTGAATACATAAGTAATCAGGGCTTCATTTTGTTAAATCTTATGTTTGAGGAGGCATTTATACATGTATTATTATTATTATTATTTTATTGTATTTTTATTAAAGTGCACACCCTCGTATGCATATTATTTATGGAATGCAAAATAATAATAAATAAATAAGGTTATTTAAAATGGGTTCATTTTCTGGATGAAAATGGGGATAGAGACAAAGATGCATCCCCTCTTCAAAACAATGCAATTTTTGAGGTCTAGACATCAAACAGAACTCTACTCAAGTATCCAAAATACAGAAAATACTTTACCAGTTGCAAAGTATAATAACTTCATGTTGAATGTGCATTGTAAAACCAGTGGATGATATAAAATGGATATAAGACGAGCTTATATTCAGTCACTGTTTGGACCTTGGAATTCACAATCACCCAAAAAATTACATTCAGAAATATCAACAGAAATTATGGAGATACACATTTCCCAAAATGCTGTTTTTTTTCAATGCAAAAAAATGTAACTTAAAATGTACATTTTAACTACAAAAGAGGAAATTTTATGTACTGTAGAACAGAACAACAAGACAATGTAATCTTTTTCCAAATTCACAACACAAGTGAAGCAGTAAAACCATTTCTTTAATTAAGGGAAATCATGCCTTAAAATGTACACTGCAATGTTCACAGCTGTGTGTCTTCATATAGTCAATGATGCAAAGTAAAAATAAAGACAATGAGGATAAAAAAGAGCATAGAAAGAAAATACAAGGCTGAACAACTTCCTTCACCACTTTGAGTGTTAAGAGGCACCAGAGAAACTGAAATCTCTGCGCATCTTTCTCGATAAATAAACTACATAAAAAATACAAGGCCTATTCAAATTCCTGAGAGCCCTTACATTAGAAAGTCTGTCAATATGAAAACTCATCAGTCGGCACATGTTCTTGAATAATTTCAATATTCAGTGCCAATATCATTATAATGCACCCAGAACCACTCCTTGTACAATTTTGTAAACATTTGTTAAACTTCAAAACCATACAAAGTTCACAAAACTATTCGTATTAACATTTCAGCAGAAAAATAGACATTTACTAGGCTCGTCATCAAAACTTACAAAAAACACAACATGTAGCATTAGCAATGATTAGAATTTTCAAGTAAAGTCCTCAGTTACACAGAGGGTGAAAGAAGACTTTTTTGTTTTGTTTATATGGCTGCTTGGATAAGACAGACAGGTAGAGTTGTATTATACCTACAAGTTGAGCTTATGAACATAAGGAAAATGCAATTAGCAATACATTAAAAGCTTGTTTTTCCATAATAACCCCTTTCTAAAACATAAACATTTGCAGAAACTAAATGTATACAGTGGTAAATAGACAAAATAATGAAAAGATTGAATATAAAAGCTGCAAGGTGTAAACAATTTCCAATACCAAAACCTTACCATGAGTTCTTATGCTAAGAGGCAACATGTAAACAAGAAAAAAGCTGCCTATTGATTTCATGAATACAGGAAACTTACAGGATTGTTTAAAAAAAAAAGGAAAAGTTGTGTGAAACAAATAATGCTTATATCTTGCAGAACGTCTTACATAAAAATAACCAAACAAGCATATTCATAAGATTATCAGAAAAAAAACACAAAGTTTTGCCTTTTTTATGCTGCTCCATGATTGTTCTATGAATAAACTGCATTGTTTTCTGTTATGCCTGCATTAAAATAGCATTGCCTAGACAGATACATAAAGTGCATGACCATGATCTACTGTACTGAGCACAGTGCTGAGAAGCTATGAAAGGACCAGCTCTTTAACCCAAATTTGCTATGCTTCAATGAACTACAGTAAGAAGTTTGTAGATGGCCTTAACATAATTTTAATACATATTTCTTAGATGATGAAGGGTATAAAAGTTGATATGCTGTAGTTTTTGGAAGTTCCTTTAGATTAGTACTATTATACATAGGGAAACCACACTCTGTTCACTTATCCCCTAGCTCATACTGCTCCTTTCTTGATCTTTGCTGTTAAAGGTCATACATGATTGTAATGGCATATAGCAAGTGAGAAAAGCAAGATTCAAAGTGAAGGAAACTAACATACATTAGTGTGTACTTGCTTATTCGTGAGATGAGGGTTGAAGAGAAGATAAAAGAGCAGCTCCATTAGCAAAAGATAGGCCTAATAAAACCGCAGATGAAAACCAACGCAGCGCAAAACTTTAGCTTCAGCATCAGTAAACCGTTTCTTTGCAATGGTGAGAATGCACAAAAAGGACAAACAGTGCAACCTGCATATATCTACTATGCAACAAAAATACACATTTTATTTTATACTAAGTCATATGGTTTCATGTTTAAATCCAAAACGATTAAAAAGTGAGGTACATCAGAAAGGGTGTCTGTATCTTTGTAATAAATCTTTGTTGCCCAATGGTTTACATCCCTCTCTTACAAGCAAATAGGTAAGTGGCCTTTGCATTTCATTTACTAGCATGTTCAAAAGTAATTTCCTGCATGTAATAAACTGTAATGTGTTTATTATTAAGCCATGTTACATTTATATATTTTAAATATTTGATATTAAGTTTAATTTGATCTTAAAATATCTGGTGTCAAATGTTTAGACATTGATGTAAAGTCTAAACAGTGAACTTGTTCCAAGGCACCCTGTTACACGTAGTAAATAAATTAGAGAGAATGTATAATTTCTGAATGAACAAAACAGGAAATACTTTTATTATGAAAAGCTGGGAATAAAGATACTCCTGATAAAATAATAAAAATTTAGCTAACACCACACATCTGAATAAGTTTTAAGTCTTCAAAGTTAAGTTTGAAGTCTTTGTTTTTGCAACCAAAGTGTGACTATGTTCAAGTCTGAAACTTGAACATAGTCCCCTGTGCCAACAACGAAATATTATTGTGACTGACAGTTACAATAACTGTCATTTTTTTATAATAGTATCTATTTAAAAAGATGATAATTGTTCATATTTGTGAATCTAGCATAGTGCTAGAGTTGCAGCTCTAGCACACCTAAAGGGAAACAAATACATTTATGCGTATTTATGGAGTACTTGGAATGTTATAGAAAAGACTGAAAAGAATAAGTCTGAGATTTGATATGAATATGAATAATAAGGCAACAAACAGGGTACTGTTTACCTTTCAGCATGCTTATCTTCATAGTCTGCGACTCAATCTTGTAAGCGCATGTGTCCAAAAATTCTGTTTTCATATTTTTACAGTATAACTACAAGTTTGGAATGATGAGATTTGGGACCATGAATACCTTGATAATTTAATTTGGACATCACAAACCAGTATTAGGAAAACAAAAAGTTTTAAAATGCAAATATTGAATTGAAATACAAGCTGTTTTTTGAGGTCATGAAGGTTTAAACAGAAATAAAACCATGGTATTAATGTGTAAAGAAGAACAGCACCTCCCAATGTCAGCATAGGATGATAGGTTTGTTGGTTTTTGTCATTTTTCTCTAAGAAGCACATCCAATTACCAAAGTATCCATGGATTAATTCAGATTGACACTGATGTACATGTATAACAGAATATACTTTTGAAATCTGTTGTATAATTTAAAAAACATTACATTTTCACTTCTAAAATGTATTTGATTATGAAACTACTTTGACATTGTGTGGCCATTGTGTTGCGAGTGGGACTGACATGTCTCCTCTCATCTTAATTTAATTAAATTACACCTTTCTCTTTTTGTTCTAAATTTCCACAGTCTCACCAGTAATGTACTGGTGAGATTGGTCTAAGCTACTTTCCATTTTTCTTACATTTTATTGAGTCTTCATGGTACATGACTATGTAACCGTGAGTTTTGCAGCTGAACAAAGTTTAAAACTCAAAAGCTCCAAGAAAGACAATTCCATGTAAAATTAAAATAAAAAACGAGCAAAAAGCTGGCAGCTGCTCTCATAAACAATTAATTGGTTAGAAAAGAGGAAAAAAAAACTTCTTTGTTCTAAGTTAGTTAAATAAGTACAAAATAAGTCTTTGGCCCATACCTTCATGTGATTGTTCAACAGCTCCAATTTACAACCAGTAGCTTAAAAAGTCTTTGATTGTGCTACACTTGCCTACAGTGTCACTGTTTTATGCACTTTCACAGGGAAGGGATGGGTAGCAGGTTAATGCTTGTCTTTTCCCCAAAGCTTCCCGCTTGCTTCCCTTTTGTCTCTTTTAATGGAAAGTGTGCTCCCCTCGAACTATGTGCGAGGAGAACTCATAGCGATCTTTGCTTCGGTGACCACAGATGTTGCACTCCAGGGGATCTCTGTAACCGTGGCAACCCATGTGGATGGTGTACATGACGTGGTCCAGAAAGAGCAGTCGACAGTGCTCACACTGAAAGGCTCGCAGCTCATGGCCGTCTCGAGCGAACACCCGCACCCCTTCATGGCCCACTGGCCGCTCTGTTGCCACACGCATCATCCCTGCTCCCACTCCTGTCCCACTCCTGGGTGACGCATCAATAACTCGCTCACCAGAGCCCACAGCTGGACTGGCTCGTGACCTGAGGACTGCAGCTGCGCTGGAGTTCAGGTACCCCTGCCTTTCCTGAGGGCTGCTTCGAGCCGAGTCAGCCGAATCAACGCCACTGTTGCTTGCTGATTCCTCCTGTGATGCCTGAGGTTGCTTGTTCTGCCGAGTTAAGGACGTAGCGCCATTCGAAGTGGGGTGGCTGGGAAACTCTTGGGATTGGGGTGGATGTGGTGGAAGTGTTTCGCAGTTTCCTGGACGCTCTGGTTGCTGGCTAAATGGTAGAACATGGTGATACAGGGGATTGACAATGGGAACAACCTCAGCCATAGATACAGATGGACCTGGATGGTGGAGCATAGGACGGAGGGTATCTGATCCCAAGTATGTCATGGCATTGTTGATAGCCTGGTCCATCATGTGGGGTGGTATCAATTCAGGATGATTTTCATATTTCAAGCGCATCTCATGATAGCCGATATCAGGGTAGCTGTAGCGAAGCTTTTCTCCTGCAAATAAATACATCATTTAAAATTAATTTTAACAATAACTGACACATACAGAAAAAAAACACATAAATTAAGGGAAAGCTTTCCCTTAAATGACAATCTGGAAAGCCAAACAGTTAGCAAAAATCTGAGTATGGTTTTATATTTCCTTTCTAGACCATCAAACGTGAATTATGCTGCTATTTCACCTCTTGTTTTTCACATTTTGTGCTATATGTTGTTGTCTAATGGGGTGGAAAGCCCCATCCTGCTACTATTGCACTGTTTAACCCCTCCAGAACAGGGATGCGGTAAGCTGTTTTCACTTGTTATAAGTTACAGGTGTATCTAACCACAGAGTGAAAAACATTTCCTTGCCTTTGAGCCCTTTGCGTGCTCAATCTCTTCCTCTAATAGTGGTGCAAATAAAAAAAGAAAACATCTCACATAGATAGGGCTCATAGTTGCTGTGTGTTATAAGGATATGATGTGACACAAAAGCTGGGAAGGAAAAATCTCTTTGAAAATAAATATGTATATATCAAGATTATATTGTTACTACCTTGTTCACCAAATGAAATTGTTGAAATGAGCTGAATAAGAATAAGACTTAAATACATTTCAATAATTCTGACAAACAAAAGCTTAACTGAGTGTGCACTTAAACAACAATTAAAAAAAAACTATTTAACATCCACATTTTAAAATGTTTGTATTTCAGCAATAAAAATGTCTGATGTGT
Source organism: Xiphophorus maculatus (assembly GCF_002775205.1). Classification (NCBI taxonomy): domain Eukaryota; kingdom Metazoa; phylum Chordata; class Actinopteri; order Cyprinodontiformes; family Poeciliidae; genus Xiphophorus; species Xiphophorus maculatus. The sequence goes on along the minus strand of NC_036449.1, from coordinate 20,232,325 downwards.
AACTACTGTTGAAGTGAAAAAAATATATATATATTGTCATGCAAGTTGATAGCAGCTAATGAAATGCAAAAGGTTGACATTTATAAAACAGTTCCTCTAAAATAAGCACCACAAATAAAGCTGCTGATATTTGACCTATATACGAAATACCCACCCACAAATTTTTGAGGTGTAGTGCTCTTCCTCTTGCCAACGTTAGTGGGCAGTCTTTCAATGACAGGTGGCCGATCAAAGGCTGGCATACTGCCGGCCTCAGCCATGCCCCCTTTTGGAACGTCACCTAAAGATTTCGGAGGGAATGGTTTAAACAGAGGGACGTTTTAAGTGTGAAATAACTAGGTCACAAAATATTTAAACATTTAGACAAAAATACACAACTTCTTTAACAACTTTTCTAATTTTATTTTTGAAAATCGGATTTGTTTGATGGATATAATTCACAATATAAGAAATTTAATTTAAAAGATTTTTCATTTAGATTAATTTTCATTTACAAACTTTTCAGCGAGTTCCACTTCACACACACACATACTGTATATATATACATATATATATATATATATATATATATATATATATATATATATATATGTATATACTGTATATATATGATTGTTTGTTTGTTTGTTTTTCTTTTCTTTTCAGCCCTCTGACTGTGGACACTCCTTTAATCATTTTAGTCATAATCAGACCTCATGTCGTTATGTGAGAGCAAAGCTAATGTAAAACAGGTTTTCTAACAATTTAAGGAACAGACAAAAATGATTATGGAGTTCAGCATATTAAATAAACAATTAACTAGGTTTTCAGAGTTAGTATTACAAAGGACACATTCACAACACACCTTTTAATTCGGTGCAATTCACTTTCACAATGCGCGTTTGAAAATGTATCAGCCTCCGTGTATAAGATCAAATGCACATCTTATGTGAATTTCATTCATAGATATAAAAGATGGAATCTTAATCTAATATAATAAATAACATTTTACTAAGTTCTGTTCAGCTCTTTATTTATTTAAGTCTTGCTCACTCTCTCACAGCCTGAATGAATTGCAGATAAGAAGACATGTTAAAGTACAGTGTTCTTGTAAATAGCTTCTTACATCTTTGTGCTTCCTCTGACTGCATTTTCAAAAACCTCACTGATTCCGAAAATAGCTTTCTTCATTCAGCAAAAGCTGAATGAAGAAGATAGTGCTTAGAAAGGGTGCATTTATTTATTAGAAATAGAAATGAGCTTTTTCAGTTTCAAACTGGCTGGACACCAGATCAGAATAAACATCTATCAATTCCGGTCATTAGCTGTTTTCACTGTGCAACTCTAACATTTACCTGTGTAAGGGCCTGTGTGGGCACCAGGATCCAAGCTGAGGTAACTGTGACAACGCTCTTTGTGCTCCTCCAGAGATGTCCGTTGTTTGTAACTCCGTCCACAGAAGTTGCACTTGTGTGGTTTGCCAACTGAAATAATGGGTAATCAATAGAGAAATATTTGTTTCAGTTACAGCTGCATAGAGTGTAGAGTCTGGAGCTGCAGCAACAAAGGTATGTGTAATAGTAATACAACTTGTGAATAGTTAGTAGTATAAACCAAGCAAAAGTAATCTTCTGAGGTCATGGAGGTTCCACTACTAGTGTGAGGATTCCACACAACTGTTGCTAGACTGAAACAGAGGCTGTGGGCGACATCAGTAGTTGCGCCATGTAGTTTCTATTTCAAAACACTTTGGTCTGTGCCACACAAAGCAAACTCCCACTGCTGTGGCAGTGCATGAGTAAACAACGGAGTTGATCATGCATCCCGTGATGGTAGGAAAGTAACTCCAAGTTCAACTGCTACAGAGGTGGAGTGTGATTCATTATACCACTTTTGTTTTATTTAGTTCATTCAAATGGAAAGATGAGGACACATTCTTTACATCTTTCTCAGTCACCCAATCTACATTGTTTTAACACATCATATTTTTAACCAGATAGGCAATAAATGGTGAGCTTACTTGAAAGACAAATGCAGCATTTACTTAAAGGTTCCGTTGTAAATCCTTCTTAAAAACTCAGCATAAAAACACAGCATAAAGCGGGGTCTCATCAAGACGAAGACTGCTGAGGCAATAGTTCTGTGTCCTGTATTAGGGTACTGACTCATAAAGAGAGTCAGTGAGTGAAGTAGTGGCCACATACGTCTACTACTAAGAACCAGACACTATGATTGGCTGTGACAGACATTCCCTGGTATAGTTTTTACAGCTACTACTAGAAAATGATGTATGGGTGATCTAGTACTGTGAGAACAGAGAAACCAAGCATGTTTCAGTCTGAGACACTAAGGCAGTAACACATACACATACACGCGCGCTCGCACACACACACACCACATCACATATGCCTGGAGGCAGATTCACCTACTGTCATAGGAGCTTTTTATGTTAAGCAGAAAGGTGTGTTTACTAAAATAAAAATATGATGTAAAGGAAGTGAGTAAGAACTGCATATTACTCTTACAGTAAATCATATTTCTGTTTTTCCCAGATAAATGTCTAGATGGTGGATCTTTTTTTTATAAAAATAAACCCACATGTTACAAAATGACAAAACCATACTATCATTGTTAGTGTTACATAAGCACATGTTTTTTGTTCTATTCCTACTGCAACATAAAATATTGACCACATAGTGGCACTGCAGAATTAATATTTTAAAATAATGAGCTACTTCAAAATGAAAGGTTATCATGGTAATATTTTTCTTTGCTGTGTATCACAATAATTTAAAAAAAATAATTAAAGTTTTGCACATTATTCATCCTTTATTTTTTTGTTTATTTTTTCTCATATTTATATGACCACCCACACACAACCTTGTGCAGATGTTGGAAGGATCTGAAGAACTCACATTTACCTGCTGTTCTTATTTATGCAAATGCTTTAAGCTCAGACTTACTACACTGATTGCATTTGACTAATACATGGGAAATTGGGGTATGTAGTTGCTAATGAAAAACTGCTTCCCTCTCAATACACAGTATTGTCTGTTATTGTCTCACAACGACATTCTTACTGTGAAAAAAGCCACCTTCCAGTGTAACACCCTGTTCAGTCTTCAGTTTCCCTGCTTCACTGAATGTCACTATCTTAACTTTTTCCTCCACTGACTACTCTGTTTTTCTCTCGCTTTCCCTCTTCTTTTTTATGTTCTTTTTTTTTTAGCTAAACCTGTTCTTGCTGGCTGGGAACCAAGTCAGAGCTGTCACCTTTACAAGCCTTTAAAACTAAGCCTGGATAAAGAAAGGATCCAGGATAAATATAGGGGAAGACTGTTACGATTACGCCTCTGGTGAAATGCAAGAGTAATATCTTGTAAACTTATATGTTACAGCCAAAAATCTCAAAGTATATCATGTGAATAACCAACACTATTACTGTAGGAAAAATATATATATTTAAAAAATAAATCTGAATCCAAAATAAAATCCAGAGCAAAGCAAGAAACTGCCTTAAAAAGTTTCTGACTAATAAATAAAGTCAACATATGTGTGAATTAATCTTGTTTTTTCATGGGTCCAGAGGTTAATTAACAACACCAAACATTTGATTAATCTAGGATAAAGCTGCTGAGAAATTAAAGCAGTGTTATGATATAAAACATTATCTCAAGACACGAACATCTCATGGTGCACTGTTGAATAAATCATGCGAAAATGGAAAGAATATAGCAAGAATATAGCAAAACGTCAGATCTTCACAGGGATAGCCTTCCACCTAGACTGATAGATAGATGAGTGAAAGCATTAAGCAGCCATGAGACACATGGTAGAAGAGCTGCAGAAATCCCACAGCTCAGAATCTGACAACAAAACGGTCCCTTATGGAAGTGCAGTGCCAATACAAAAGAAAAACAACACACACATTGTTAAAAGAAAGCCGTAAGTGTTGATGGGGAAGAAGTAAGGGGCTAAATAGGGGTAGAGGGTGCAACAGAATTGAAATTGGGGTAGAGGTTAAACCTCCGGCAGACCAACGACCATGAACATATAATCATTATGGTTTTGTCAAAAACATATTCATGTGTATGAAGAGTCCAGTCAAAGCATAGGTCTCGAGATGTGTGTTTACAAATGCTCTCTATCAGATCTGACAGAGCCTGAGCTATTTGGCAAGTAATAGTAAGTTATCAAAAGATTAATCCCCCAAAAATGTAAAGCTTCAAAAGGTGGTTTTTGACTAATTGAGGCCAAATATAAATTCAATCAACACTTTCCTGATTCATACTTGGAAAAATGCATAATTTTTCTCAACATCACAATAATAAGCGACTTTATCTCGGTGTACACTCCCAGTAAAAAAACGCTCTAGTTGGTGGTTTTAAACCAAACGTGAGATAATTCAGAAGGCAATGCTTTTGCAGGACAGTCAAACGAAATATAAAAAAATATAAAATAAAAATATAAAAACTTGTATTGGCACAGACACAGAAACAAATTTTGCCTCCATCTAAAAGGAGGACTTTGTATGAGTAACCCCCGTGCGGGCATCACTGGCAGAAATGACGGTATTGTCTGACCTTGATTTCAAAGGCGCAATGGAGGGGAGAACACGTCCTCTGATAGGAAAGTGGGTTACAGTTGAGAGAGACTGCTACCACTCCACATATGTTTCTCAACAGTTTCCTCTGTCTATAGAAAAGCAACTGAGAAACAGCATGTCCTTGGAACCTAACCACAAAGCATTCACAACGTCTACAACGTGGACATGAAAAACACAGGTCTTTAACCTGCACATGCCTGTAAGTCACACTAATATATAAGAAGAATATGTGAGGAATGCAAACAAAGATTCAAAATAAACCTGATACTTTCTTTTTCCGAAAAAATCTGGGACTAATAATCTGATGCTCACTAAAATGATTGTACTATACATAATGACCTAAAATGTAGGGGGGGAAATATTAACATTAGACTCTCTAAATATAAAACTACAACTTCTTCTTTTGTTTATCTTCATAGCACTTCTGGTGACACAGCAACAGTCTCTTCTAGGTAGCAGACATGGTTTGGTTAAAAAAGAGAAGCACGCTGGTGAGAACAAAGCTTACCAGCATGAGTACGAAGATGGCCAGTGAGGGCATCACGGCGTCGGCAAGCATAGCTGCAGAAGGGGCACTTGAAGGGTTTTTCACCTGTGTGCAGCTTAATGTGTCGCAACAGGTTCCCCTTCTGGGTGAACGATACACCGCACTGGTTGCACTGGAAAGGCCTGTCACCTGAAGGAAGATGGTGCAGGAAGTCAATACAAGACTTACTATTAGAAGATTTTAGCAAGGGAGCAAGGGTCATGTTTTTTACTTTAAATAGAATAATGTACCTTTTCTAATAGCTGAAAATGTCCTTTATCTATGTGTTACCACTAGCAACTGCTTTATTCTTCATATTTGAGAAGCTAAGCATTTCATCAGCTCTTTTGACAATATATTTCGTTTCCTAGTAAAATCTTGAAGATTTCTAAAACGAAATAAAGAGAAAAATATGTGTGTGTGTGGGGGGGGTATTTTAACCTTTGAACTTACAGAAAATTAAAAGTAAACATTTTAATTCTCTTCACTGACCCCACTGGCTATAGAATTTGACTGAAGCGACAAATACCATTATGGATAGCTAATGATAACTAATCAGTACTATATCTTTATGTCATAATTAGCTTTATACTTCACAAAATCGACCTTTATAGAACTGTGGCAAGAAGAAACCCGCTGTAGAGAAAAGTTTACAGTTGTCACAAGTCATGTTGAGGAAACAGATAACTTGTTGAAGAAGATGTTCTGGTAAGATTACATCCAAACTGGTCATTTGACTCACAGCAGAGAATTAACACTACACATCACCCTGAACACACCACCACCCCATTGAGAAACATGATGGTGGCAGTACCATGCTGTGGGCAATCTAGTCTTTCGGGGGACCACTGAAGATGTTCAGAGTTGACGTGAAGCTAGATCGAGCTAAATGTACGACAGGACAGCAAGAAAAGCTGCTACAAGCTATAAAGAACTTGAGACTTCCAGCCTTCCAGCCGGGCAATGGCCGTAAGCATAAAACCAGCGACACAATAGAATGTCTTGATCAAAGCACATTCATCCGTTACGTTGACCCAGTCAAAGCCCAGATTTAAATCAAACTTAGAATCTCTGAGAAGACTTGATAAGAGAGGTTCACAAATGCTCTACATCTGCGCTGAGTGAGCTTTAGAGATTTTGCAACAATAGGCAAAAAGCTCTATCTGTAGATGTGCATTGCTGATAATGAGTCCCCCCAAAACTTGCAGATGTAAGATGTTTAATGGTGAAAAATGTTGAAAACTATGCCTCAACTTTGTTCCACTTCAAAATTAAACGCTACAGAATAGTACATGTGCAGATTGACAATTGCTGTGGCATTAGATAGTGTTTTCAACAACATGTTTTAAGGTAAATAGACTATAAATATTCACTTCACATCATCTTCCCTAACATATTGATAAGCTTATTTTTTGTTATATAAAAGACAGACAAAATATGGAATAGAACTAAATCAAAAGCAGCTCTTGTTAATATGATTAAGATAAACTGATGCTCATATCAATATTGCCTTCTCTAACAATTGTATTTTAATTCCAAACTGTATTTTAAGCATGTAGTTTTATTGCTTTATATTATGCTATAGTTAGATTAACTATAATCCTGTATTGAATAATTTTTATTGGACTGACCATCTATTACAATAACTCAGTCAAAGCCCAAATTTAAATCAAACTTAGAATCTCTGACAAGACTTCATAAGAGAGAAAATAAAAGGCTGCAGACTCGACTTGTGGCTTAAAGACAAGAGACGTGACTGGTCTCCAGTCCAACACTCGAGTCTTATTAGAAGTTTTTATGTAATAAAGAGTGAAAGGAAGTGTGTATGTGAGGTACAGATTGCAGCCGCTGAGCATGCTTTACTGTGGAACTATGCTCTTGATTATTAGCCAGTGATGTTTTCTTGATTATGGGATTTTAATGACTCATAACAATCTGTTCATGTTAGCTGTGACTTCACAATAATGTCCATATAAAGGTCTCTTTAACTTAAGACTGTATTAAATGGCATGGATCAGAATTTCAGAACAAAGTAAATTTAACTCAACTCTGACATATTGCAGCAACGAAGTTAGCAGCAACACTACAAAGATACTTCCAGCTGATAATATCAAAATTAAATTGTTTCCTGTTTCATTAATTTAGAATTTCAACACTCATTTATTTACCTATTACACTTTTCCTAATTTATTATGTCGTAATTTATACCTTAAATTTAAACATCTTTGCTGTTTGATGTTTAAAACAGCAAAGATGTTTAAAACTTTTAAGTTTAGATGTCCAAAATTGCTTCTGACATTTAAAAATATTCTCTAGCAAAAACCAAAGAGACAAGAACTGTTCAAACCCTGAATTAGAGCAATATCTAATGAAGGAGTGGACAATACAAAGACAGCCATAAGCTGGTGTTAGCTGACTCATTGCAAACACAAAAAGCACTTTGTTTTGATTCATTCAGAAATTTGTCATTAACATGTTTTAGTTTTCTTAGAGCATAAATGCCTATTTTTGCTTTTAACAGGGTAAATGTTACACATGTATTTGACGAAACTGTTGGGCGTGGTCAATACATTGTCTTGTGCTAGCTGTAAATCTTTTGATCAGAAGCCAGTTGGAAAAAGAGAAATCTGATTTAAGTGCGATGACAACCAGAGGAGTCATGGCGTCAGTTGGAAACAGGTTGTGGAAGATTCCAAGGATTTTTTTTTTTTCCTTGCTAATCATTTCAAAGCAAAACTGTTGTGTTCAGAAAAAAAAAAGAAGAAAGAAAACTCCACCCACTGTCGAGGAACAAAAAAAATATATAAAAGAAAAGGCATATGACTCACTGTCACAAGTTAACTACAAAATCTCCTGCCGAAACCTACATTTTTTTATAAAAACATCTGAATCATATCACACATCCGTATATGCAAATGCTTTTATTCCATTTAGAAATAATGCATACCATTTTGCTGTCGAATCCCTGCATCTGATGGTGCATTTGGTCCAGACCCATCTTGTCCATTGTGTGGGCTGCTAGTCGTAGATTCCTCCGGTGTTGCTCCTTCATCTCCTGGGTGACCCATTTCTTCAGGTGCTGTGCTGCTGTTGTCACCATCTTCCACCAGATCTTCCTCTTGCTTTATAGCCACTTCTGTAAAAATTTAAATATGTGATTCTCTTGACCTGCTGAGTCCGTAATATGATGTGATCGTGCAATAATTACAAGAATCATTTACATTATCTCACAAAGTGGCCTTTTTATTGCATGAACATATAACGTCATTTGATTTAGGTTAGAGAACTCCAAATGGCCAAAAGGTTGAATAAGTCTAATGGTTTAAAGTTTTTGTGCTGATGTGATAAAACAAAATTATTAATATACATTAAATGTTTAAAAGGGGATATTAATATTGTAATGTGCAGTAATGTACAGAATAGGATGATCTGGTACCAAGAATGGAGAAGACTGAGTCAAATCAGAGAAAAAAACAAAACAGGATGGTCTGGTTTCAAGCTGTCCCTGAGGAGAAAAGGAGTGTCAGAGGCACATTGCTGGCTGCTGCTGACTACCAATGGGAGATACAATGGAAGACAAGGGTAAAAGATTGTGCAATACATTTAGTGCTTGTGCGCAAATGTGTGTGTGCAAAAATTTGTGCCAGTTTTGGGCTACTACAGCTTACATTAATTGATATTTCTGAAAAATACCAAAAGAACATAGAGCTGTGCCTAGCTTTATTTACTAATCCTACATTAGATTTTATTGTTTTTCTTTAGGCCCTCTTTAATTAGAAACAATGTCCAGAGAGAAAAATATTTTTTAAGCACAAACTGCCACAAATCACTGATCAGAAAATTTCAAGTTCAGTTATTGCAGGATGTCTAGTACTAAAAATTGCCAGATTCTACTCATGACCCAAATCTCTAAAAAATATGAACAGATCTGAAATTCTTGTTTCATTTGATCCTCCATTATGATCCTCATAAATAAACCGATAAACAAATAACATCATACAACAGGTTTTTCCAGAATATTACATTTAGCTCCTGTTCATTGCTTTGATTCAGTTTCACAGTGGTAAAAACATTCCTGTAGAGACATTTTTAGTTTTGACCTATTGATTTTAGTATTTGTGATAAACCCGAGAGCCAAAAGTTATTTTCCCAGTATTACATAACTTGATGATCTGTCTCATCAAGTAGACTTGACTTTGTTCCCATACTACTAAGTTCCCATGTTCTTGTGTAACTGAATATTTAAGGAGTTTTTTTAAAGTCAGCACTACAAGTGTTGTCTGTTTTAAAATATGAAATGAACCCTACGTTTGGACAAGAAAAAAAAAAAAAAAACTCAAGCTCGCTCCAACCGCACCTTACTAATCCTGACAATCCTGTTTTGGGATTTTACAGGGGAAATAATCACAGTGAGAGTCTGTGTAGCTGTTGTTTCATTAAATCCTTCCATTTGACTGCTTTCATCAACCGACCTCTCAATCTGTGAAGAAAAATCCTGACAACTTTGTGCTTAGCAGAAGAAATGTACAAGTTAGGGGATTCTATTTTATAGACTTGTGGAAATTTGTTTCATTAAGAAGTAATATCCTCCAAGCTTTAACTGTATGTTTCACTTATCCTAGTGCCCAAGTTGAAACTGAGCCTCGTCTTTGACAGCTGTATCCTGGCAACACGGACAAGACCTAAACGTCCTTGTTACTCAGCTCTGTGTGTCTACATCCATTTTTTCCATTGTGGGAGACTGGAATGTACAGAGCAGTCAGGAGAAGAAATTATTTTGATTTCATTAGATGTGACAAAAGGAGTAAGTAAATTAACATATATTTAACTACTTCTTTTAATTACAATATTGTATTGATGCTTTACATGAGTTCCTAATAATTTATCTCTAAAGAACAGGAAGGGTGATCATTATTGATTGAGTGGTTGACTGACAGCATCAAAACATTATGAATAAAGAAGACATTCTGTCACCATTGCCATCCAATCTGTCATCCACCCTAAAGGCTGTAATTTTACTCTTCTACGCATCAGTAAATGGAGGGCAGAATATATAATCATCATAGAGGCTCCGTTTAAGCTTGCAAGTTTGGCACTGAGTTTTTTTGTTTCTTTTTTTTAATCTATTACAGTTTCTCCCTGGGGAAACCTTATTCCAGCTCTCCTCCAACCCTCTTAAAGACTTGTGGGAAAGGTTTCTGTTATATTTCTACAGTTGCTTAATTTTACTTTGTTTCCCCTTTACTTAATTTGCTTGTTCACGGTGACATTGCTACAGATAATCTAGGTTTTTTGGTCAGGACACTAACTGCAAACCAAATGACACTCTGGACTATATTTTACCCTGAGGTTCAGAATGGTATACTTTTGCAAAAATTGTTTTCATAAAGCCTACTGTATCCATGCTAAATTGTTAATATTATGTAATGTAATTGTTTGCATTTTACAGTTCATTATCTGAGAAAATATGAACAATGGCACATTTTTGTTCTGTGAAGTTTTGTACAACACCATTTGCTATAATCATTTATGTTTGTCTTATATTTTATTTAAACTAAAAAGCCTTGTCCATTGTGTAAAGAGCAATTATTTGAATATTTTTCTTTTAATATTTTTCATACATTTCTTTCATTTTTGACAATCTTAATGGTCCAATGGGGAGTCAAGGAAGCATAATTATATTTGGAATTTATGCTACCTGCTATATGTTTTCTGAATGACAGTAAAATGTCTACTCTATTCACTACAGACATGCCTACAGATACATATGCATCTCAATAATAACTTAAATATTATTGAGAAGTTAATTTATTTCTGCATTTACCTCACCAAGAGAAATTAATTTTACAGATAATTACACAGACTGAAGTTTTCTGCTATGATATTTTCTGCTTACATCTAATGGAAGCATGACATTTAACTTTGAATATTAGAAATTTACATCATACATCATCATTCAAGTGGAATGGATGAACAGATGCTGAGATGCACATGTAAATAAAATTATGTAAAAGCATACATACTTTTATTTTACATTTTGTCACGTTAAAATCACAAACTCAATGTATTTTATGCCTGGATTTAAAGATTTTAGCAAAATAAAAATCTGAAAACTAAGCCCCTCCCTTACTCTCATACTCTTGAATAAAATCCAGTGTAGCCAAAGACAGGAAGCTGGGGGACGAGATCTTGAGCGTGTGATGCCAAGCTGCAATGTGTCTATAAATAATTAGTTGTTCAATAACTAATTATTTGTATTTGCAGGAAGAATAATCTTCAAAGTATTGCCTCAATGGGGCTAAATGTAAATTCACACAAAACGTTTCCAATCTTTGAAACCTGGTTAACACTTTCTTTAAACCTTCCATTTATACACTACATTGTGTTGATCAATCAAGCAATAATCCCATTTAAGGAATTCACATTTCATGTTGAAACAATGTACAAAAATTCAAATTCCTTTAAGAGGCACCATACAGTTTACAGTGACATAATCCACGGTAAACAGCAACACATTTGTTGAACCTGGCAGCTATTTTTTTTTTTTTACCATGTTTATATTTGTGAAAATAACGCAAGGCTAATTTCTGAATATCTAGTCAGCACTATTAGGCATACATATCAAAAACAACAACAGCAGTGTCAATAAGTAGAATGCATTTGGGTTGTGGAGTGGCTTTGGAAGAATGCAGCACTATTATGTACAGTATATATATTTACTAACCATTGGGGGAATTAGGACCCAGGGGATGTGCTGGTACATTAGGTGGTGACATATCCACCACCATTCTCGAGTCCTCCTTGCCGGAAGAGCATTGGCCGTTACCTGGGAAACAAAGAGAAAGCAATCTTTACCAAGCATTGAAACAAAGCACACGTTTAGAAAAGAAAAAAAAAAAAGAAGGAAAAGAGACCTCAGTGCTTTGTGAAAAAAAAAAAATCCATGTTATTAAAGTGAGAATTCAGGGGTCTTGGAAAAGGCCTGCATTATTATGAAACACATTTTGAGTCCTTAGAAGCTCAAATTACAGGTTTTTTAAAGGATGAGATTTTTATACGCTGTTACCTAAACAATTCCAATTCATTTGTTATTGTGAAAACAATTCAACTGATAACGCAATCAAGTAAAGTGACGACGTAGTAATGTGTTAGGGAGCACATTCTCCTGTACACAGGCAGAGTCCTTTCTCTGTTTGTCTAATAATTCCTCATTCTTACCAGATCTGCCTCAGAGTCTATGTGGCACACCAGTGTACATAAGTATACTGTTTTTATGCAACAATAGAATCCTGATGTCCATCAAATGCAGATCAGATTGCATCCTCTCAGCAGTCTGTACAGAACCCTGGCTATGGATAGCCCAGTGTCCACTCAGAGGGAGAGCACACCAATCCCTTATCCCCTTACACCCCGGCCCCGTCAGGGTCATTGAACAATGCAGTGGCAAAAGGTGAACACTATCTCTGACCCAGGTGTCAAATCCCAAAGGAAACATGGTTAGCCCATCAGTTTTTAGACCTGTCTTAGCAGACAGCACTAAACAATAGAAAACACAAGAAAAAAAGAAAGTGAAATAAAGGAGCCAGTGTTGCTTCTGAAAGGGTTCCTTGTAATGCCTTATTGGTCTATTTCTGAAATTATTCATTTTATAAGAACAAAAAGAATCTGCACTAAGTTATCTCTAGTAATGGCCGGTCATATGTGCTGTCAACGTCTTTTGTGGTCTTGGTGCACTCTAACAACAGCCTCACTGAGTGGGGCATACTGGGAGACGTTGTCCATGATACAATCCCTCAGCCTAAGCTCGGGTTGCACAGTTTGGGGTTGGAGGAAATCTCAGGTGACCAACCCTGGCTATCCCTTGGCAATGCTGTCCTCGAGTGGCCCAGATTTGTCAAGATGGATTTTCCATTAGCTTTTGGTAACAGATGCTGACAGATGCTCATAGCAATGGCTTCGCAGGCTAGGGTCTATAGTAACAACTTTGAGATGTTAGAGTTCAGCATGGAAAATAAAAATCAGTTTTACTTTTACTACACACCTATAAGAAGGAACATGTTAAGACTCATGTCCCTAGAACATCACTGACAGTAATAACTTTTACTTGCTTGGGTAGACACAGCTGCATGACCATTTTATTCATACGGTGTTGTGAATGATAGCACCACCTCTTTAGGATTTTCTTCTTTTTTGATTCTTGAGATACACTTACATTTTTAAATCATTAAATAATTTTTGACAGCAAGACAAAAATACAAAATGCAGTATTTAAATAATATTTTGTTTATTACGGAAAATGATATCGCAACCAATCTGGTTATATGTAGAGAAGTAATTGCCTCAAAAACCTAAAAAATGGCTGTGTCACCCTTGTGGGCAACATCTGCCATTGACATTTACAATAAATAGCAGTGAAACTTTTACAGTACTAAAGAAGAATTGAGGACCACTTCCTTAACAGAATTAGTTTAATTCAGGAACAGTTCACGATCGTGAATGTTCACAGGCAATGTGAGCATTCCATAGCACACCAGCATCATTGATCTGATGCTGGTCAATGATCAGCATCAGACAAAATGATCTTAAGCTTAAAGTGACATACTTCAGGATTTTTTATTTTTTGCAGAATTCATTCTTCCATCAACTGCAACAAGTTGTGCAGGTCCTGAAACAGCAAAGTCTTTCCAGACTAATAAATGCCAGTGTTTAATTTCTTCAGATTGGGGCATGGTTTTCCTCTATTTCATGCTATCAGAGAAGATCTGTATAGGTGATTTCTTAATTTTCCATGTCTTACAGGAATCACGTCTTGATAAAGTTTCTGAAATTGAACTAAAAAAAGAGTTAACTGTGATTATATTTTCGGAAAGGCTTAGGTTTTTCCCTTGTTAAAAAGGAATAATTTGAAAACTGCTTATTGAATTTACTCAGTTTGTTTTTCTGATATTAAACTTTGACCATTTAAATCAATATGTGATCAAAATCACAAGAAATCTGTAAGCGGAAAAGTACTTGGTCACAGCACTGTAAAAGCTTTATCTGCTTCACTGTCTGAAGATAAAATGGGATTAAAAAAATAACAGCCCACAAGCTTAAGGTTTCATGGACTGACTCAAAAAGTTGCGTTGGTGTCCTGCATTTACTGAGTCAAACCAAAATTAACCATAAGATCAGAATAACAAAGAGATAAGGCTTGCCGGGGAAAAGGTTATTTGAGTAATGCACTAAATTTGGACGATTTTATGTGCAAACGGAAAGGAAACATTGTATACACGCGAAACTTGTAGGTGTAATTTTTGCTGACTTCATTACTGACACCAAATAGTAAGTCCAGTCATCCTTTCAGAAACCCAGGAAGAGCAAAGACATTTTCTTTTCAAAATCATGCATCTGTACAAGTATGTCTATGAAGCATACGTACCCTTTGGAAATATGTCACTCTATATCTGCTCAGAAGATGTTAGGAAAATGGCTCAAAACCACAAACAACATATCAACAAGTACACCATCTGATTCTTTTCCATAGCAACAAGGGCATCCGATTTGATGAAACGTAGCAGTTGTTTTGCTCTTTTTGGAACAAACTGAATCTGTGTATGAGACTAGACCTAGAAACCTCCTACAGTTCAGCTTAAAATGTAACCTATTATTAAAGAGGTCATGTCATGATTTTAGGGTATTTCCCCTTTTCACTGTTTCATATATAGATTGTGCATCTGTAAAAGACAAGCGACCATGAAATCAAAAGTCCACATCAAAGGAGATTGATATATATTTTCTTAACAACAAATTCTAAACTTTTCAGGTGCCAATTCACATATCTATTGGTAAACACTGATTTTTAATGTATCTTTCACAATTATAGCTGGGGTATGGTTTTATATTATTATTTTTGTAATTTAAATATAATTTCTGAAGATGATCTCAAAATCTCACCCTTGATTCCAAAAGCAATGGAACTTAGCAGCATGAAAACTACTGTTAAAGCTTTGCTTCATAAATACGTCAACACTACCTCCTGAGCCACATTTCCATTTGTCAAAAAAACTATTTAAAACTATTTAAATATGAATGTGTGTCAAATGATTAATGGATCTACTAAATTGCAAAAAAAGACAGTAAGTTAATTTCTCCAAAACACAGTTAAAAGTGCGAGTAATTCCCACGGGTAATACAAACTACAAAAAAAATGAACAAAATCAACACGTGAGACGATGAAAGAAACGAGGTAAGAGAATGATTCTGTGTGAGTGTGTGAAAGTGTAGTGCGGGAGTAGAAGTGCAAAAAAAGAGGCATGACTTTCAGGAAGAGTATTAGAACAAGGACTGATTAAAGAGAAAATAAAATGATTAAATGATAAAAGCCTTTTGGACTCTCAAATATTGGTTATTCAGCAGATTTATAAAGAAACAAGTTTTAACTGCACTAGTTATAATTTGAACAAAGAACAATACTATAAGTCAGCTACAGCCCGTTCATGTAATAGCAATCTTTACAGTTGTTTTTTTTTTCCTTCTTCTTTTTATCTTTAAGTACATCTTCTACACCGTCTATAAAGCCATCAGAAATTGAAACCAAAAATGATGAATCCCATATCTAAATATTCACTGTCTGGTTGCATGTCTCATTCCGCTACTCTGACTCATAGATAATGTTACCATCACTTACATAAAGATCAAATAAACATACAAATTTCCACTCAGTTGACCTTGCATGAGTTTGATTCGATTCGATTCTTGAACTCCAAACATGACATGTCACAGTGTGGTAGGATGCATCTTCCAGTCAACTGTAAACGTAATGATGTCTTCAAGCATAAAATGATTCTGTACTGTACAATATGTCTTACTGTTATGCAAATTAAGATTTGTCCTACTTTTCAGCAAAACTCAATTGAACATAGAATCAGGACACAAGTGTCTCTACAAATTTAAAGTCCCATTTGTCAAATGTCCTTTTTTTCCCCTCTTTTGTGTCTTGCCATGGGTGTGTAGGTAAACAGTATGGTGGGCCGGTCTGCCTTGCGATGTCAGGGAAATTTTGCTCTACAAAGTGGGAAAATCAAATGTTCCCACTGTTCAACATTAGAGTTGACTGATTTAGTGGCCTGTTCTGCCTTGACTGATTCAGGTAAAAAATTGGACGGGCACCAAGAAACTCCTG
Organism: Xiphophorus maculatus; assembly: GCF_002775205.1. NCBI lineage: Eukaryota > Metazoa > Chordata > Actinopteri > Cyprinodontiformes > Poeciliidae > Xiphophorus > Xiphophorus maculatus. Next base: position 20,216,050 of record NC_036449.1, on the reverse strand, counting down.
AAAAGGTATAACTATCATTTAAATCATAAATGTAACATATTCCTTTTCTGTGTTTCAAAGTCGTTAAAAATCCTAATGCTGTGAAGTATGTTCCTGGCTGCATGACATTTTCCTTACATTTTAAAGTCATAGGTTGTCTTGCCTTTTTAAACACAAGTTAATCATTTCAGCTGATAGGTTCAACCCCAAGCTTTTGTTGCATTAAAAATTTGGGCCTTTTACTTAACTCATCATGAAACATAATTGGATCGTCATAATCTTCATGGATTAATTGATTAACTGTTTTAATTACTTTTTCCACTGTTGATTCCATATGAACATCAATAAAAGAATGCAGACAGCAGGCAGTGTCAGATGTAAAGCCAACAAATTTAAAATAATTTTTAATTATTTCATTTATTATTATTACATAAAAACCACACAACGCTGAATCCACCAGAGCACAGTGTTGATGGCAGCACTGCGCCCCCCAAATAAGGTTACCAGTTGATCAATATTCAGATCTAAAGTTGTGCCCGTTGTTGGTTTGTAAGATTGTAACTTTGGTGTGCTCTTTTTTATTACGTATTATGATTTTCACATCTGTTGTCAATATAGATTATTTTGTCACTATACTGTAATGAAATTATATGTCTATACTGCACATCCCTATGGTTATTCAATGAGGAATAGTGGCAAAATAAGTCCAAAATATACAATATACAAATATGGTAATATTTGAGGTCAATATAAAGATAGAGATGCAATAACTAACATTTTTTGAGGCTGTCTACTTTGTTTCCATATGACAGATAATATATATACAATATGAAAGAGAGATTTAGCTACAATAAAACACGTGACCCGTGTCGAAGACATCAACCTTGAAAAGTTAACATATAGCTTGTTGAATTTAATGTAGAACTGAAAAGAATTCTGTATGTCTAAAGGTATTAGTGTGTAGGAAAACAGTAGTGATGTAAAATAAAATGTCACATTTGACATTACATTCTATAATATGCATTGTGTACTGAGAATCTAAGGCCCTGTTTACACAACAACGATCCAACAAAAATTGAATTTTTGTTTCATTTCTGTTATTATATTTACATGAAGACGTTCTAATTACAATCTTTGTTAACACAGCAACGGTACACATCGAAAACGTGATGGGGAAACACGAATTGTAGTAACACCAGCATTGTCAGTAGTTTCTTCTTCTTCTGTGGATTGTAGGAAGCAGCTATGTTTTGCATCATTCTATGGATGAGTTAATGATTCCCTGACAGAAAAGATCCATTTACTCCGTTTACAAGACAACAGACATCGGTACGTTTCAGAAACATTGCACTCTGGAACCCGTTTTCAACCTGTGCCGTTGTCAGAGAAAACATTCGGTGGTTTCATGTAAATGTACACTACAAACACAACAAAACTCTTTTTTTTTCACCCGAAATTGTTGTCGTGTAAACAGGGCCTAAAATTCTGGGCTCCTTATGAAAGTATGCTATGATCCACTATCATGCTAACTGCTACATGTTCTATGTTTAACAATCAACCCACAGATGGATGAAGAAAGGAAGAGGCTCCATTTCTCCTTCCACCTCCACTGGCCCGCCTGCCAAGTGTTCCTACAAACACAAACCCCCAATGGAGACCCAAAAGTCCCCACTGATGTCATCAACAAGATACTACCTGTTTTTGAAAAATGCACACCAAAGCAAAAATCAAGGGGGGGGGGAAGAAATTCAGAGACCTACCCAAAGGAAACCAACAAAGGGCAATGGAGTACCACAAAGCGCATATCCAGCATCTGCTGCATTCAACAGGATGTGCTAATGCATCATTTTCTCTACCTTTAGGGCTGAACAGGAAAAAGCCTGCACTTAGGGGAAAATCCCTTAAAATGTTTGTCGTGTTGTGATTGCAAATATATTTTGTTCTTATTTTCAAATCAGCACTGTATCAGAATAATCTACATAATGGATAATAGACATTTGAATAGAATCATGTATAACCTTTGCATGTTTAACGTGTTATGTAAATGATTTATGGACTTACTAGTAGAATAGTCTTCAGAAGTTTCCATTTCCATTTCTTCAGAGGTTCTGTAAAATATAAAATAAATAGTTAAATATTTGATCATTTTTACAAAAATGCTATTGCTACTTTTGTAAGAATACAAATATTACATACAAAAATCATGCATATGCATTTTTTAAAATCTAATTCAGAGATCAATTCAGTTTGCTTATATAGTACCAATTCATGAGAAAGGTAATCTCAAAGAACATTACAAAATTAACAGGCTCAACTCATTTTCAGAAATATATAATTAAATCAGTACAATTAAAATACATACATTCTGGTCCAATCCTATTTATAGTGCAATGCTGCAAATTTTGCAGAAAGAGATGTATCAATTACACTAATCTCAAGTGTAAATGAACAGCAGGAGGTTTGTTCATTTCTTGCGGTAGAACGGCGATAATGCACGTTAACAAATGAAGTATCGTCTGAACTACATTAAACTTGAAAAAAAAAAAAAACATTATATTTCCTGTTTGTTACTCCGATATGTGTCCTTAGTTAAGTTATTGGTTTGACCATCTGACGGTTTCTGTAAATTTCCATGAATGCACACACAAAGTGTCGTTGCTTTCAACTTTACAAATATGGGTAACTGATGAGTAACTGGGTAACAAGCAGGAGAAAAGCTGCAAATTAAAGTTGTTTTTCCAAGTCTGTAATTCCTAAATAGCAACAGGTGAAGGAAAGTCATAAAATATTTTGAGTTTAACTTTATCATGCTGTCAACAACATTAATACAATTATTTTTTTTTTTTTAAATGAGAAATTCAATTGTTTTGAAGAAGGCCTCTCTGTACTTAATTACTTAATTACAGCAAGTTTTACAAATAAATTACTATTACTCCAAACATCATTTGTAGAATTTATTGTGAAAATCTGTTTATACATCATTAGACTCACAAAAATGCTATTGCTTTTTAGTAATAAACTGCAAAATTTAAAGTTAATTAAAGAAATACACTAATCACTCAGCTCTTACAGTATGGAAACCAGCCGAATGCGTTAATAAGAATTTCCTCCCACAGGCAAACAAGTTGTGTTTCTTAATTATAATTTTTCTGGTCTCCATAACCAATTTGTATTGCATCACACCATTACTACTGGTTTCCTTGAAGGGCATAAAAACTTAACCCTTTATTAATTAGAAGACAACAACATGACGACATCTAAGTCAGGACTGAATGATTCACAACTTACACATTTTCTTGCGTTTCTAGTAGCAATCTTGTTTGACACAGATGAACCATTTGTCATTTTTCTCATAGTTTGAGCGAGTTTCACATAAAGAGCGACGCTGTGTAGTGAAAGTACCAATTTAGCAAAGAAATAGTTTCAGATTCATTGTATTTCTGTACATGAAACACTTACATGACAGGAAAACTGAAAGTTTAAAGCAAAAGCATGCAATAAATAATAGAGTTGGGTTCACAGGGTTGCGTTCAAGTAAGTGGCTCTACTATGCACCAAAAAAAAAGTAATACAGAGAGAGATAGAGGGAGGGGTGGTGGTACGTTGTCTCCACCTCCCTACAAATGAATAAAAATAAAAATAAATTGTAAAGTTCAACTTTACCTAATTTATCCAGGGAGGTTTCAGGAAGATATAGAAACTTATTTCCTCCAGATCAACATGTAACCATCCGATAAGAAAACAGCTCTAATGCTCAAGCTCAGAAAGGCAGCGAAAAGTTCAAGAGGTGCGCATCTGCAGTCTCCTACAGGTGACTGTCGCTGTGTGAAAGCCTCTGAAGTGCGTGCCCCCTCCTCCCTGTCGAGTTTTCCACTTTAAAAGCGACACCAACGCCGTCTTATCGACATGTACATTCAACTCAGCTCGAACTTCAGCGGATCGTTAAAAAAAAAGTGACGCGGCTTATGACCGAACGGTTACATGGCGAGCGTTTACAGCAAGAACAAAGAAAAGGGAAGACTCAACAGGTTGGTAAAGGGAGCGAAAGAGAGAGGGATGGATCAAACTGGATCCACCGGTTCCTAAGGAATTAGCCATAGCGACAGGGAGCAGCCAAGCTATTTTCAACAACCGAGGCACTGGAAATCCGTGGGCAGGCAATGCTGAAAGCTACTGTGGAGATGTGACTCAAGGTCGAACCGGTAGAGTCGCAAGCATTTTAATTGCTCCTGAAGAGAGAATGTGATGTAGCCTAATGGCAGTAGCTATAACTCGTGGACATCACTTTTGAAAACATCACAGTCACAAAGCAACTAACTTCTCCATCACACAGCAATAAAAATTATTTAACTTTCCTTTCCTTATTGAAGACTATAGGCCTATGCCACTTACAATTTCCTAGTGTGAATGGTGCTTATTGAAAGCCAATCACAATCAACAATTTTATCAACAGGAACAAAAAAACCATGAAGCATAGGAATTGTTGAACGATGTTTAGGCATAAATATTAAGGACATAATTTGTTTACCTGAAGAAAAGCTCTTCAGCTACCAGCAGAGTATAAGGCCACTTTTGTTGCCATTGAGGTAACGCGTGTTTCTCCTGTTCAATGTTTTTTTTTTTCTTTCTTTCTGCCTGTGATTCCTGCATGACTTGGGAGCTGACTGACAGCTGCAGTTCAACAGGTTATCCGATCACCGCTGTCTTACAGCAGAGCCAGTCTGCTTTTCCATTCATCACACAGACGCTCCTTGTCTGCCTTTTTTGCTGCAGACATGCGCCGCCAGCAGCTCTCAAACGTCTGTGGCCAATAATACAGTCGCAAGATAGACACTGAATGGACAGACGAGTACATACTCCGTTTAAAGCAGGAAACCGATACGCGCTCCTAATTGTCTTTAGCTTTGTTTGTTTGTTTGTTTTTTTGTTTTATTAAATTACCTTAAACAGGAAGGGCTTATTTAATATTCCCGTGGACTTGCACTCTGATCCACAATGACAGTCTAAAATAGAATTTATTCTTGTCCGATATTCACCATGCCGCCCGAAGTGAGAGGTAGTTGGTTCCGCAGCAGCAGCAGCAGCAGCAGCAGCAGAAGCAGCAAAAGCAACAGTTGTTAAATCCACCACTTCCTCCTCCATCTCCTCGCTCGGTGGCCGCACGCGTTGCTATTCTGGGATGTTGGTCTAACACATAGAAACGGATCACACCGTGTGGACAGTCTGCCTCTGCGCTCTTCTCGCCAGTCGGTCAGGTTACAAGTGCCCTCTTTTTTTTTTTTTTTTTTTTTATTTGTTTTTGTCCACAAAATGATGCTTTGTGTTTTATTGTCCCCCAGCAGCCGATATTTTGATGTTAAACTCTCTTATTAAAAAATACTGACAAATAAATAAATAAATAAATTGGCGAATATTGTCTGAAAATTGATAATGTAGGTGATAGGTAGTGACGTACTGGTCAAATTTTAATTTCTTTTTTTTATATAATGAATCCATATATAGTCGAATGTCTTCTGTTATATCTTCTGATCTCAGTTCTGCTATCAGGTTTAAGAACTAATCAATGTAATCCATCTCTTTTATTACTCAAGGTGTTTGAAGAAAGAAATCATTGATTATGGCGCTGTGAAAAACATATGTTCCACCTTACAAAATTTCCCCTAATTTTTTATTTTTATTTTTTGTCACACCCAACCTAATTGTTTTCAGACAGTTACTGATTACTGCCAGACCAGACAACATTCATTCATTTATTCTGGCAGACCTTAAATAAAACCTGTCAATGAATAGGGGGTTAGTAAAAAAAAACATTTTATGCCTAGAAATAAAAAGTCACTGAGATCTGTTAGTCTAGAAAAGGGTTTGGGAATGCCACCAACCGAAAGCAAGAGATGTTTTTACAGTTATGGCCTGTCCCAGGAATCGATGGCAGACCAAAAATGTCACAAGAACACACTAATGAATCTTTCAAAAGGTCACTAAAGAACCCAAGACAACATCTCAAGCACTGCAGGTCTTACTGTATTTATGATTCCACAAGGAGAGATGAAGCAAAAATGACATCCATGTGACATTTATATATATATATATATATATATATATATATATATATGTATATATATATATATATACACACATACGTTAACCCCAGTCTGAACAATTAAATTTAAGTTCAGACTTTGACTAGGCTACTCTAAAAGCATCATTTTTTTGAGTTATTTCGAGGTAAACTTGCTGGACCCCTCAGAAAATCGACCTGCATAACCCAAGTGTGCTTGAGTTTTTTTTTTTCTGAAGCAGCAAAGCAGCCTCAGACCATGACACTACCCTTATTGTTTGACTACTGTCATGTTACTCTATTTTTTTTAAGTGCCAAGGAAACACATCTTCCTATGTGTGTATATATATATATATATATATATATAGAGAGAGAGAGAGAGAGAGATCTCATAACTTAAACATGCCATTAATGTTGAAGAACAGTCTATTGTTGCTAATTTAAAATGAGTAAAGAATTTTAAAATTGCAAAAAAAAAAAGAATGGTGCAAAATTTCCTACACAGTGACATAAAAGACTGATTGTTATCACAGATATCGATTGGAGTCTTTCTCACTAAGCTTGGGTAACACATTCTGTACCTGGGTTTGTCTGAGAACCGTAGAAGCTACAAAACGTGACTGGATAAAAACCTCAGTCTAAATTCATATAAAAATACTTCACTCTTGCCAAGGGGAAAACAAATACCTCCTACTTTTTAGACTGTTTCAGAAGTTTACAAAGTTGAACACTAAAAATGGAAAATTTCGTATAATAATTAGAATTAATTGTCTGCTTATGTAATTAATGACATTTGCATACCTCAAAATGTCTGTTAACTTTGCTATTTAAAAGTATAATTGAACGCAATTGTTGTTTAAATCCTGTTCAAAACAATTCTGAATAACCTATTCAGAAAAAAAAAAAATAAAACAACTCAATTCACCTCTGATATCTTATTGGCTCACAGTTAATCTAACCACATCACTACAAAAATAACATCCTGTGTATTAAAATAAAAGTAGCTCCCATCCTGTCTCGCTCAGTATTTCTGTCATTTGTATCATACCTCAAAACATGATTACTCTGAGACTTTGAGTTGAATGAGTTCGACTTTACTGAACATAGTGTAATAAAAACAATAAACAAAGTTATATACAAGTAAAATACATTTAAAACAAAAGCAAACAAAAGACAAGCAAACCAAAGTAGAAAAGTAGGAAAGTATATTTACACATTCAAATGAATGGGTAAAAGTATGAACTTATTTTTATGTAACCCCATAGATTACATAAATCTAAACATAGATTTATGCTGCGTAAAGTGAAGAAGTGGATAATAATGAATACAGGCATGTGGGTTCATCCACCCATTTTCTGTCCTTGTATTATCTAGTGCCTACCTCCAGCAGTCATTGGGTGGGAAACGAGATACACCTGGACAGGTCGACAGTCCATCACAGGGCATGGAGGTCCTTTAAGTTGATATATTCTATGATATGACATGTGAATTAGCCTTAAGGTAAAAAAGGTTTTAGAGAATTTTTGACTGTGAAGCTATCAAGACCTCAAAATACTGACTGTATTGTTTGCATTTATTTATCTTGAAATTAGAAAAGATTCCCATTAAATAGAAATATTCAACTATTTAACTTTACCTCATGCACAATGCTGTTGCTGATCTAGAGCTCCTTCAGTGACAGACTGATGCATCCTACATCCTATGCACAAAGAAGCGGTGTCAGCGGTGCTTCCTCCCAGAAGCTGTAAGACTTAATATACATCACTGCTCCCAGCAAACTCAATAAATGTTCACATATATATTTATGTAGAATTTTTTTTCTATTCTTATTCTTTATTCTGTTTTTTTATTCCATCTTTGTGTGAACCTACTTGCTTTGATTGCCTGTCACTTTGCTACTGCTACATAGAAACTCCCCCATTGTAAAACAGTTAAGAAATTTATATTCTAACATATTCTATTTATTCCACTTAGTGACATTAATATACCTAAATTTATATTCTAACATATTCTATTTATTCCACTTAGTGACATCAACATACCTAAATTTACATTTATACAGCCATTGATGTTTACACAGTAGGTTAGACCACAAGACATATATCCCTCACTGCAACTTTTTCAGTTGCAGTTTATTAGTACAATACTTTGCATGAAAAGAATATCATGTACTGTAAATATATTTAAAAATGTATTTCAGAATGCTATTCCATCCACAAAGCCTGAACAGTCTTGGCATAAGAACAAACAGCTGTTGGACTTTATGGATGGTATGATCCAAATCACTTTGTGAAGCAAAATGTCAGGTCTCCATTAAGAAGTTCTAGTATTTTATTATATAGATATGGAATAATAGCAAGATAAACCCTCACAGCACACAGTGTCTTGCACTGTGTATTTCCTGGGGATTTTATGTGATAGACTACCGGTCGATCTATGTTCCCACCCTCATCTATGGTCATGAGCTTTGGGTCATGACCGAAAGAACAAGATCACGGATACAAGCGGCCGAAAAGGGGTTTTCTTCGTAGGGTGTCTGGGCTCTCCCTTAGAGAGAGGGTGAGAAGCCCAGTCATCCAAGAGGGACTCAGAGTATAGCTGCTGCTCCTTCACATCGAGAGGAGCCAGTTGAGGTGGCTTGGGCATCTGGTCAGGATGCCTCCTGGACGCCTCCCTGGTGAGGTGTTCCGGGCACGTCCCACCGGGAGGAGGCCCCGGGGAAGACCCAGGACACGCTGGAGGGACTATGTCTCTCGGCTGGCCTGGGAACGCCTCGGGATTCCCCCGGAAGAGCTGGAAGAAGTGGCCGGGGAGAGGGAAGTCTGGGCCTCCCTTCTGAAGCTGCTACCCCCGCGACCCGACCCCAGATAAGCGGAAGAAGATGGATGGATGGATGGATGGATGGACTAACTCAAAGTAGAGCATAATTGTGAAGAGCAAGAACAAGGATAAATAACTTTCAATTTCTTATACAAATAACAATCAGAAAATTGTTTTGCATAATGTATCTTGCCCCGGTGACTTGGTTTATAGATCCACCTTTGTATAGCATTCACAAATAGATGCCCTAAGGGTACACCAAGGTTCTAGATAGTGGAAATTTGCCCATATGTCTTTGTGGAAAAAATTCAAACTCAGTCAGACTGAATGGAAAGGATCTGTAAACAGTAATGTTCAAATCTTACCACATATTCTGTGTTGGACTTAGGTCTGGACTTTGAAGTGGACATTCCAACACAATAATGTGCATTGATCTAAAACATTTAACCATCAAAAATTGACACTGCACATCACGCTGAACACAGCATCTCCATCTTTCACAATGGTGTGTTTAGGGTAATGTGAAGTGTTAGTTTTTTTGCCACACAGCATTTTGCATGCATGTTATACTGTAAACTTTAAGTCTCATCTGACTAGAACATCTTCCACTTGTTTACTTTGTTTGCTATAAGCTTGTGCTAAAACTCAATCAATCAATAAATGCCAGAACTGTACCTTTTTATATGTTCTTGTAAAATGTATTTTTTTAAATTGTAATTTTATCAATAGAGTTATATCTTGCAGTGTTTTAATTATTTGGAACAAAATCATTAAACTTTCATTTGTTTTAAAACCATTTGTAATTTTCCAATGTAGTGTTATAATACTTCACATTACATAGTACCTTCCCTTTGCTGTAGCTCCCTCCTGTGGTAAATTAAATCTTTATATAGAGCCACGTCTGCAGTGTTTATTTTCTAAAGAAGCAAACTTAGCAAAGAAGAATTATTTTGAAACACTGCAATCTGAATTTATATATATATATATATATATATATATATATATATATATAAAACTGATGTAACATAAATGCCTAACTATCAGTTCATATGAACAGTAGCTGTGCATCAGGCAGTTGCTTGAATTTCCTAAATCATATTACCATAAAAGTGGCTGAGTGCTTCCCCCTGGTGTTGGTGAAATGATTGAGCATTCAGTACTCATAATGAAACAGTCTGTAATAATGGAGACCAATCATCATACACATGAAACTTTTGATACTAACAAGGAATCTTATGTCATCTAGAGCAGTGTTTTGAGCTTTTTTCACGTCACTAAAAACAGGAACTTTAATTTCCCAAAGACATCATCTCCTTCTCTATTGCTCATACCCACCTACACACACCACCAACAGTAATATTGAAAGAGCCCTTTACATTTTACACATTTTCTCAAAGTATTGCATGAGTTCAAAGTGAACAAATCCTTTTCTTAGTCATTTCACTGAGCATGCAATGTACACAAATTGTAACTGGTGCTGAAATACAGCCCCTATTTATTGTAATTACTTACATATGTGGTTTTCCGGCTACAACATGCCTCTCGTGGTGTTTGCTTAGACGTTTTCTGATAACTGTCCTAGAAAATAAAATTTTTAGAAGCATATTTAGGGCTTTTTGCTTATAAATAAATAACCCAAAAATGTCACCCCTCAACATGGCAACACTGTAAAACACCAACAGGAGCTGTCTGTGTAACTATGCTTTACCTCCTGCATGTTACACACTATTTCATGCTTTAATTACATATCCGACACTGTAAAGAATTTGTATTGACATTAAGTTTTGTTTTTGTCACCCACTCGTGACATATATTGTGCCATAAATGCAGAAAACATCCTACTAAGGAATTACTCAAGTGTTATCCCAAAAAACTTTTTATATTTTTGAAAAAAGTTATCTTACACTTTTCAAGTTAAGAACATAGATTTTTTTTCATATTCACTACGTTTTCCAGATGTACTTCTTTGAGGTTGAAGATAAGGCAATGTTATATACGCCGATGTAATCTAACATGAGACAAAAAGCTGTGCATGACAGAAAATGAAGCAAACCCAGACTGGAAAATGTCTCGCACATAGCAGAGAAAGATATCATCAAATCTAAAAGGTGCTTGCTTCTTTTTCCCCACAACGAGTTTTCAGTTTCACACACATGAACAATTGCTAATAACTGTCCCCAAGACCCTTTTACCTCAAAATGAGCCCACTGCACAAACACCCACAAGGTTTGGCTATTGCATGACTCTGTGGTAAATTGTCACATCCTCACATCTGAAACTACAAAATCCCCTACTATATACGTGTGCAAGAGTTGAGGAGGGTTAGCTAGTTGTCTTTCAAATGTACTCACAAAAAGCACTTTTACAATGAAATTTCCAAGCAGCAAAAATGCATTGATATTTTAAAAAGTGCCACTTTTTTTAACAGTATCAGTTAAAATGTGCAATATCCTGGCTAATGCTGACAGAGGGCACTAGTGGTCCATGAAATGTCTTTCACAAAAGGCTATTTAACTGTGCAGAACTTAAACAACTCAGTAGCAGACTGCAACAGCACATAATAATAATAGAAAAATGAAGATTTAAAGGTATATGTACTATACACTATACTATTATATGACCTATAATAGTGTATAGATTTACAACTGTGGTCATACATTTATTTGTACAGTCAATGTCACTTTCGCACCATGTATCTTGTCAAATGTTACAAATTTCACAGTTTTAAAGTGCATTTCCATTTAATCAGATCGTCAATGAGTTGTTATTCGGCATGAAAGATCATGAGATAAGATTCTCAACAAGAATTTTCTGTTGTGTGTAGGTGTGTGATGCTTTGCGTATAAGAGAGAGAGCGTGAAATGGTGAATGGCCTACACTAGTATAATGCTTTATCAAGTCTGTGGACTCCAAAATGCTTTACACTACAATTGGTCATGGTGGTAAGCTACGCTGTAGCCAGAACTACCTCGGAATAGACTGACAGAAGTAAGGATGCCATTCAATGGGCGCAACGAGGCCCTCTAACCACCAGCAACCAAAGTGAGTGAAGTGTCAAGCCCTAGGACACAATGCCAAAGTGACTTCGACACAGAGCAGGAGTTCGAACCGGCAATTCACTGATTACAGGACAAACTCTTCTTCCGGAGCCACTGCTGCCCTACTTGAATACCTGTGAGTCACACAGTAAAGAGTAAGTCTAACAGCTGCTGATGCACAATATTTCATGCTAAAATAAGAGTGGAACCATTGGTATTTTTGCTGATCAATGCAGATCAATCATCTCTTTACTGAGTGACTCCCACACATTCAAGTTGGACTTATAAGGTTATTGCTCTAGTTATCGAGGCTTACTTAACTCCCTGTGCTCGTTGCTTCTAACACTGAATTAACTTTACAATTAGCTTAGCAAAAGCTTTAAATACATTATTGGTACAAACATAGTAAGATATTTTTCTGGTAGTTTTGTATAATTAATAAAGTTGTTTAATGTTGAAATTGGCCCCATTATTGGTGCAAAATTCCAATCAAATCAATTTGTTACAGATTGGCAACAACTGCCATAAAGAAAATCCCACACACATAGGCCTACATATATGCATTTCTTTGGTAATACATTTTTATGGCAAGGCAATGCATATAGACATGATTTACTGTAGGTATTGGTCTCATAAAATTTAAATAAATCTTGTGATTTGTAAAAGTGTTTTCTCTGCTTACAATTTGTTATTTTGTGTTTATGTTATTTGTAATTTTTCTCTCTTTTTGTCTTTAAAATACCAGAATTTGCCCCTATCTTTAGTTTTTTTGTGTCTGATTACATCATTTCTAAAATATTAAATCAAATGTTATAATCAGTTACTCAGTACTTTGAATAAAACTACAATTAAGTACTCCTGAAAAACTGAGTACAGTTTTTGGTTCCTCTACCCACTTCTGATTGTTGCTCATTCAAAACTGAAGTTATCACAGCACAAACAGGTATTATTCAAATCAAACTTTATGCAGTCCAAATTATTTCAATTCATGAGGTTAGGCCCCATTTAGGATACAGCAGAATTAAGGTAATCACAATTAAATCCAAATACTCAGAGCCCCAGTCAGGTAAAATGACCCAAATTCAGTGCATTATCGATTAGTTCCGTAATAATTTGAGTAAATCCAATACAGTCAGAATAATTTATATTCAATTATAAAATGTTTATATGCATTTTAAATAGAATACTGGAAAGTCTTTTCCTAAGGCAGGCAATACATGCCGACTTCAAAACCCTTCAGGACAGATGCGGCGACAGTCAACATAAAAATTCCCTTTAAACAGCAAGTTCAGCATCAGAAAAATAAAAACTCTAATAGGATGGCCGTTTGCCAAGACTTTGAGTATAAGAGAGAAAGAAAGAAATAGAAACACCTAGTCAATAATTGCTGCTCCCATTAAAACGGAAAATAAATTAGTTGAGGGGGGCCCAAGCCAGTCTTAACCAGAAAATTTATCCAAAAGGACAGTTTTATGGATTGTCCTAAAAGTAGAGTCAATCTCTTAAACCCAAACTGAGGTCTGGTTTGAAAAATAATGTTGCTGCTGAATGCTCAGGTTCTAATTCTAATTTAAACCATAGGTAAGTCTGCAATGTGAGACCAAAGAGTATTCTCTTGGAAAATAAAGGACTGAATGTATTTGAGATAGGATGAAGTTGGTAATTTTATATGAGTGAAATTTTAAATACTACTGTGGATATTACAAGTACGCAATGGAAAAAAGCTGTAAACAGTGAAATAAGATCTCATCTGAACTCTTACTGCAGGATTTTTTGACCCATGGAGGCTTGCTGGAGAGTTGTTGACATGCGTCTGTCAGTGACATGATGTTCCCTGTTGCTGAGATTTCACTCAGAGGAAAAGATGAAACTCCAGAAATGCTCTTTATTTGCAAGTTTTGCTTGAAATTGCAAACTTTATGTTCCTATTAATTTTATTAGCTGACATTTGTTGTTTACACTATGAGGATTTCTTTAAGTTCTTGGTCTTAGATTGAAAAAAAGAAACAACTGTCAAATTGCAGCAACAGCATCTATTATACTCAAGACAAAAACAAAATGTTGAAAACAGCCAAAAGAGATATGTTTCTTACTCACCCAAAATATATGGAAATAAACTCGCTGGTCAGATGATATCAAAACTACACTTTTTAACGTTTGTACAAGCATAACATTATGTATGTCCACGAACTAACATCAGAACACTGAATCCATTAAGAAGCAGCATATTGGCAGCTTCATTATGTGGGGATGTTTTCCCTTAACAGTGACAATGAAGCTGGTCAGAGTTGGTGGAATAAGGGATGGAGACGATTATAGTGCGACTCGGGAAGAAAAGGTTTTAGGAGCTGCTAAACATTTGAGATTATGATTTGAGTTCTCTTCAAGCAGGACAATTCTAAAAATTAGCAAGTACAAGGTATTTTTATTTGTTAAAGATTTGCTAAAGTTTAATGTCGTAAAATGACAAAGTGAGAAAATGTTGAAGAGATAAGACTTCTTTTGAAAGCACTTTAAAAGACTGATAGACTGAAATCTTTTTGAATGGGATAAATAGAAAACATCAACATTTCATCTTATTTAACAAGGTCCTGCTATGTTGTTTTCATATCACCGTTCTCAGTAGCCTCCTGAATAAACAATAACAAGCGATTTATCATCCGAATCTGCTTTTCAATTTGCATCCAACATGTCCAGCTACCTTTGTGCCCAGTGATTCATTTTTCTTGCGCAATCGCAAGCCATTTTAAACCTGGGTGAAGACAAAACAGTCAATAGAGTGCTTAATTCATTCTCTTTATGCCTGTAGTACCCAGAACTCTGAAATTACAGCACAGAAACAAACACATTAGAGAGTCCTGGAAAACATCAAGAGACCACATCTGCCAGCAGAGTGTCCTTGCACTGCTCCCCTTCCCTCCTGCTCATTTATGCTGTTTGCTGTCGTGCTTCTGAACACCAAGGTGTTTGAGCTGTTGCTCTGTGCAGTGACTCCTTGTGCACACATGCACAGACATCAGTCATTCATCCTTCATCTTGCAAGAAAAGAGTTTTAAAGGTGTGAAATATCATTTTGTTCTCTTCTGCATCACACTTGAATCACATGAAGCCTCGGTGCACTGTCGTTTGGATTTGTTACGGGATTTTGATGCTCACTGTTTGCACTATATTTATAACCGTGAGTTCAGTGTCCCACACAAACTGCAAGTGGCAGAAAATATGCAGCAAAATCAGGGAAATACTATGCCTCGCAAAAGTATATATACCTATTTTCTCTATTGTTAGATTATAATCACAAACTACAATGTACTTTATTGGGATTCTATGTGATAAGTCCATTCAACCTAGTCCGCAATTGTGAAGTGGTAGGAAAGTGTCACATTGTTTTCTCAGTTAATGCTTGAAAGATCTAACTTTGTTACAATTACAACTGCAAGGATTTGGGGGCATTCTTCAACCAAGTTTGCAAACCTGAATGTATGTTCTTTACCATTCTTCTTTGCAAACAAACTCAAATTTAGTCAGATTAGATGGAGAATGTCTGTGAAGTAAAATTTCTCCATCTTGCTATAGATTATCAACACTATTTAATTGCAAGGGAATCCAAAGTGCTTCCAAGAAAAGGCATAAAGCAAAATAAAACAAAGCATTGTAATGTGTGCACTCATCTTCCCATAAAGTGTGATCAGTTTCCCTATCCTTGGTGAAGAATCCCCACAGAGTGATGCTCCCAAATCTATATCACCATGAGAAAACAAGGTTATGTGTAGCGATTTTTTATTACATGCCATTTGACGTCTGTACTCAACAGAGCACCTTTCTTTATATGTTTGGAGTGCCCCCTACATGGTTTGTAGCAAACTTTAAAAAGGCCTATGGCAGAGCTCAGTCAGTGGCTTAAAAACAAAGTACCATGCACATTTTTCTCAAGCCCACTTACAAAGAAATGATTTTGCTGTAATTGTCAGGGCTATAGGTGGCAACCAGTGATGTCGCATTAATGGCATATCTGTTGCTGTAGCAGTGTCCATTGCTTTGTTCAGGACATATCTAAGCTTGTCTCCTGAGACAATGCAATCTTTTAATTTCTGATAATCACAGCTTTTCCAACTTAGAGAGCATGAGCTTTAAAGACCACCCAGAAGGTATGACACTTACCTATTATAACGTCTTGTTAAAGCACAAGAAAATGTTCACCAGTAACTGACTAAACATTATGGTTAAAGCATGTTTTCTAAAATCATTATTTGTTTGCTTTTTACGGCAGTCCTCTGTTATATTTTTAATATAGCAATTATGCAAAATATAGCATGTCCACTAAAATAACTCTTCCGACTCAAGATCAACTCTGTTTTATTGAAGGCTTTAAAAAGATATGCACCAACAATACAATTTTCTGTCACAGTGAAGGAAAATGTATTTTGAATGGTTGGGAGAAAAATCTCATTTGGCACACACAAGTCAGCTGCAATAGCTGAAGGCCATGGGATGAGCGATGTCATTACTCTAGCATTGTGAATCTGATTGGTCACAGCATTTATGAGTCAAAACGACCTCCACTGGTTTGTGGTAGGTCTAAAGGGGATCAATGCAGTTTCTAACTGAATACGGACCCATGTAAAAAAAAAAAAAAGCATAAAATATAATTAGGTCTTTAAGGTAATTTAGATTTCACAAAAGTGCTGTGAAATTCACTTCTTTACAAGCTTTATTCCTAATCATGCTTTTAAAACTGGTAATACTCCTATAACTGTCAAGACAGGGTCAAAAATGTGGCAACATTTCTGTATGTCTGCACTTTGATAAATTTTACTTATACATACGCACTCATTAACCACCAAAACCATTATGGAAATTTTATCAAGTGGGGGTGTTTACAGTCTATGTACCCCTTTCCCCATACAGTCTCTGACAACTTTTACTACCGTAGAAATGGGAGATATAGCGTGATAACAAGTGAAACCTTCTCACGTTGGCTCCTCTTGAAAAGCCAAAACGGTTTCGCAGCATAACAATTTTATCTGAAAATCAGATGAAAACTGCCTCTGCTCATAAAAGAGGTTTTGTGGTCTGGAGGCAGTTGCATGTGTGAAGGCGAGAGGTTGGTAGACACAGATGTGAAATTATATATATATATATATATATATATATATATATATATATATACATATACAGTAGTGCTGGTACCTGTAAATGTAAAGTTTATCTTTCACGTTTTTGCAAATAAAGAGGAAAAAGTAACCATTTTTTTCTTCAACTATTTTTAAATAATTAAATATATGTGATTATTAAAAAAATAGGTTTGTTTTTTTTACTGTCGGTCCTATGTTTTATAACATACATACCAAAGCAGCTACTGTGATGTGAGCAACGCAGCACCTTGGTCTCACATCTGTGCACACCCTCCGCCTCTTTTATCCTAGTCACACAGAATACTTGCCCGTGTCTGGTGTACCTTTCTCCCCACTGCACTGTCAGCTATTGTAATTGACTCTTGTAGTCTCCACTGAGGTGTCCTCTACATGGTCTCTTAGGCTCCACACCCAATTAAAGGCTGCAGCTCCCTGATGGGCTGAGTTAACTGTCTTGGGGGAAGTGAGATCTGTCTTTGATGTGGAACTGAATGTTAGGTAGACACCCATAGGGAATCCGACACATTGCTGCCATACAACTGTAAAGCTATTAACTCATTAAGTTAATACAGCTGACATAATGTTAAAATAAGCCTCTAGACTTGCACAGTCAGCCATCAGCAAAGGTTCATTTTACTAAATAACTTGTTTAATCAGTTAGCTGACTCACTGTTGTACAAATGTGACGTGAAATCATAAAAATTTCCTTTTATCCATTATGCAAGATGGCAGATGAATAAATTGCATAAAAAAGTGGATTTTTGAAATATTTTGTTTTTCAATTGAGCAGAACTCAGACAGTGAATGCAAAGGTAAGTATACACAGATACCTGGAGATTCAATATGCCGCAACCCTATGTTAACTGCAAACATGAGATGTTGAAGTACTGTGGTTGGGTTCATCTTATGACTGTTACTGTAAGTCTAAGTCTTATAACCAATGTTAAAGCAAGTTACTAATTCAATACTTTTCTGACATTGTGTGTCAATCAAATATCCTCAAAGCAAATCTGTTTGATCACACATTACGGCCTTTATCTTAGTCCTATTAAATATCAGAAAGGTTTCCACTGTAGTCTCTAATGAGATTACAGTGAAGACTGCAAGAGTCACTGATTACTCAATCATAAGTTCAATACAGCAACAGACAAAAAGAAAAGGTCAAAACATCAGGATTTCAACCTAAACGTCACTCAACCATGCAGCCCATTTCAGCTCATACAACTTTTATTGAATTCAATAAATTATTAATAAAATAACTTTCTATGGCAACCTACCTTTAATTATATATTTCTGTTTATAAAACTTCATGCTCCAAATTTCGGATTGGAACTCTGACAAGAGTAATGACCCACTATCAAATAAAGGCAAAATAAATCTGGAAACAAGCTCTTTATTGAGGAGACATCAGAGTCACTGAGCTAAAACTCTCAGACCAAAGAGCTTTCTAAATCAGTGAACACTTCATGTTATTCTTCACTGACCGAACAAAAAAACTAAATTCAAGTGCAGGCTCTACAAAAAGTTCAAGCTATTCTAGAGCAAAACACTTTCCTTACAACCAGCTCACAGACTGCGGATAAAGTGAAAACACCAACACAGACTAACACACACAAACACAAACACTCCACAGTGGCAATCATCTTCCATTCAATAGAAAGTCCTAGGAACATATTCTAAATGTCTTTAGTATCTCCAAAGACATTGAAAGACTGTAACAGGAGTTACTGCTTAAAAGAAAAGCATTACACTGGCATATCTCTGCTGTGTTTGCCCAAGTAAAGTTTGAAAAACATGTTTGTAGTTGGGTTCCATATCTTTTCCCAATATATTTCATATCCAGTTACACCTAACTCACAAACATGAATCTAAAGCCTTATTAGATAACTGCATAAGGAAAAAATAAACAAAACAAATGCTTTAAAGAATTAGTTGTATTCAAGCTTTCAACTTATGAGGCATAAAGATGAACTCAAAGTGATTACTTCTCCCCGAACCATTCCAGCTGCCTTCTCTATCTCTTTCAAGGACCCAGAGAGAGAAAGATGATATATGACAAGTTCCGTTTTGAAACTTAATGGTCCATCTGCAATGTGCAGAAACCAATTAGCCTGGCTGACCTGAGAGATTTGGTGTCAAAATGTCAATCTTGAGGAAAGCAGGGCAAAAGGCAACTCTTATCTATGCAAAACAGCTAAAAATGCCAGATCAGAAGATAATGGAACAAAGAGAGAGCAAGTAGAGGATGTTATTGATAGTGGAGTCTGGTAGAGTGGAAAGGAGTTAGATCTAGTAAGAACTATGGGTTTAACATAAGGACATACAATTACTATTATACTCTCACTGTTCTACTGATGGGAAGATTCTTAAATAATCATCATAGTTGCAACATTTAGTGGTCCAAACAAAATCAAAATCACTGTTTATTAATTTTTGCACTCTGAGTAATTTCTTTTCTTTAAAATATCATTTCACTTGGATGTTCTTAAATCCAAGTGAAACTCATAAATGGGTAATGAATAAATCACAATAATCTTGACTGGCAGCCATTTAAAACTTATTGATTCTTCATTACAAAATTACCATAAAAAGGCATAACAAGAACATATATGCAATTATGGATGTCTACAATATGACAAATACCTAAATACCATTTTTACCAATATATTTTTGTAAATTTCAAAGCAATGTATTTTTTTATTTTATTTTGGACAGCAATAATCCCCCTATAATAATTAGTAACACATAATTCATAACAGTGAATGGTGTACCTGAATTAAACATGCAATATATTTTTGAGAAACATTTATGGGGATATTGTCCAGGTATCTAAAATTTTATAATGCTATTTTTTTTTTATTTGTTAGCTTTTATATATTCCCCAAATACCAAGAGAATTAGAATCATACCAATGATTAATGTGTACTAATATATGAGGTTATTGCTGAGGCATAGCCTGTCTGATGTATATTTTTTCACCTTGCTCTGCATTATGTGTTGTGTTCTCTAGAAAGAACATGTAGCAAACATCAACTAGAATCAAACTTACTAGTAGTTATACTTTGGTCATTTCCTCTAGTAAGAATCAACACAACATTAAATACTATTGGCACTTATGACTGGGTGGATGATTATCAGCAGGCCTTCTAATAGACTTCTGTGCTGATGAATGTGCACTTTGCTCCAGCTTTACCTTGAAGTCAAAGTCAAATCACTGGAACAGCAAATTACTTTTTACGTTCCCAGCATTAAATGTGATTGTCCAGAACTGAATAACCAAGTTAAGGTTGATTTAAAATGTATGGAAATAATGGATTGTGTATTTGAAGGCCTATTTGAGGTGAAGGGCATGGACATATTAAAAAGTGTCAGTAGGGGGCAAACTTGGTCTAGTATTTTGGAGTTACTGACCTCACACCAGCTGAGAGTAATACCCACTGGAGTTGAAGGCATATAGAAAAGTTAGCAAAAAGGATATATATCCATTCCCCTCACTGATGAGCTCTGTAGTGGACTCTCTGGGGTAGCTTAAAATCCTTTCTCCATTGTTCACCGTAATCATGGTACTTTATTCATTAAAGTGAAGGACACCTTTTCCTTTGTGAAATTGTCAGAAATTGCAGCATGCCATTCTTGTTTTCCTTTTCCTCCTTAGCTATACAAATGATAATCTTCTTATCTTTGAGAACTTCTTTTTACCACGGTGCAAAATAATCTTCAAAGATGACAGACAGACAAAAAATAAAGCAAAGCTACATTTCAGTTAGCATACATCTCTGATGAAGAACATGATGTCATGTTGGTCAATTTGCCAGTTAGCGATGACAATGTGTCTACTCCACTCCTTGAACTTGTTTCTCAACATGTAAGAACATGATGAGGAAGTCTTTTGAATTCAAGACCCCATATGTCAGGGGTGTCAAACTCCAGTCCTCGAGGGCCGCTGTCCTGCAGTTTTTGGATGTACAAAACACTGGAATGAAATGACTTAATGACCTCCTCCTTGTGTAGATCAGTTCTCCAGAGCCTTAATGAGCTAATTATTGTATTCAGGTGTGGTGCAGCAGAGGCACATCTAAAAGTTTCAGGGCAGTGGCCCTCCGGGACTGGAGTTTGACACCTGTGTCATATGTGAATGCTAGAGTGTGGGCTTTGGAAGGGGACAAAACAAGAAACAGCTGCTTGTCAGAGATTGATAGATTAATATTCGCAGCTTAACCACACCAGACCTCTCAAACTAGAAGCAGCAGCCTAACTCAACTAGACTGACTGGACCTACACCTTACATATGTCAATTCACTCAGACAACTTTATCGATATCTATATTGATCAATATGCTTAAAGTATAGTGGCAACTATATTTATGTTGTTTACATGTTTATATTTGAAATTGAATATATATGTCTTTTGGCATCTGTATTTCAAAGCCTTTTTTTATTGTCTCTGATTTTTAATCATTAATTGTTGCATTGAGTTTTTGTTACCAGTGTTCCCATTGTCTCTTGTAAACCTATAGTATTAAATAAAAGCATGTTTTCTGAACCTACTTGCTTGAAGATGCTCCTAACAAAGACAAAACAAAATATTACATCTTAAATTTTTGAATTTGGATATCTATAAACTTCACCTAGTGATGACAAACACATTGTTGTTTACACTTACAACAGTTAATGTGTTGATTTATATTCAGTGAAAAAAAGAAAACCTGCTGTATTTTTAATGCATTTTAAACTGTTTTTAAAGCTTTGTTTCCTGACTAAATTGAACCATATTTAAAAATTTGTTTTCATGTGGCCTTGGCAATCAGTAGTTTGCATTAAAAGTGCCAGGGATGAATACATTGCTCATTCTGAATTCCCTTTGCATTTGTGATCCACAGAAGGGCAAACAGCAATTTTTCCCTATTATATCTCTTGGAGTATGACTCCCTTTTCAGACCAGGGAATTTTTAACCTTCCTTAACACACACAAATGCTACCCTCTTTGGCCTCTATAGGTTCAGAGTTGTGAACATTCACCTCTGGAGCCAATTCTGAAACATAATGGAAGACATTTATACTTGTATTTTTGACCATGTGCAGTTGTACAGCCTGACCCTCACTTTAATTGGATAGAAAAGCATTATATTGGAAAAGCAGATGTGTGTAGCCCTCCCTCAGAAAAAAAAATACAAATGTACAGAAGGACATTTTACAAAGCCAAGACAAATGAGAGGTATAGGAAAGAGGAACAGAATTTTTACACCCTGCTTGTTAATTTTTACATAACTATGGACTTAGTGCATAGCAGCTATCTTGAACTGTATCTCTATATTAAAAAGCTTAAAAATATAATCCATGGACCCCACTGGTCATACCAGGCCCATGTTTTAATATGGACTTTCCCTTCACTTTACAATTTCTACTTTAACTTAATGGTTTAAACTTTATATTTTTTTTAGATAGAAGTACATTTAGCCATGTGTTGAACTACTTAGCTAAACTATTTCTGTTATTTTGAACTATTCAAAATTGTAGGAAGAGAACCTAGACTACATTTTGAGTTACATCTCATATCAATAAATAAAATACCTTGTGCAAAGACAATTCTTTAAGCTGGCAACCACAAGGAACATCCTGTTCATCTAGGTTGATATTTTGTTGTTATGCTGCAAGACGATACTAATAAACACTTGTAAGCTGAACTGTGTAAGTGAGCAGATCCATGACCAAATCCAAAGATTGCAGGTAAAGAATACCACCTGTGGAAACATTATTGCTGCTTAATTGAGTTTCTTTGTAGTTAAAAATAAAAATGTTTGTCTGTGCCTCAAGGGGTTTGTACCTAGAGCTGCTGGAGTGCAGGGTCACTTGGATGCTTTAAAGGGGAATCCAGTCCTTTAATACCTAAAGCAAGAGCTGTGTCAGCTTTCTTCACATAAAGCTGAGCTTGCTTCCAATACAAGTTGATCTCTGCAAAGGCAGTTTCTTGTCTCCTGTTGATGGTGCTACTGGAAAGAGTCTCAAGGTGTTATAATGGAGAACAGGGTGTCAGAATTGGGTACCTAAGACTCCCATTTCAGATTTTTGCAAATTATGCACTTCTGCCAACATGGCTGAAGCAATGACTTTAAGGATGCATTAGATACATTTGGAGTTCAGTGGCAATTGGCCAGGATGACAATCCACTCCATTAGGTCTGGGCTCCCTATGAGTCAATCTCTATTTTGTTTGTTCATAATTGATGGATTAAGGTGAAGATGAATAGATTAATTGGGGCCTTGTCTGAAACAATGGACAATTTGTTCTAGTATACGGTGATTAAGAAAAGTACTATAATCCAAGAACTCACTGCTCATGAGATATGTAGCATGACAAAAGGCAGGACTGTGAATCCACGCGGCCAAAATAAATCATCATTGAAGGGCAGCTCTGGGCTTAGCTTAGAGTTGAGCCACTGCTCTTCCACATTGAAAGGAGTCGACATGGTCCTTTGATCATGATCCTTCCTGGATGCTTCTACTCTGAATTTTCCCATGCTCATCCCACTTGAAGGAGACCTTTCAGCATGCCCTGCATCCCCGGTGGAGATTTTCTAGCTTGGTAACGCATTAGTTTTCCACACAATGGGCCAGACATTATTGCTTTAGAGAGTGGTTTACTTGTTTCCCTCCTGGTTCAGTTACCCCTGTCAGTTAATCTTAAAAAAAATACACAAACATGGATGGAATGGTGTATAGATTTGACAATTTAAGTTTAAGGTTTTTTTTTGTTTTCATTTGTTTAGTTGTACTTCTAACAGACTGTGGATGGAAAGAGATGTTCACATGTAAAATTAATTATATTCTTGACCACTTTGATTTACCTGTCAACATTAAAGTGGAACTTTAATTAGTCAGATTGAATAGATCATTTAATGTATTACTGTAGCAGCTGATGCCATATATTTTAACACAATGTTGAACAAAATGCTCTTTATTTTTGGCGCTCAAATATGCAGTAAAAAAGAGACATGCCTAGTTAGGAAATTCTCAATATAGTTAATCTTATATACTTCATCTTATGTACTTACTACCTTCATCTAACTTTTATTTAGTTCACCTCTTGACGATAGAAAGCGTATGGACAGTAAAACTTTGTGGCAGATGGCATTTTAGAAAGCCCTCTAGAAGAAGAGATAAAAGTAAAAAAGGAAAGTGGTAGATGCTCCTTGGGTTAATTGTGTTGGAATACCACTCTTTTGTGTTTCTTGTCTCTGAGGTTGTCTTCTGTAAGACCGGACAAAGTATAGGATTGGGTACAGATGAACAGAGGGATTATCCAGGTTTTGTGTCAAAGGTAGGAGAACGCAGGTATAAATAAGATTCTCTTTGATCCCAATAGAACACTGAGTTGGTTGCTTCTTTTAAGAGAGGTGGGCTATAGAGAAAGTTTAGAGTAAATTATTTTTTGCTCCTTCATTGTGTATGTAATCACAAAGGAAAAATTGTCATGCAATGACTTTGTATTTTTGAGAAACAGCTAATCTAAATTTATCATTAATTTACCTTGTGCATTGCGGAAGTATTTGTTGTCACCTTATTGAAGCAAGCTGCTGAAGTGATCCATGAAAACAATAAAAAGATAAGCACGAGGTTAAAAACAATGTTTTATTTCGAGAAAATAGAAAATACTATCTTCCCTTATCACTAGAATATGCATTTTCATATACATGATGCATATTTCCAATTAAATACTTTAATTGGAATGTTTGGAGCATTAACTGCTTCAGCAGAATCAGAATATGTTAAATTATGGAGAACAGGGAGTAAGGGAAAGATTCTTGTTAAAAGATAATGTGTAAATGAGTGTCTTTGTGAAAAGGAAAGTTACTTTCATATTCTGTACCGTTCATCCATTTTAAGTAGATACAAAAAAGATACAATTTAATGGTTCTGCGTAAATTTCAAGGCGTGTTTGGACCAACCTCTCCCAGAGATGCCTTGCTATTGTAAAGGAAAATGATTATTTGTTGGTGCTTAATACAGCTAATATACGACACGTGTAAAGGTATAGCCAACACTTTTATTTGGAACGGTTTTCTGTTGAGCATGTGGGAACTGGGAATGGCAGACAGGCAGGCAGGGCCCTTTTTTCCTCCCCCTTTTGACAGACACAGCAATAAAATTTACAATTCCGATAGAGCAGAAGAGACTTCCTGGCGCCAGGGATCTTCCGTATCAGGCAGAGATGACCACGGGGTAGTCCGCCCTTTGCTTAGATAAAAAACAGACACCTTTGCTATAAATCAGGAAGTCCCAACTTTCTTTGGGGGCCTGAGGGAGTTCTAATTGGTCGAAGAGCAGAACGCCTTCTTTGCATATATTAAATAGGGAAACACCCTTTTGGTTTATAGTTTCAGGTCAGCACCGGAGAGTTGAGAGTTTTTTCATCTTTTCTCCACGTGGGCGCCTTTGTCTGTCTCTGTGTTCGTTTGTCTTCCCTTGTGTGTTTTTATTTTCATGAGAAAATGCATATCTCTGTATCTCTGCAGCTTTGTTGTCGATTGCTCTGTATGAATTAAAACTCTGTGATCTGTGACGTCATTCTGTTTCGCCGTACTTTTGCAGCCGTGATGACATCCGCTCGCGACCCGGCTAACAGGAGGAAAAGGAGAGCCATGCTTTTTCCAAAATTTAAGCTAACATAATAACTTTTCTCCTTAACACTATATTTCAAACTTTTACCTTTTTTTGCATAAGCATTTACTGTCCTAGCCATTTATATGGAACCATTTGCATAAAAATGATATTGGCAGCTATGCCCGGACAGCTGGACACTGCTGTTACCCAGAAATCCCTGCTATACACAGTTTAGGGGCAATAACAATTTCAGTTTCCTTGGAATAATATTCCGAACGAATTAGTCTGGCTCCCCCAAACTAGAGACATGCCAGAGCAAACTGTAAATGAGACTGAAAGGTCCCATGTTCTGGAGTAGTGAGGCGGATATGTGAATAGTTAATGACATTGTTTTTATATAGAGATTACTGTCTGCATATGGTCTGCCTTGTCCTGCAATTCATCAAAGCCAGCAAAAGGAAACTGTATATTTTTGATTCTCTGAAACAGTTGTTAGTCTTTTTCCCCTTTTTTCATTCACACACCCACTAATTATATTAATGTACCACTTAGATTCTTGTCAGTATTTTTACGGTCTTATTAATTAATATATTTTAGGTAAGCAATTCTATTCTGGAGACTTTCCGCTGATTCATGACTGCAGTCTTCCATTCAGAGAAATTGAGATTTACTGATAGTAGTTTATGTGTGTGAAGTCTGGGAGGTTCCAGGTTCTGGCCATTTAGCATTCCTGTTACTATCACAACACGATTACATTTAATACTATGCACCTTGGAGTAGAGATTACTGGAGGGTCTAATTTTCCAGTACACTGGAGATGCAAGGATTTTACTTAAAGTCGTCCTAAGGAAGTTAAAGGAATCTTAGTCTGTCTACAGCTGACAATCCCCACAATCTAAATGACTGAAGCAAGCAATAGACCAGCAATGGAGGCTACCTGGACATCTAAAGCTACTCTGGAGGAGTTAAAAACTTTATTGGCTCAGATTGTTTGGGTGTTTCACCAGTGCAACCTGTAAGGATGGGAGGTGTACGTCAACGGAACACTGACCAACATATTTAATGTCTACTGATGAGTTTAACAGTAGCAAATAACAAAATACAGTGTCTGTAACTGGTTTTCACAATTGTTGACCGTATGATGCGTTTGTAATGAGTTTATGTTTTTATGATGTTAAGCACTTGGAACTGTATTGTATTGAGAATTTGTAGCTAGACTGAAAGTAAACTGCTCAGGCTGTATGCCCAAACAAACTAAGAGAGATTGGGTTGTTTTAAAAGAAAGACTGTAGAAAAATTTCAGTATTCAGATGTGACAGCCTGAGACACAAAGAATTTTAGCTGTGATTGGAGCCAAAGGTGGGCCTAATAAATGCAGGCCTGAACACTGAAATAATTTCCATTTGTTAATTTTGCCTTTCATAGATTTAATTAGCTTACACAATTTTGTAAGTTTTACTTCTAATGTTAAAGAGGTTGATGTTTTTGCAAAATCTTAAACGAAAAAAAATATATATATATATTAACTATGATACGACATTTATAAGGAAAATTAAAGGGTGAAACATACAAGCCAGTGAGGATAAATGCTTTTCACAGAAGTTGAGTACGAAGCAGCTTTTTCTTGACAGTGATACATATTTTATAAAATCAGGGGTTTCTGCAAGACAGCCTTATGTTTCCAAACATGTCTGATTTGAGACACTGGCATGGTTAGTGTAAGTTAGTCTCTTGCTACTCAACTCTGTGCTGACACATTGATATTTAACACTACCCTACAGGAAGAGGGGTATGAGCACAACATGCAGAGCAGATCACATGACAGAGAGACAGGAAGCAGCAGTATTTAGCTTGGCACTACTTTGACTGTGAATATTATTGTGAAAAACACTTCCCACCAGAAGAGTCTGGGGAACTTCCTAAAAATGTCACACCTTCATTTGGTTTAATTCACAATCACAGAGCACTTTTGAAAGTGGATCAAACTACTTTGACATCAAACAGTTACAAATGAAGCACATATGAGTTAGTATCACAATAAGCTCCACAAAGGTAGTAAGCCATCACATGTTTACATATTTCTATATATACATAATAAATGTATGATCCATGTTCAAATCTAGTTCATTTATGAAGCACACTTAAAAACTGCATGTCCAGAGTGCTGTGTAAAACAGAATAAACTGAAGAGGTAAAATCCAGGCATATAACACATAAAACACACAATGACTGAATTGATTCCAATGTCAGAAATTGAAATCAATTTCTGCAATTGATTCCAATTGCTCTCAATCACCAGAGAGCAAGAGACAACAAGCTGAAGTGGTTACACAGCCAAGTGTCTTCAAACCACAATTATTTATGGAAATTAGACATTACTTTCTCTCAATGGTTCACTTTCTTTCTTTGGTTTCTGGTAGTCCAGGATTTGCTTGTGTTAAGGAAAATGATTATTTAATGCTAAAAATACACTTAATCTTACGACATGTGTAAAGGGATAGCCAACACTTTATTTGGAACAGTTTTCTGTGGAGCATGGGGGAAGTAGGGCCTTTTCCTCCCCCATTGACACAACAGAGCAATAAATTTGCATTCCAATGGGAGTGGGGGGCTACGGAGGTGTCTGTGAAATCTCATCTTAGGACGTTTGGCGCCAGGATCTTCCGTATCAGGCAGCGATGGGCACGAAGTGGTCCGCCCTCTTACTTAGATAAAAAAAACAGACACCTTTGCCATGATGAGGGGACTGTCCAAGTTTTCTGAGTCCCTACGGAGTTTCTAATAGGTCAAAGAACGGAACGCCTTGACTGCATATATTAAATAGGGAAACACCTTTTTCATTTAAAAAGTACAGGTCAGCAAGCAAACGGAGAGTTTTTTTTCCATCTTTTTACTCCACGTGGGCGCCTTTGTCTGTCTTATGTGTTTCGTGTGTCTTCCCTTGTGTGTCTTATTTTGTGATAAAATGCATATCTTTGTTCCTCTGCAGCTTTGTTGTTCATTGTTTTGTATGAGATTAAACTCTGATCTGTGACGTCAACACGCTTTGTTGTTGTTTCGTTTTAGCAGCACGCGGTCGCTGCACGTCGCCCATGGAGAGCGTCACTCGTCAATCCCGGGCAAGATTAAAGAGGAAAAGAGCCAAACGTTTTGTCCAAAGCTAGCATTAAATGATCCTCTTTTTTAATACTTGCAAGTAGCCAGTTGTTTTCAGGTGAAGCAGATGCAACACCAGAGTTCACCAATCATTCTTTATTAGGTACAAATCAAGAAGCACAATTCAGGATGCAAAGCCTAAAGCTTTCACCTTCACATACTGACAACTTGATAGCATCCTGCAGAACTCACCTTGGTGAGAACCTGTGTTTTAAGGGGACATATGCAAAATCCACTTTTTAAATAAATTTTAAGGGCTGAAAACCCAACAGTAATTCGATGAATTCAGAGTTTTTGACAAAATCTTCTCAAAAAGATTGTTATGGTACACTTTCTGTTTAAATTCCCTTGGGATTGAAGTCACTTAGATCAATTTATCTTCTTAATGAGGCCAGGATTAATGGGCTTGGTGATTAGTAGTAAATTAACTACCTGTTGTTTCTTTTGAACACACGATGATGGAGTGCAAAGTCTCCACAGCAACATCTTTGTTATGATCTCCAAACTGGCAGTACTTTATGCATGTTAGGGTTTCTCCATTATAAATCTCTGAGCCCCCAAACATTGTCAGTTTTGGTCCGTGTACAGTCTACTTTGGGAGCGTCATTAAGCTGACATTGATCGATGATTTCATTTAAGACCCTGAATAGCTTACATATCTGAAGAACTTTCAGAGCGTGCAGACTGTGTAATCTTTCCACTGAACTCTCAGACACTAAAGCCAATATATTTTCATTCTTGGTAAACATTTGTTCATTTGCATGACTGTATTTTTGCTTCTCTCCCATGGTCATTGACCCTCTGGATGAGGAATGCTGAAACATATTTTAAATTATTTTTCCCAATGGTGTTTCTTTATATCTGGGCAGAAAACTTAGGGGCAAGAGAAAACAAAGATCTGAGTGAACAGCTGCTGATGAATATTCTGTTTAAACCGGCTGTGCAAATATCTGCTGCAGTACACCACAGTCAAAGTTCAGCAAATTGCAATTTTGACCTGAGAGCAAAACCAGACTGAGGTTGGAGTTCACTCCACTGATGCAAAGCTGTTGCTGTGCAAAGCGCACAATAGAAATCAAAGGAATTTAAGGAGCAGCGTAGCTGGTGCAGCATTTAGAGTGCAAGGCCTGATGACCAGCTTGTCTCAAACAGTAGTAAAAGTACACTTTTTTCATGTTAACTGAGTTTATCTTAGAAACCTGCGAGTGTAAAAGTATGCTTTTACTCTTGTAAACTATTTTAGAGTAAAGTCATGGTTTATTGATTCTACAAAGAACAACATTTATAATCTAAGCCAAGAGACAATCTAAGGTTTAATGAGGCACTCAGATGAGGTGAGAGGGGGAAAACAGCTGAATATCTATTGGTGTTGTACAAAGCATTTGGCTAATCCAGATGTTGCGTTTATTTTGTTGCCTCTTGGTTCAGGGTGCGGTGTTAAGGAAAATACGTTATATGTAGGAGGTTTAAAAATGTAATTTCTACTAAGATGCAATGAGTATCAAGAGAGACAAACATTTTCTGAAGTGTACAGTAACCTGCTACAGGTTTTTATTGAGCTTGATACACTGTTTTGAGGTGTTGCTTACCGATTTCCATGAATAAAATTGTGGTTTTCCTTACTGCTCACTAGTTGTTGTTTTTTTTCCCCATTGTTCTCTGGCTAAACGAGCCGGGAAGAAATTGTGAAAATATAATATCATTTGTGATTACGTTTAAGTCAAGAAAACTGAATTAACAAAATGGAAATATTCAGTTGTCTAGTGCAGTGGTTCTCAAATGGGGGTACGCGTACTCCTGGGGGTACGTGGAGGTACTGCAGGGGGTACGTGAAGCTTTTCAAATATCTTTAAAAAAATCAGTAGGCTCCTCATAATAAGTCTTGGGAAAAATTATTTTGTAAAAAGTTCGATAAAATATAAATGTGTGTTCATACACTGAATTTTATATTCAGTATTTACAGGGTATTTACAGCACTGTACCTCTTTTTTATTCCAAAAATGTTTTGCCCGTGTCAGGGGGTACTTGACTAAAATTATATTTTTAAGGGGGTACATCACTGAAAAAAGTTTGAGAACCACTGGTCTAGTGCATGTCATTATAGGTCAAAGTAATTAAGATTTTCCTTTTTGAACTTTGTGAAAACCTGCAGTGCCTAGTTCACTTTTCTCAAGATCTTGGTACTTCAGGTTAACTTTTAGTTGGTCTTAGGCATCTGAGAAAGTACAAATGTCTCTTCCATCTCAAAGTCAGACAGACTGACTGATAAAAGGCTTTTCAAGCTGTGAAGTGTGTCGGCCTTCGCATCAGAATTGAACCCTCCCCGGAGGCCTCATTGGTGTTTTTGAAGTGCAGAACAGCTTGTCAATGATGTCAAATTGTATTTTCCCCTCAATCAAGTGAATCCAGGCCATCATTCAAAAAAACATGCCTGAAACCCTTTAGAACAATTTAATTGTACATTTATTTCACATTTAGATTATTGAGCACAAATAAACATGAGCATCTTTTCTATTGTTACTCATTAATAAAGCATCTGGCCTCAGGATTATAAAACTGTGTATTATGCTAGTCTGTCGCCACAGTATTAATTGGATTTGTCTGACTAACAGGAAGCATTATTGATCTATATAATCCTGGAAAAGCATTTTTACATTTTAAATATCCCCTACCCCCACCACAAATTTATTTGATCCAAGCTCTGAAAAAAAGATGATCCAGAAATAGTAATATGCATAATATTTCAGACAGTCAATTTCAAGAACAACTGGCTATAAAACAGTTTTAAAAAAATCAGCACTGTGGGGAAATTCAGGAAACAAGAGTTAAACAGAATTGTTAAGAACAAGAGAGATGTGGGCAAAATAAGACTAAAACTATTCTGATGTTATGAGTACAGTTTTAATGAAACTGTACAGGTATAAACATAGTATTGAAATAGACCAGTTTTTTAAGTTCATTAGGTGTTGCGGCCCCAATTTCTTCATCAGTGAAGTAAATAAAACCCTCTAAAAAATGTGAAAGACCCAAAGATCAATTGGGTTGTTGCAGCCAGCCTATTGGCTAAACAAGTGGACAACTTGCTTTGTGATACTCTGACATCTAAAAGAAATAGTTTATCTACATATTCATTATTATGATGCTTTGCTTTAGCTGCATGCATCTTAAGGTTTAAATATGACTAGAGGCAGCTCTATTGATGTAATTAACCTCTGAATCAGTTTGGGGCACCTGTCATCATATAAACATCTAGGCCTGGCCTCTTTCTTGCAAATACTGGATATAGAGACATAAACCTGACTGCAGTGAGATAGCATCATTCAGCAATACACCATTATCCCTCTTTACCATTCTTTCCCTTGACTCCTCTAGACTTTAATCATTTATTAATTTCCCTTGTGGTCTGAGGGGAGGCATCATGGACTGAATTTAAACTGGCAAGATCAGAGTATTGGGATGTCACTTTCTCATATAAGAAAGAATATGGAATGTGCTGCTTTCATCATAGCAATGAGCCAAATCCACCATGGACGAGCATGTCAATTCAGCAGTGAGCGACTGTCTGTGGGAAATTCCATAAAGTAATTCTTAAACATCATAAATGTTGAAAGGATTTTGGTAAGGCTTTACTCTTCAACTGGATACATTGAAAACATTTGTAGTTATTTTAGTAAATGTATGCAATTAATTTTGTTTTGGTGCATAAATATTCAAATAGATCTGCAGTTCAGGACAATGTATTCAACCAGAGATGATTTTTTTAAAAATTGAATTAGATCCAAAAGTGACAGATGTATTTTGGCTATGTGACGACAATGATCTCTGAGTCAGTCATCCTTGATGGGGGACAACATCTAAAGGAATTATTTCAGGAATAAGACAAATATCCACTACCTTCCAGCTATTTCTAAGTGATGGAACTCTAGCAGGCTGCACCATGTAAGGAAAATATGCAATGTGTAATGTTGGTGAATGTCACTATAACAATACGTTATATAATATATTCATCGAAAACCAATCCACCACGTACTTTCTCAGAAGGGCAGTATTATGTATTTTCCAGACACATGCTGCACAATCAATTGACTATACAGTATATGTTATGTTTCAGTTGTTATAAAATCACTGTAAATATTAGATATGACTTAAAAGAAATTTGACTTTGTAATGTAATGTCTTGTCTCTTTAAGAAGCTCCTTCTCTTTCGGGCACTGTGCTTTCAGCATGTCATAACAGCGAGGAGGGCTCTTTGGGGCAGAAACTCAGAGTGGAGACTACAGCTCTGTGGACAAGCTGTGAGAAATAGGTGGCGCTTGGTGAGAGCAAGCACTTAGGCACTCCTGCATGGCTGGCATGAGAGACAAGGATTTCTCAAACATGTATAAAATAATAAAGATATGTTGTTCATGAGGTATAAACATTATAACATGATTGAAAGCTCAAAAAGGTTAATTTTATATAAGCCCTCCATTTAATGTGTTTACCACTTTGCCAATATTTTGTAGAAATACCTCTTCACTTTATTTCAATCATGATTGTTTTGTAAAGACAGTAAAAAGGATAAAAACAAAAAAAAAATCTGTTCTACGGCTCAAGTGAGCAAATTGGTAAAAGCCTTTAAAACAGAAAAAGTTTGCATGGATCTGAAATGTCTAAGGCTGTTTTTTCTCAGAGTGCAAGATGTTAAGGAGATAAAACAATAATAAGTGATATATCACTTTTGAGTTGTGTAATATAATTGGACTGGACTGGCACAGCAACTATAAATATTACAGATCACAGGATAAACAATCCTTTGGGGAGCTCTACAGTGCAAATAAATGAACATAAACATTAGACTGGGCTGCAAGAAAAAATTACAAAAGAAAGCAAAAATAGTTTCACTTGTACGGTTTTCTGTCTTTTTGACCTCACAAATAATATAACAATAACTTCTAAGGCAGCTGTATTGCTAAATATAAATCATTTGACTAGCAGCAATTATATTTTCATCCACTTCAACCCATTTGGACTCATCCTAACCTTTGATGTAGATTTAAAAGTTAAAGTCAGTTTGAATGAGTGAGAGGGGATCTAATTTCTACCTTCCTTTCTGTGTGATCTAATATTAAATCAACTTCAGATTTAATTCATAACCAGTCATTCATAACCAATTAACTGAATGACAAAGTAAAATAATATCAAGAGATAGCAGATAAATTAAGAACTATAATCCTAACATTTTTATGAATATTCAAACTGTTCAATTTAAAAGGTTTTGCTCATATGTATAAACATCTGTAACCTACCACATGCAGTGTTTTGCAAAAGTATTGAAACACCTTGAACTTTTTCACATTTTGTTATGTTACAACCAAAAACATCAATGCACCTTACTAAAATTTATTTTTTAAATTAAACCCAAAGTTACATATAACAGTGAATTTCAAGAAATATGTACTGTGGTAAAGAAATATAATTTTGATTTGAAGTATACAGACTTTACTTCATTAGTTATTGTATATAGATTTTTTTTTCCAAATGTAAACACTGTTTTATAACACTTGCAAAGAACAAATTCACCTCTGAAAATAACTTGCAAAAAATGACCATCATTTATGTAGGCATTGTGAATTACAACATGAGGTGAAGCTTAACAGGCCGTGTGTTTTTTGTATCCCATGTCTTATTTATTTAAACATACCCACATTAAAACTACAGCACTACAAATCTCCTCAATTTTTAAAAGTGACAGAGTAAATGTGTGATTTAAAAGAATCAACACTGCTCCATAAGGGAATCTACTGTCTGTTCTCAAGCCCTGACTGAGTTAAATTTTCATGAGGCCAATGGTTATTGATGAACTGCTGCTTTTTCTAAAGTCATGTTAGAGGAACACAGATGGAGTCACAGACTTTACAGTAAACAAATAGTGACATAGAGACTCAAGGTACAAAAATAAGGTTAATTTGGCAATGTCAAAAACCCAGAGTTTGCTATCCATGCAACCCATTGTTTTACATCAGCTAAACAACAACAAATAAAACTAAAATACCAAATTACCCATTTCACATATATCAATTAATTAAAGTAAAATCAGATTTTATTTTTTCCAGAAGATTTTCAGTCATCTTTGGGAGAAACAAAAGAAATCTGCCAAGGTCTATATGCAAGTCCAGGATTTGCTTTAAGAGCCCACAAATTAAAATAAATCTGGTATCAAAGCAATTATTGCAGTTCAGGCAAAACATGCGTATCTCCTTAAAGCAAGAGTATTTGCTTATCATATGCCTTAGGAAACAAATTAAAACTGATAACTTTAATTTCATACAATGGTCTTGAATAGTTGATCTGCAGAATATAAAAATAAAGAATAAAAGGAAACCCAGTGTAATGTGTTTCAGTGTACAACGCACAATAGAAGAGAGTAACAAACTGCTCTGCCATGTCAGTCAATTTGAGTTTGTCAAACAGCAGACATCAGAGAAAACTGGACGTCCTTGGTGTTGCACTGTGATTGATGACAAGCAGTGCGTGAAAGTAAATGCATGTCCCTCTGAGTCCGAGTGCATTGGATTCCATAAATCTGAGGAGAAGGCTTGCATGATTTCAAGGACTACTTCAGCACATATATCCAAGTTTCATTTTGAGACTTATCGTGAAGATAAACATTTGCACATCTTAAAGTAAACTTTCTTTTCTCTGGACTAGCATCTTTCTGAAATGTATGTCTTCAGGTGCCAAACAAATTAGAGGATGAAGACATTTGGAGCCGTAATGACCAAACTTAGATTTTACCTCTTCTGTCTGCTCGGTATTGGATTTTTTTTGGGGGGGAGGAGAAGGTTCCAGATTATATTCATTCTTTAGAAAGCTAATGATGACAAATTCCCAAAAGTGGTGGCTTTATGAATAATGACATTATTTTTTTTCAGAAACAATCTCAACTCCATATGTTAGCAACATAGCACTCATATATTTGAATTTTTTCAACATAGCCGAAAGACTTTATGGCAATCTAGTTTTGCTGATAATTTTTATGCGTTTAGAAGTGTCAAATATGTTGGAGTTTTCTTATGCAGTCATGTTTTCCTGCACCACTGAAACTAAAGGCTGATACGCAATATTGCGATGGGGGTAATCAGAACTGCTCACTTGTCTTCTATAACCATCTTATTGCATGTTTCATTTTTAGATCTATCCAGTCTGTCAATCCATCTGCACTTCCTGCCATTTATCCATGTATGCCTGCAAATAGGGTAGTAATTGGACAAGTCCGAGTGGCAGCTGACAAGCCTTGCTTGGCAGATGTGAACAGGAAAGATTAACACACTAGGTCCAATTCAAAAGAATAGGGGTCTTTTCACAGGCACAGATGGAGCCCTTCAGTAAAAAAGGAAACGATTCAACAGAATGGACGACAGAAAAAAAGTCGATTCCACAAATGGCCTTTTGTTTGGATGCTGTACAGAAGAAATAAGTTGAAGCTTTTTCATTTGCTAAAGAAACTATTGCCAACTGAAATGCACAAAGTTTACTGTATAATAAGCAATGACTTAATGAAAAGTTAATTTTACAATTTTGAAATTTTTGGTAAAAAAAAAAACTAAACAGAATACATTGTATTCCTTAATGTCCTCAAAACTACAGTGGGTTGCCATTCTTTGCTTTGGAAAAAAGCTGTCATTTTAAGCTAAATTGGCAGGCAGGCACTGTAGCTCTGGCGGACACTATCATCTAAAGTTAACCACATGTTAGAAAGATCCTATTGTAGCCCCTATGATATAATGGAAAAATGACTGCCGAAAGCTTTGGCACATAGCTCAAAAACTCCTGAGAGACATTCAGAGTCTTTTTTTAACCTCTTAACTGTGACCCTCAATTTTTACATGTTGTCCAACAGGTCCATGAGAACAGCAGCATTTTAACCTACTTACAAATCCTAATGAGGGAGAAAAAGAATAATGAAAAAAAAACCTCCTTGTAGTTTATGCAAAATTTGGCCCAGTACACCACTGTCAGTGGTTCTTCATATGTTTTTGCAATTTGCTACACCTTTGACTATATTAAAATGATTTTGTCTTAAGATGACTGACTAAAAAAAGATTCACAGCCTGTAGACTTATCAAGACAGACACCAGCAGTACTTAGGCTACAGTTAATCAAGGTGCACTACATATTTGTGGGGTGTCAAAATATATGATGTAACATCATTGTTTTCTGTTAAAGTGAAAATATTCTATTTACAAAACTTTAAATGACAAATGAAAGCATTTAACAAATATAAACTGAAACTTAGCTGACACAGTGAAACTGTACCATAAAATAATAATAAAAACAGATTCAGTGTTATTAGAGTTGACTTGTTAATAACACTGTTGTTAGAAATGTGTTCTTCAAAGAAAATGAAACTTCTTGAAATTGTACAGCAGCATTTATATAAAATTTGGGTCTTCTTTCATATGCGTTACGCCCCCAAGGTCTAGGGGTTCAGGGGCGATAACATAAAAATGTGTCCAGAAAATAAGTGGGATGTAAAATAATTTATTACAAAAAGATGGTTTCACAAAACCAAAACATAGTACAACTTAACCCAATTAAAACAAAAGAAAATGGCTAACAAATTCAAGAATTGTTAAGTGCAAATTAAATTACAAAATGTTCAAACAAGTCAGTCTAAAGTAAACTCAAAACAACCCTAAAGAAAGGACCAAAAGGAAGCACCAAACCTCTACTCTTACGCTATAATTTATGAAGGCCTGTCCTACTTTGGTTTTGAGTTACGAGGATGAAACCAGGACTACTCCAGACTTAGCTTCTCCATGCAGGAGAAAAGCTCACCTTTGTTAACTGTAACCCAAATAAAGTAAAGGACTTCTACAGAGGACCCCAACTATCCATGTGGTTAAGGGATCACAACCAAATCCACAAATATGAAGACCAATAAAAACACTTAAAACTGCATTTATAAGAGTTCAAACACCACACATGCACTAAAATGAACTGTGGAAACAGTCTTGGCACTACTGCAGAAACATCCACAGTCATTCTCATCTCTCATTAGCACAAATGAAAATGAATGACACCCCTGGATTAGCTGCTTTGCAAACCGTAGTCTGTCAAGTTAATTCAGACTTTTGGTATCTTAGCTTCCCAGCTGTATTTTCTGTCGAATATTTTAGATATGCTCTAATTACATGCTGATGGTAGTCAGAGGGCCTGGTATGACTATTTTTAAGTCTAGGTTGGGAACAGGCCCTTCATTTGATTCAGATTTTATTTATTGTAAAGAAGTGCACTTTTGGATACATTGCTGTTGGAAGTAAAGTGTCACATGTTCAATAGATGGATGGATGTTCGATTAACTACTGCACTGGTGAGGGTCACTCAAACTGTTGCTCAATGAACAAAGGTAGATGTATATCCCGGGTAAAAAATAAAGTAGATTATTAATACAACTGCTGACGAAAACTATAACTTACGGTAGCTGCTTACCTGTAATCCGGTAAATTACCACACTGTCAGATAAACAGATCCACAAGTCCGCCTATGCAGCGCAGCTGTAACAAATGCTACGTAAAGGCCTCGTTTACATGGGGTGGATGTTACCTAGCCACGCTAGCGCTTACCTTCCCGGCAGCAAACAAACAAACGAACAGATTGGTCCAGGTGTTGGAGGAGCAGCAAGGGAGGCTAAACAGATCAGACCAGTTTGCATTAATTGCTACGATTAAAGCTGACAAACAAAGAAGCAGCCACGCTTACCCAGCACAGTTCAGCAAACAAAGGAAGCAGAATGAGTTGACGTCATGACGCAAGTAGTCTCGTGGCAGGTAGAGTCCTGGTTATATGCAGCAGCTGAAATTGGCCTTAAAGTGGCAGCGTACCATTTATGCTGCTACACATACAGTACTATCCCTGTATTTGTACAATTTTTGCACAATAGTGTTTTAGTCTTTGAAATGTATCGAGTTTGCACAGTGCCTTCTTCAGCTTTTATTTTATCAGAGCATTATTCTCAAACTAAAAGATAGTCAGTAAACTATAGCGTAAACTAAATAAGGAAAATACCAGTTCTGGGATCCGCTTGTCTGTTTTGAAAGTGAACATCGTTTTTAAAGACAAATCTATGAAATTATTCATCCATATCGTCAGTATATCATTTGTCATGATTGCCTAGCATCATACAAAATATACTTGTGTCAGAACACAGCCCACCGTTCAGCAGCAATAGCTGCCGAATGCACAAAAAACTTAGAGATGTGTTTCTTTGTTGTCAAATTATAAAGATAGAAGGCTTTAGTAACATCAGGCATTTTGTATGCTATTAAATATTTTCATCATTTGCCTCTTTTAATCCATCTGCTCAAGAAGCATAAGGTACTATTGGTAAAATGTGACAAATGTAATGCCAGACAGGTTTCTGTAACCCTCCTGCTCAATCTTTCATAAAACCCAGCATTAGCGTGATATGCATGTCGTGTCTTTGCATTTAAAGCAGTTGATCTCTGCAGGAGTGCAGAGACTAATTAAGCAACGGCATGAAGGGTGTTAAGATGACATGGGGCTTTGGGGAATTAGATCAAAATGACACTAAACCAAATAAAATACAATACATGATTCAGTGTGTGAATGTAAGCACTGTTAGGCAATCCTTAGGCTACAAAGTATTTGGTGAATATTAAAATATTGCAAATTTTCAAAACAGAATGATGCAACAGATTGTGAAAGTAAGTTTCACAAGTGTGTAGAGGTTAAAAATAAGTTATTTAGTTGCACGATAGAATACAACAGTATTTCTAATTCTCTTTGTTTTGATTGATCTTTTGCTTCAAAGCTTTTGGGCCCATCCCTTGCAGCAAAAACTTTTTTCTTTTGTCTCCCATGGAACTGACATAAAACTTTTTTTTTATGGTTTTAAAGTTTAAACCTTAAAGTTTAAACCTTAAAGTTTAAACCTGTGTTTACCTAATTGGATGAAAAAACCTGCCCAATTGAATATGCTGGTGAAACGGGAAACCATTCTGACCCGTTTCACCAGCAGATCCAATATTATCAATCAGAAGAACAAACATGTTCCTCTAATTCACCACTTCATAGATCGAGGATGGACCAACCCGAGTTCTTCTGTTCTCCAGCAGAATCTCACCAGGTCCACAGCTGAGTCCGGCGTGCTGAGAGACTCTGGATCTCCAGACTCAGAACGCTGGTACCGGTGGGCCTGAATGAGCAGCAGGACAGCTGAGGGGATTCCTAGCAGGACTGACCGTGCTCTGGGGGTCGGGGTCCAGTCTGAACCCTGAACCCCAACCCAATAAAAGGAAAATGTCCCTATGCCACATATCACAGTCAACAGGACCCTAGCCCAGTGTGTGTGTGTGTGTACAGTATATATATATTATTTATATATTTTTAAAATCAATAAACAATATTTCTATAAATATTACAGGCTATGTGTGATCCAAACTGCACTCTGACGAAATTGAACTCTTCTTAATGACGATCATCCGATTGGCCAATCGTCGCTCATCATGGAGCGACCCCTGCTGGCGACACCAGAGTCCTGCAAACATGGCTCCTTCTGATTGGGTCAGCTTTTCACAGAATTGATCATAACATCTATGCAGTATGGTGTCTCCGTAACCATGGTGACAGACGTCAGCTCTGCAAGAACGTCTCAACAGTCCATGGACCAGTCAAAACCTCTGGCAGGGAGAACACATTAGAACTAGTCTGAGTGGAGCTGGCGAAAGGTTAAACATCATGAAACTAGGAGCAGAACCTGAAACAGAACTCAAAGCAGAATCTGGAATAAAAACTGGAACAGAACCTCAGAACCTATTGGAACTTCTTCATCATGCCTGAACAACCAGAGAATAGAATAATGTCAACGACATTAAAAACAATGATGTCATACTGTAATCATCTTGTACTTTATGTGTTTCAAAGATTTGTTAAGACTTAATGAATCTGTGAAAACCTGGGGATAAAATAAGAGTACTTCTAAACAGCACAAAGGAAAATCTTGTTCATATTTATGACTTTGTTTCTGACCATTGTTCTAACTTAGCCCATTTTGGAGCTTTGCATTATTCATGTTCTTTTCCTGCCTCTACATCCCTTTCCTTGAGCTTGGAATACATCATAGTAGATAACTTTGAAAATGTTAAAAATTTGGAACTTTTCCATCTACAACAGAAATATGATACTCATGAATAATGCAGCAGGTATGATAAATTATTTTGGCGTTTTTATGTCTCATATTTTACATAAAGCAAAATGTGAAATTATTAATTGTATGCTTCTCTTTTAGAGAGAAGCTCTCCAGGAAGTCGCCACTATTAATCCAGGAATCTATGCTGGGGTTTTGCTGAAAGATGGTAATTGGTCCTTCACATAAATCTGTAATAGATGGCCATTAATCAAGATGCTGAAGTGCTTTATAGTGCACAGAGTGAAAGATGTTTGCCATTGTTTTCACTTCGAATTCAACAAAAAAGACAAATCAATACCAAAACTGCGGTCAAGAGAAGAGTGTGCAACAAATGCAAGCTAAAGGCTCTCGTCACCCAGAGAGGGATGAAAAATCCAATTACTTTGGTTAACAAGCTGACCTTCGTACATATAATGCCACTGTGTCCCTTGGCTTATTTTCTTGGCAGAGCATGCACACTCCAGGGGCTCAACAAACCTCTAACTACTGCAGTGATTGCACTCAAAAGTAATGTCCACTGAGTAGGTCTGATAAAGCGCAGAGGACAAAGTCCCTGATAGAACAAGCTAATGAAGATTTAGCAATGTTTTTTTTTTTTTTTACTTGCATATGTAAACCCAGATCTGCAAAGGGATTCTATTCACATTATTTCTTTGCCTAGTAGGGATTTTAGCCTGAAGGATGGCTGGAATATAAAGTGGGGATGATTATAAAGACAGTTTCTTTACTACAGAGTAAAGTCTAAAGATAGATTTAAATAAAGCAATATCACTTTGTATTACCTCTCTTGATATAAAGTTGAATTATAAGCTCTGTTGAATCTTCGATTAAATCCATTATTAAATTCAAGTCATAGTCATTTTATTGCTTCATGTGAACATTTCCTGATTATTATATATTTTATTAAAAATCCACTTGATCCTCAATGGCTTAGCTGGAGCGTTTATCCACAATATCAGTAAACAGAGGTGGGATGGTAATTTTGTGGGACAATGCATGCCTGTTGCAAATAAAATGAGCCCGTCTCTTCCAATATCATGTTTAACCAACAGTCTTTGCTTCCAAAACCCAAACCTATTAGCATAATTGGATAATTTTCACCACAAAAGAAAAGAGCAAACTATGTCAGTCTGCAGAATAATGTTCTGGCTTGTGCATTAGCATTATAACCCAGTGCCAAAACCATTCTTTGGATAAACAATGTTAGTTATTGAGCTTCTCAAGATGATGAGTTACTGTAAGCCACAGGGGTGGCCACAGAGTTTCACTGAGACAAATAAAACTAAGATTTATGAAGATTAAATGAACCTCCCTAAGATAAATTGAGCTCTCAGATGAGCTATGCAATTACTGGTTATTTACTGGCATGAAAGACTCTTTAAAGGGACAGTATTATGTGTTTTCCAAACAGATTATATAATTTTATAGCACAAGTAACTATGTGCTACGTAACTATGTTACCCTTCAATTGTTATAAAAATACTGTATATATCAAATATGACTTAAAAGATAATTGACTTCATAATTTAATGCCTTGAAATTGGGCCTTTGCCTCTTTAAGAAAGCCCTGCTCTTTCCATAACTCCCCCTTCGAGAAGTCATCACAATATTGCTCCACCGTTAAGCCTTTAAAAACATTTTTACTAGCGTTGCACTGAGAAGTAGCTCGTATAATGAGCTCAGAAGATGAGCTAGTTCCACTATGTGTTTGCTAATTGCTGCTGGCTAGTTTGACGGAGTTGAGTCGGGGAGTCACGGAGCAGGGCTGTTCTGTGAGGCGGAAGCTTGGAAACTCCAGCACTGGAAGGAGCTTCATCCTGAGGCAGCGCTGAGTTCCCCCCAGCATTTTGCACAACTGAATAGTTGCCATGGGAGATTAAAGTATTTCTCAAACATGTGTAAAAGAATCAATGCAACACTTAAAGTATGTATGTATGTTTTGATGAGGGAATAACACTATAACATGATGTAAAGCTAAAACAAAAGTTTATTTTACATAATACTGCCCCTTTAAACTTTTAAAATGCTCATGTTTACAGAATAGAATAACGTCAAATTATGTACTATATATTTAAAGTGATAGAGCAATATTGATGAAAATCTAGGAAGTGTGATGTCCATTCAACCACCTTGAGAAAATATACTATA
The DNA here is from genome assembly GCF_002775205.1 of Xiphophorus maculatus. Taxonomy (NCBI): domain Eukaryota; kingdom Metazoa; phylum Chordata; class Actinopteri; order Cyprinodontiformes; family Poeciliidae; genus Xiphophorus; species Xiphophorus maculatus. Next base: position 20,172,927 of record NC_036449.1, on the reverse strand, counting down.
AAATCACATTTTTTGCAGCTAAAACTTAACTGTGTGACTGAACACTAAATACCATTCTTTTTGTCAAAATAACTTTCCCTCACTTAGACTGAAAAGAGTATCAGTGAATAACAATTTTGAAGTTTAGAAACTGGTTCTCAATTAGGCAGATTCTTAAATTTAATCTAACCATTGTAACACATTCTTATCCCTTTTACTTATGTTTATGACTTTTGTCCCCCCCAGTATCCAATCTTTTGCAGCTTATAAGAGGATTGTCTTACCATCAACTCTGACCAGCCTCTCTGTTCATGCTAAAATAAGGCAACCCCACAACATCATGCTATAATGTTGTATAACATTATACATATACAGTACAGACCAAAAGTTTGGACACACTTTCTCATTGAATTCAATGAGAAGGTGTGTCCAAACTTTTGGTCGGAACTGAGTACAGACCAAAAGTTTGGATACACACTTGTGTCCAAACTTTTGGTCTGTACTGTATATAATGAAATAGTTTCTTCAGCGTGATGCGTGGTATTAATTCCCCACTTCTGTGTCTTTAGCACATATGAGAACAACGTTAATTTTGGTTTCATCCGACCAGAAAACATTTTCTAACATACTGTGGTCCCAACATGGCTTGTAGCAAACCTTAAATTGTTGAGGCAGGGAATCAAACCCACAACAACTCCATTGCTGACTATTCAGTAATGCAGTCCTAACAAATATTTACAACATTTTTGAAGTTGTTCTTTAAATTTGCAGCATAACTTCAAAATACGTATATAGATTTTTTATGCAGCATATTAAAACTTGTAATCCAGCATCATGAATAAATTCTTCTTATAGATGCCTGGAAAACAATGTTGTTTTATCATATTTTAAACCTGACTCTGTGCTTTACATAATAAGTGGCTCTATCCCCAAAAATCATTATTTCATATTACCTGAAAAGCCATCTTGCACCACTGGCACAAATCAAGTGCAGTACATTGAATGAATTGATGCAGTGAACACTGTGAATTCCATCACTCCGAAAACAAGAACAGTTTTGTTAAAGCAAAGCCTGCTTTATCTGTTCTGATTGTGTATCATTTTAAAACAACTAGCAGCCACTAAAGTAAAATCCACGTTTCTCCTTTTGATGAAGTTGCTTTCTGTGATAGACAGATGCGCATTTTGCATCACCTGCACCGATAGGCACCTCAGGGATAGCAACATGCTGATAGGTGCTGGGGAGCAGACAGCTGTCAGACTCTAACTCTGCATTTCAAATAACCTGCCCTTCAATGAGGACTACAAAAGAAACAGGGCTGATCCAGACCTACTGGTGTCAAATGCACCAGATTTCTTCTATCATCCCCACCATTGGAAGCCTACATCTAGACATCCAAGGTCAAGCTTTTGCATTGCATCCTATTGAAAGTGATTATGTCTAGATATAGACATACTGTAAATCTTTTATAGACATATTCATTTTCTTTTACAATTGTAGAATTTACTAAAGGAAATTAAAGCCAAAAATATGAAGTGTCATACAAATATGCACTGACGAGATTTGTGCACAACTCTCATGCAATTGACACATGTTGATCAACTAAGATGTGCACACAGAATTGGATGTTGAAGTTTATCCACCTGTTTTGGTTCTGATTACCTTTGGTAGTAGCAGAGCAGTTATGAACATAAAATGAATAAGTGAAGAGCATCAATAAGATAAAAAGCAATTGCAGTTGGAGACACAGCAAGTATAGAGAACAGCGTTACTCTATGATTCTCCACCACGTGTAATTTGAAAATGCGTTATTCCACAGAATAAGATGTAGGTTGGAATTCAAAAGTTGCGCCTGTATTTGAAACTGCAGACCAGTCAGGCGGCCTATACTGATCCCTGAGCCAAAAGGGAAAACCAATAAAGACTACTTTAATATCAGAACAGGATCATTGAGCAATGGAGGTAGACAGCCTGGTCTGATCAATCACTTTTCTTTTACATTGCAGGTATGGCCTAGCATGTGTACATCACCTTTTTGAGAAACACATAGTAAAAAGATGTATTATGGGAATAAGGCAAGCTGTAAGAAGCATTGTTATGCTGTAGGGAACCTTCGTATCGTAGTTTTAATACATGTTTCCCAGCCCTGACATTTAAGAGGTATAAAGACACGCTATTAAGGGGTACCATACAATAATATAAAAGTCAGCTAAATTAATCCATCAAACACTGTAAGACACAACATGTATAATAAACAATGTACTATATAGCCATATTTTTTTTTCATATCATAATCACACTAATTATATCCCTAGTAAACAGTAGTTATGGCACCACTGCTCAAAAATTGAATCAACATTAAGCAAGGCGATTTACCAGTGAGCCCACAGTGTGGCAGGTAGAAAAGCTAGAGGCAACATTGTTGATGGGAGAGAGATGAAAAATAGGCGTCCTCTCATCATGCCTTCATCACCATGGCACCGCAGGTTGCCAAGGGGAGCCAAGAGTTATGGCAGATAAAGGGAGAGCAAATCTTCTAGACCTGTTGCCATTTAGGCTCCCACTTCTACCTATTCATTTCTATCAGGAGAAGGGAGAATGGCTTGTGCACATGTTAGCAGCAGTAGAAAAAACTATGACCCTGTGCTGAAGCACTGTATGGAGCTGCATCAGGGTAAGATTCTATGCGTAGATATAGAAACATATGCAAACAAACAAATATGAAGTTTCAAATTCAGGTCTTGTTTTAAATCAGTTTAAAACAACTCTTCCACAGCTATATAATACTTAACCTTACACACATTGTGCTGTCAAACACTGTGTGAAAATATTCAGACTATTTCAACAAATCCACATCATAAACAGATTTGTTATACCATAGTTAAAGCTAGAGAGAGATAAATGTGTCATTAATTGTAAAAATGTTTTTGCCTTGATATGAATAATTTGTTTGAAAAGCATTCTTGAAATGTTTGTGAATCAGACACAGCAGGATTGTTTGTCTTTGCTACAAAGCAAATCTTAACATTTGCCCCACAATGTGTTTGTTTCTGGGGCTTTTTAACTTCAAATTACAAACTATATAAACACAATAAAACCATTGACAAACATAGAACTTAATTGTGTCCATGTCTTCTAAAATTGTTTATTCATTTCTGAATGTATCACAAGATGATTGTAGACACTTCCCCTAAGGGATGACGTGTTTAAACATGAGTGTGCACAACAGACAGCAGACTTAGGTAGAACCTAAGAGATTAAATGAAAACTTGCTCAAAGATTCTTGTTGACAAAATGTGGGCAGAGCGATAATAATATAACAGTTAACCTACTCGTAATCCTCACTGTTTTTTAAAGTTCAAGATTTCTTCCAAACAACAAATTTGGACATTTTACATTGTTACTCAGCAATTTAAACAAAGTTATTTTCTGTTTAAACCTCAGACTGCTCTGTTTGAAGTGAGACTGAACATCTCAGTTACAACAAAAGAGCTCCCCGATACTGCCAGGGGAACGTTGAACCAGTACAAGAAGGAAAGGGCTCAAAAGAATTGGAAGTCAGTCATTTTGTTGTATTGAAAATTGTCCACTTGTGGTGGACATTCAAAACCACTGTTCAAGCAGCCTCATCCTGAATGCAGACTGGGTCAGGTAAATTAAACAAAGACCCTAAAATTTCACCTCTGACCAGGAGGTCAGCATAATCAAAATACACAGTTTTAGGGATAGAACCTCATCCCAAATGGGAATGCTTTGCTACAATAGAACCAAGCCAGCTAACCTCTATAGATTAACCAACGGAATCTGTCATGTCTTAGTGTGTACTGCAAGATAAAAAATAAAAAAAAGCTGAAGTGTAACTCAACCCTGCAACATGACAGTGACCCAAAACATATCAGTAAAGCCTTCAAGGGATGGATTAATAATTGGAAAGCCTGAGGTGAGTCAAAGCCCAGCTCTTGATCACAGTTTGATTCTGGGTTGTGGGCTAACTTGAAGCATTCTGCAAATGAAGGAAGCTCCCAAAATATCTCAGAGCTTAAAACATTAAGAGGACTGATGTGAAAGAGGGATGGAGGGAAATAAGAAACACCTCACTGTAGTTATTCCAGCACATTAAGATAAGAGTACAGGAACTATTAAAGGGTATGATGTCGTAGCCTTTTCTTTCATTTGACAGAACCCTTAGGCAACCCGAAAGATTTTAGACACCATATCTACACTGTATGAATATAGTTTACATTGACAAGACCAGATTTATCCTGGCAACAGTTGTGAAGAAGTGCGGGGGAGGGGAGGGGTGTAATCTAGCGGCATTGTCTACAATAAAAACTTTTTTTCTCTGCCTGGAGGTTGACAGAATAGTCAAATCTCAGTCTTTGTAGAGTTTCTATTTTAATAAGAAGTTTGGAAGCTATATATCATTTTTCTTTCTCTTCATAATTATGCAGTTCATAGTGTTGGTCTCTATGCCACACAATCACCAAAAATAAAAAGTGATTAAAAAACAGATAATTGTTTATAGTGTAACTTGGCATCAATTTGAAAATCACAAGGCTTGTGCATATTCTTCCAAAGTGATATATTAGAGATGACATTTTTATTTTTTTATGCATATTTGTGGGTATTTTGATGGTACTATTTTGATAATAACCATAATTCCTCATTTCCCACTGGGTTCTGTTCAGTGGTTATAAATAGAAATAATATGTCTTTCCTTAGTGTTTTACTCATTGTGTTTAATGATCTGACATTTATTTTCTGTATATTTAAAGGAACATGTATTAACCTTTTTCAAGTTTATTGGTAAAGGCGGGAGCTTTTTATTGAATCTCTCAGCTGAAAGTCTTCCTTTTCTTTTTCAAATGCATGCTTACCTTCTAGGTAAGGAAAAGAAACCATACATCACCTGTTTTAATTAAACATATCCTCATAGTAAAGTGGTGACAGCTGCAGAGAAATGAGACAAGAGAAAGATCAATTACCATGAGAGAGATGAAAAGAGTCAGAAAGGAGAGTGAGAACAGAGAGTGACATTAGTGAAGATGGAGAGAGCAGTCACTGTGACAGAACACAGCAAGGATGTGAAAAAAAAAATCAGTCGTGATTATAAGTCAGGTGTCCTGCCTGATGGGCCAAGCCCTCTACCTGGGCTGCAAAAAGAGAGACTCATCTACAGGGTGCCTGACAGCCCTGTTGTAGTCTATTTCTTTAACAACATGCAGTCCGTTTTCTGTTACACAAGGGTTTGATGGAAGTTATGTATCACAGCAACTCAGACTTTGGGATGGCATGACCTCACAACAGGTTGGATATTGATTTTAGTAGGAACCCTTGATTTCAAAATGTTTTTGTTCACACACTAGTTAGAGAGTAGCAGCACATTCAGAGGTGTATGTCCTATTTCAATGTCCATTGCGTTTTATTGCAGCATCCCCAGGTAAGAGCATTCTGTCAACAACTGACCAAAACTGAGTAAAAGCGCAGCACATTTTACTGCCCTTTTATTTTAGAAAATGATTATTGTGAAATCTGTGACTTGATCTAATCATGGCAAGTAGCAAAATACATGTAGGCCAAGGGGAATGGCTGAAAATGACCTATGTATACTCTGTTCAGTTGTGCATAATCTCGAACACATAGTACGTTCATAGTAATAAAACCAATGCTTTAGATCTAGAAACATAGGGGTTCACTCCAGTTGGTAAATGATGCTAATGTTTGAAGCTAACTATAGGATTAGTTTATAATAAGAATGTGTAATCTTCCATCATTTTGGTTTCAAATTTAAAGCCCGGCCACTAGGGGCTCCCCAACGTGCCCCAGCCCCAGGCCTGGCTCCAGGGTGGGACCTCATGTACGGGTGAGCAGAACCACTGTTTCCAATGGTCGGTTTCATCATAAGGGATCTTTGGACTGCACTTGGTCTGGTTCCTCACCTTGGATCTGTCTGCATTGGGTGGCCCAACCAGAGGCATGAAGCCCCGACAGCAAGACTCCTAGGATCACTGGGACACTCAAACCCCCCCACCACGTTAAGGTGGCAGCCCATGGAGGGGACGTGTAAATGTGTGTGGGGGGGTGGGGGGGGGGGGTGTAAATATGAAGTAACCTGTTAATTATGTAAGACAGAGAGAAAATGAGAGAGAGAGGAAGAAAGTTGTTTTTTAAGATGAGGAAACGAACTCAATGTGGTGGGAAGCAAATTCTGACCTCGGGTCCAGTTGTGAGGTGAAATGTATCTTTGTAGTTTAAAAAAAAAGATTTTTAGGCTCTAATAAAGTTTTTTAGGCCGTTATTTAACAGGCTGAACAGGAAATTGGGAGGAGAGAGAAGGAAATGACATGCAGCAGATTCCCCAGGACTGGGAATTGAACCCAGGTTGACAAACAAAACCTAGAAGTAACATTCTAAACAAAACATAATTTACAGTTTTACTGTAAATCTGGTTAAAATAATAATTGAATTATTCATTTCTTAGCCCCTTTTCCTTCTCTTTTATACAAGCAGACAGCACATAAGCTCAACAACACAAAAGCTTCATATTTATTACAAAATATTTATCTAAGAATCAATTTCTTCCTGTAGTGGAAATGATTTCTGATTAAGTTCTCTGTTTTCATACTTTCATGGATTGTTCTTCTTTTTACATTTTCTACAGTTTTTCATGTTAAATTGCACTTTTTTGTTAAGTTTCTAATATTATCTTGAATCTGTATTTCTAAATAAAGACTAACTGAAAGATCACACAGTAACTTTTATTTTTGATAAAACCTGCTTTTTTCTTATAACAAACAAACCAGATAAAACAAGTTTGGGCTTCTTCAGGGTCCGGAGAATTATGATTACAATTATCATCTATTACTATATACAGATTAAACTCTAATCTTCATTTAACATCCTGGAATCTGAAGAAGTCCAAACCTGTTAAATCAGCTTTTTTATGTTTGGTATAAAAAGAAAAATAGGATTAATCAAAGAAAAACCAGTAAATGGACTGAACTTGTGTCGTGTCTTGCTAGTCATGTCATGTCATTCACTCATTTGTTTCTTTTTTTGGCTTCTTCCATCGCAGAGTGTTTTGTACTTTTTTCCAAAATGAAATTTTAGATTTTTTCTTTTTACCATCTGGATTGTCCAAATCCTCCAGGATGGTTTCTCCAGCGACCTCGGTCTCTTCTGAGGATTCTGGATCCGTGGAAGAACCTGGTAAAGGTTCTCCTGAGAGATCCTCCTCTGAAGAAACCTCTTGATTTAAGACTTTAACTTGGTTCTGTGAGTCTTCTTCCTTCTCTTGGGAAACTGTGATGGGTTGTTGTTGGAAACCTTCTTCCTCGGCTCTCAGAGTGTCGGCCAGCAGTAGATCGTCTCTTGCTCTTTGTAAATCATTTTTCACACAAATGATCTCCTCCTGGTGTTTTTCTGCTTGATGTTTAAATGCAGTGACTTCGGTTTCAAACCGACTGTTTAGCTCCATGTACAAACCGTTAACATTCTCCAGCTCAGCCTTGGCACTCCTTTCCTTGTCTTGCAGGATTTTATTCTCTGTTGTTGTGATTTCTTGGAGGATGGCATATTCAGCTCTCAGCTTGTCTAGAAGCTTCTTGTCCTCCTCTGTTTGCTCCAGGTGAGCTTTTCTCTCCTGCTCTACCTGATGCTTGTATGTCTCAATTTCTCCTGACATTTTGTGGAAGAGCTCCTCCTTCTCAGCTCTCATATTGTCTAGAAGCGTCTTGTCCTCCTCTATTTTCTCCAGGTGAGCTTTTCTCTCCTGCTCTACCTGAAGTTTTTCGATTTCTTGTTTCAGTGCAGAATGTTTTCTCTCTTGGATAAGCTTTTCTTTCTTTTCTTTGTTTGAAAGAGCACTGATTAAGCCTTGTTTTTATTATCAGGCTTAAGACTCAAAAATTGTAAATGAGCGATAGTTGTACTAGTATTGTTGTGTCTTGTTTATTGTTGTCATAGCAACTGCCTACCAAGATGGCTGTCAGTTAAAATAAAGAAAGTTGTAATCTATATTTTCAGTTTGTTTTCATTAGCTTTTTAACGGCACAATGTCGTTCTTATTATAAGTAGTTTTTCTCCATTAATTCCCATTTGTACTTATATCAGCAGAAATGTTTCAGTGTTTATTTTGTTTCAGTGTTTGTTGTTTTGTTATTTTGCTAACAGCAGACGATGCTAGCCCATATGTGAATGTAGCATTACATTATGTATTGTAGCTGCAGACAGAACAGCTTGTGTACATCAATCGGACCAGAGACCGCTCCAAAAGCAGGAAGTGAATTACAGTGCAGGGCATTCTGGGTAAATACAATCAAAACAAATGTGCTAGCCTAGCGCTAGCAGGAGAAATGGCTTATAGCTTTGAGCAAAAGCCAAAAAGAAAATCTACAACCGCTAAAATCTGAGGCCTCCATTTTGTTTACATTTAGTGAAGAAAGGAAGTTGTGCTCAGTTTCCTCTTCAGATGTTTTCGTGTCGTTTCCTTCAGTAGTACTTGATGCAGCGCCCCCACAGGCGAGGAGAGGAACAGGTTTTCCAAACCACTAAACAAAAATATTATCCTGAAAAATGGCCATCATGCTGAAATTCGAGTGGCTAATTGAAAATTGTGTATTGATGATTCATGAAAATGTGTATTGATGATTTCGATGATGACAAAATGTAATATTTGTTTCTGGTTTCTCAATTGGTGACTATATGTTGTTTTTAGGACTTAATTTTTTATTTTCAATTTAATTCAAATGTAAAGATTTGAATTAAATTGTACATTAAGAAACTTGGGATGCTCAAACCTAAACTGGATTATTTTAAGAGTTTCTTTAGGACACAGTTTGAGTAAAAAAAAAATAAAAATTTCAAAAATGAGCTTGGGAGAAAGCATGTGTTGTCTTTAGAATATTTACATTAGACTATTTTTATTTATCGTTAGATGTTATTCACTGTTTCAATATGCTTTACAATGTAAAAATAAATAGGATTTTGTATAATATTTTTTGTAATATTTTGTGTAGCTTAGAGAGATGCTACACAAAATTAGGTCAAACATTTAACTGGGACAGACCTTGCATTGGATGTTTTATGGCATGCATGATCTCTTTCTAAAAAGGCTGCAGGGCAGCACTGCTCTTCCCCTTCTGATTTTAGCACTTCTTTAGGAAGTGCTAAAAATTATGATTTATCAATACATTGCAAACACCAAAACACTTTAGAAATTATATATTTTTTGACGTGGAACTAATTAATCTCAACTAAATTTTAGATGCTCACCACAGTTGTGCATTAACTCTCATCAAGATTAAAAGAGAAAAGTTAATCTCACATGTAACTGAGAAAAAACATCAGCATGACCTTTTCCAATATGCATCACAGTTTTACATCCAAAGATAATGTCCAGTTGAATTTGCTTTGATGCACTGTCCATACTTAATGCATGAAAAGGACTGGGTTTATTGGTCTTTATGCAATGACTCATTGGTGGGAAATATACTATAAAACAGACATTAAACACAAAAGTAAAAATCAGATGTTAACTTCATGGCAGTACGTTATCAGAAACAAACGCTTATCACTTAACACTGAATTAATAACAAGCAAAAAAATGTGTTTATAAAACATAAGCTCTTTTGAAATACTGCTTAGACACAAGAAATTTACAGTTGGTAAATTTTGCAACAGATGTTTACTTCATGGCACTTGGTCACCAGAAAACTCACTCATGTCTTAGCAACAGATTATTGTTCAAAAAACATAAGATTTCTTCTGCTCTTTTGAGAAACTACTTACTACTTAAAAATTGTGCAGTTGGTGAATTTTGCAGAATAGTGAAAATGCTTTGTTTTTGTCATTGGTGGGAAATATATTATAAAACAGACATTAAACACAAAAGTAAAAATCAGCTTTGAATTGTAAACGGTGTTTACTTCGTGGCAATTCGTTACCAGAAAAAAACATTCATCTTAACACCAAATTGATAACAATTAACAATATTGTTTATAAAAAGCTCTTTTGAACTACTGCTTATCTGCTTAGACACAAGAAATTTGCAGTCGATAAATTTTGCAAAAGAAAAATCAAATGTTTACTTCGTGGCAGTTCATTCCAGAAAATATGCTCATCTCTTAGCAGCAGATTGTTATTGTTAAAATAGCATAAGATTTCTTCTGCTCTTTTGAAATACTACTTATCTTATACTACTTTTAACAAGATTTGTGCAGTTGGCGAATTTTGCAGAAAAGTGAAAATGTGTTCTTTGTCATTGGTGGAAAATATAGTATATCTCAAAAATGAATGACACTCCTAATAGCGGTTATTTCACTAGCCTTAGCTTTGATGCTCAATGGAAATGGAAACTCAGTGTGGAAAATGGATAACTTTCACTTAATATGCACAGATACAGTACATGTTAACATAAACATTAAGCACAACATTTAATGTCTTATGATGCAAATGTGTAGCAACATTCATTATTAAATCTAATTCCTTTCACAAAAATGAATTACTTATTTCCAACAAAAATATATTTTCACTGTGCCACTTGGTAAAATTAGAAATATCCTCTAAATTCAGCTTTTTATGACACCATATATGATTTTTTTTTTTGCACAGTATTTTTAACAGTACAAATAAAAAAAATGCAAGCATCTCTCACTACCATCATAGCCTTCTGACATTTTTCACACCTTTTCCACAGTAGCACTGCAAATAATATTTCTAGGCACAGCCGAGTGTTGGTGTTGAAAAATGAAAACAACAGATACCAGGACAATTTAAAAGAAAGCCACGATGATAAAATAAGATGAAATGAGGACAGCAAAACAGACTACTGTCGTTTATATTCACCTCTGTATCCCTATATGCCATTACCCAAACATACACAGAAAAATGTAGAGACATCTATTTATATTAGCTGTGAGAATGGGGTTTCACACCGCAGAGAACCAAATGTAAGTAAAAAAAAAGACAAAATAAAAGCAACATGTGTTTTTTAATATAGATTTTAAACGTTTGAAGGAAATAACATTTTCAATAAAATGTACAGATGCTATAAATTGTGAAAAAAGGGGAAGTTGATTGTTAGAAATTGTGATCAATCATGACACACAGGCCTATAATAACCTTCAAGTTTTACTCTGTTCACAAATGCTGTTTTCTTCATGGATGGAGTCATTCCATTTTCAAACGCTCTTTCTGTGTATAGGGTTCAGCATTTATCTAAATGACTGACTATGAAGTGACCTTTCCAATTGGCATATGTTTATTCATCTGCTTTCTTGTGTCAAGAGTGAGGAACCTCCTATGCCAACCTACGCAGTTTAAAACAAATGTGTTATGTTTCACACTTAATCAGACATATGGACGTAAAGCACTAGTTTTATTGCAGCACTTAAAGTGATAGGAAACACTAAAATGACATTGGCACTCTCATTTGCTTTGTATGTGCAAGCATCACAGCACAGGACAAAATTAGTTCCCTAGAAAGTGAAGCATGTCCGATAAAATTCATCACAATTTTCTAGCATTGCTTGATTAAACATTTTTTACAGGTAGAAATAAGTATGCAGAAACATGAGATGGCAATTAAGTTCAAGGGGGAAAACAATGTTTGAGAATAGTCAGTGGACTAGTAATTTTTATGAAATCAAATATTTTTATTCTATTAAGATAATGTAAATGCCATACTTTAAAAGTTAATTCATGGATCCAGTCAGCAGAGCATCTATTAAGACAGACTTATGAGTGACAAAGAATACCAGAGATGAGGACTTGAGGTTCAGACTCCAGCTTGAGTCAGACTTAGCTGCAAATTAGACTCGTCCAAGAAAACTCGACTTGGAGTCCTGATCGGAAACGTGGTTAATATTTTTTTATCTTGTGTAATGAAGGGTGAAAAGAAACCTGGACTACATACTGCTGCTACAGCACATGTTTTGCTGTGAAAGAATTGTCCTTGATTTTTAGTCAGGGTCATTCGTGGATTTTGGCCTGTATATGTCAGGCCAATCTCATCATGTAAGCTGTAGCTCCACAATGATGATCACATTAATGTCTCTCCATATGAATGCTGTATTAGATCACTGGATGATTTAGGAAACCAAATAAACGGCAAAATATTTTCTATGCTAGCTGCAACATTACAGGATTATAAATATTTAAATAAAAGTACTTCTGGTTTTGTGCTTTTACAAGTTTGACATGCTGTAAATTAATACAATTATAAGGTCATTTTACCTTAAATTTGAACATCTTTACTATTTAGAATTGAGAAAGGAGCTTTTAAAGCAGATTTAGCAGACATTTTCCTTAATAGTCAAAGTCTCCACCCTAAACTGAGGAGAAACCACCCAAACACTAATACGTCCAATTGTGAAAGAGTGGACAATATGAAGACAAGAATAAATATCCATTAACTTTTTTTCAATAAGAAAAAAGTAAAGCATTTTGTTTGATGAATTAAGAAAATCAATAGCATCAAATCCATCTATTATTTTTCTTAAAGCATAAATATATTTTTCCTAAGGGGTAGAAGTTATACTGCGTACATTTAAAAAAATTAAAAGTAGCCTTTGCAAGTATATCAAATGCCAAAAAGAAATGTTAGATGACTCAAAAATTATTGTTAATAAATGTTAAACAATATTTGTTTAATTAGTAAGTAATTACGGCCTAAGGACAAACAGTAAAGGTGTCTTAGTCTATAATCATGCAAGGAACTGAAAAATACTAATGCAAAATAGATGTGTGCTTCAGTAAACTAGTATTTCAATATTCCAGAATTTCAAATATTTTAAATTCATGCCCACAATCATTAATAGATTATGATAAATAATAACCAGTTATGCAGTTTATAGGACATTTACAACACCTTCATTTTGTTCTGAGAGATCACCTAAAACTTATTCTGGTGTAAAATAGAATGAAAAAAGTATAACAAGCAACATACAGTACAAGAGCAGGCCTACAAAATATGGTACTTTCAAAAACCAATTAAAAGGAGGATATCTTCTGTTCATCCCTCATGTGTGCAGCGCTCTTTGGGTGAGAAGCAGGTCATAGTTCCACTCTGGGGACATCACCAGCTGATCAGAGGAAATGCAATGATTTAGGTGTAAGTTCAACCATTATTACCCCATAAACTGTCTCCAAATCGTGAAGGTGTTTTCTTTGAGACCTTTCTAAGACTCTTTATATGCTTCACCATGACTATAAAAGATAAACAAATGTGGAGTTGTCATGCATGTTTAAATTAGACTGGTTTCACAGAGTGTTTGTTTATGCATTAAATGCTTGGTTGCATCAGATAAAATGTTTACTGAAACATGGTGAAAATACTAGTAATTTTGAATACACTTTTATAATACTTAAGATGTGCCTAAATATTTCCGCTAGTGCATGTATTTTTGTCCTCTTGATTTATTTTACTGAACTTGTGAGATGGTGTGTGTAACGGTGTGTGTATACAAATACAGCAGAGAAAGGATAAACCCAGCATGGTTCATATCAAATCAGTGTGAGGGATTGCTATGTTTGGTGTTTAAATTTGTATTTCAGCTTCGCCGAACAAACACTGCTCTCTGATATCTCAGTATCATGCTTTGACACATTCTGCTATTCCAAGCAGAACCAAAAAATTGAGGCGATAAGCTGACCTTGAAGTACAACATGTATCAGTGATACACACAGTGGAGCAAAACTACTATCAACACAACAGTCCACTTACTGTTGTATGGATATTATTATAGTAATACATTTTTTATTCTGAAAGATAAGAAAAGTGTATTTTTTATGTAAAAATACTGCACCTGCTGTTGTGACATGTACAGCACTTTACTAAAAGTTCAACCTGATTATTTCCATGTTACAACCACAAACCTTGTGTATTTTGTGAGATTTTATGTGATAAACCAAAATAAAGTAACACATCTTTCTGAATGAGTAGTAAAATTATGCAGGGCAGTCATATTTGTTGCAAATAAACCTCTGAAAAGGATGATTGAGTATGTATTCAGCCCATTTTGACATACATTGGAGCCAACATTGGCGCAGTTAGGTAGCCTTCAGAAGCTACCTAACTGCTAAGCAGAGACCATCTTTGAGCAGTTTAGATGTTCAGTGGTTCTGTAACGTCCTCTGAGGTCTGTGAAAGACCATCTTTAAAAAATTATTACAAAGTCCAATGTATAAACCAAATTGTGACAAGAAACTAAAATCACAGCACCACATAGTGGCAACTACAGTGAATTTTAAACAGAGACACAATGACGTCTAAATGTGGAACATTTTCCCAATCAACACCAATACCAGTTTTCAGATAGTGGTGTCATGTAAACTAAGCCTTAGGGGTTTAACCTATTTGAGGCAACTTCTCTCCCTCTTTATTCATCTCCCATGGACTTCCGCAATGATTTGACAACCACTCCTCCAGTCAAACAACCACCCAGACTCTTGAGAATTTGTTTCCAACTTTAAAATTGATGTTCACAAAACCTCTCCATCATATCTGAAGAACTCTACAATTTTACAAGAATGAATGGGCAAAATGTTAATTCTCCAAACTACAAGCTGTAATTGTGCTAAAAGGCTGTTCGTTGAAGCATTGACTCAGGGGTCGAATTTGAATACACACCACATTTTTCACATTCTGCATCTAAAAAAGTTCACTAGGCATGTATTCATTTTCTTCCACTTGACAATTGTGTCACAATTGTTAGTCTATAACACACACACATGTCGGGGTGTGTGTGTGTAGATGTAGATAAACTCTGTTCTAATGTTACAAATTGTGGTTAGTTCAAGGGGTATGGATGTTGTTAGAAAATATTGACCTAGTTTATTTTCTTATTGTTCAAATAATTTTTTAAAATTGTTGTATAATTATCATGCTACTGATGTGCTTTTCACATTTATTGCAACATTTTACCCACAGTTTTAACTTTAGTTAAGGACATGTTAAAAATAACTTTCCAAAAAAACAATGTTCTTTAATGGTCTTTCTATTGGTTTGTCAAAGGTCCTCTGCAAACTGTCTCTTTCAGCATGAGAGTTCCCCAGAGACAAGAAAGAAGATTATTTCACATACACTCCTGAACTGCAAGCTGACTCCAAACCAAATAGCATCAGTCGTTTCATCTCCTCTGCTGGCTCATGGTCATAAAGAAGGTAGCTCATCGTCCGTGAAACAATTTCAGCCTGAGGAGGAGATGGCCTGTTCCAATACTTGCTTCTCCCTGCTGCTAAATATAAAACATTCCTGACACACAGTATACAGTATTTTGATAAAGCAGGGGCACCGCAATTTGCATTGGAAATGGATTTTGCATCTTTTGGTATTTCTTGACAGAATGAGTATCAGGTTTTGATACTATTTTCTGACCACCATGCAGAATCACACAAGAGGATGAAGAATGTAAAATCAACCAGAGTTTATTTGAGATAGAATATGGATGGAGAATTGATACGGATTGTTGTCCAGAGGTGACACGTTTTGGGGAGAGGATTACCTAAAAAGCATGTGTAAGCTCAAGATTGCCATTTCCCTGAAGCTGTGTTATTAGAGAAAAAACAACCCAACATTACAAGAAAACTGTTTGTCTGCCATCAAACAGACAAACTAACTAGCCTGTACATTCACAGCAGGTTTTGCAGTGGGTGAAGCGCTACAGTACAGTATATCACAAAGTGGAGGATGTGAGCAGCACATACAGAGCATGATTGACAGTGCTAAGACATTCCTCCTGGCTCTGCTTATTTCCAACTGAGATTGGTGTATTTCTGCAGAGACAGAGTAGCTTGATTGTTCACAGACTATTTATCTCATGCTATAGTGGCACAACATAGTGACAGTATATACATATATATAAATTACATAAAAGTTTACTGCCGCTTTAAAATCTTACAGTTATTGAACTCCAATATCAAAATATAGCAGTATTTGAATGCACCATAGCCAATTATCCATTCCTTTCATAACACTGAGGAGCAGAAAATGGGTAAGAGAGAGACTCATTACATCTGTGAATTGTCAATGCTTAGTCAGTAAAACTCCTTGCTGGATTATTAGACAAATCCCTTTTAATCAGACAACAGTTCTACACAGATACCATGATGACAGAGGCCCAATTCTTTCTGTTCAACTGATAACATATTTGATAAACTGCGTCAGTGCAGCAGGAAAGGCATTTCCCTCAGCCATTATCTAGAAATTAAGCACCATACTGCTCCATCTTACATTTACTGCTAAGTTACACCAAGTGTTATCTGACCATAATACATAATACTGTCAGCCTTACTTGTTTAACATGTACAAGTAACATAAGTGTGGTAAACAATGAGACGGTAACATAAAGCTGCATACTCCATGTGACATAGGAACAGAGTGCAGAATTGCAATAGTGTGATAGGGGTGTAATTATTATTGGTCTAACACTGAAATATATTTAGTGGGTGTTAAATTAATGTCTTGTAAAAAAAAAAAGCATTTTTCTCCACATCAGACATGACCTTCATGTGTGATATTTTTGTAATAACACGACAGGCATTTTAAAGCTCCAGTCCTGCTAGGAAGCGAATGGTATAGTGATATACTGCAAAAACTCAAGATCTCAAACTGATTTAAATGTTTTAAAGGTTATCATTGTTTTATGAGGAAAGCATTTGCTTCTATGTTGGGTGTCTAAGTATTTAATCTTGTTTGAGGGTTTGGGGGGAGGTAGATGTCTATCCCATGAGCCAAGATGCAGGCTTCTCCATTATAGGACCAGCAGAGATACAAAGATATACAACAATGACAATCTTGCACATCCCAAGTCACATTGAGATATTTAGAGTAACACAGAAACCAAGCAGACATTTTGAAACATTACAACAAACCACAGTACCCAGAGAAAACAGAGAAGGTACAACACATAGGAAATATTATATTACGTAACTTTTTCTTCCCAGTCTTACAACAGGAGCCCTTCCAAAAGTACTTGCCTACCCAAGTAAGCAGATGGTGGATATTTCTAGTTTTGCTTTGTGAAGACTAAAAGAGTCAATCCTCTTGGAGTGGAGAAACTGCATGGCTCTCATCTCAAGCACTGAGGGTGAGATTCAGGCAATTCACACTTTTCACACACTCTCATACCATAATATCCATCTTCTCCCATAGAAAAAAAACAGCTTCCCAACGGATGACATTGTGGCATAAATAAAGGAGACCAACAACCTTCATTCAGACCATGCAGCAAAAATATTGTTTTTATATGCCAGGGAGAATTTGATTAAAAAAAACAACAAAAACAAAACAGAAACACTGGCTCCTTCGTTGTTGCGTAACAAAGGTATTATTGTCAAAACTTAAAAAATATATGTAAATCAGACAGATTTTTTACACATCTTTAAACATGCAAATTGTTGTTGAGGTCTCTAAAAATACTACAGCAGTTCAACTTCTACTGTTAAAACTACACTGAAAGAAAAAGGCAGACAGCATAACCAACAGTGAAATAGTTTTTTTCCTCTGGAAAAAACTTTATTTTATTACTTCATTAAACTGTGTTTTTAATGTAGACAGTATCTGTAAATGTAGTCTATCTGGACTGTACGGTCATCACTAACATTCATGTGTGGCCAGACCATCTGCCAGAACAACAAAAAATTAAAACAAGACACAGCATCTGTTTTTTGTAGGGTATATGCCAAAAAACAAACACTTTAAGTGTCTTGTGCCAATAAAATAGAGGGCAGCCACCAAATGTTTACTCCCACACAAATTCATTATCTTGTTGACAATATCATTGTCTGAAAATGCACTACACAGAAGTCATTGGGCCTCTGAAAGCCATTTGACTGTTCAATGAACTGTATAACAAAGCATGCAGAAACAGAAATACAAAGTAACCTCAGTTAACTTCAGTCTGAACCATATAACAATCATTCTTGTTAGGATTATGTTAACATTTTGATTGGGAAATTTTAGTGTTTATGACAGACTTTTTTTGTTTTTACATAAACCGCTGCCCTGATTTTGATGCTCTTGTTTATTTAATATTTCATTCATGTTTTATAGTAAAATTTCCAATTTAGTCAGTGGCTTGTTTTATGTTTTGGCAGATTGTATACATTTTTGTGCTTTGCTCTCAAATTTTTTATACCAAGCATATTTTTGGGGAAATTGCATGGTGTTGAAATCAGGTACTTGTAAAAATACTCACAAAAGAAATCTGTAATTCTTTTTTCTCACTGTGACATTCAATGTAAAACGTATCTTGTTTAAGTCCTTTAAGTCTGGAAAATATTCTACCAACTACCAGTTCTACTAAGGAAAAGTAAGCTAACACTACCCACTTACTATGAATAAGTAAATTGAATTCACTCATTATTCTTTTTTTAGGCAAACAAAAATAATTTTAGACTTTTGGTAAGGGACTAAAGGAGGAAAATCTTGATTTAGTATCAGACAGTAATACCAAAAAGTTGGGTATGTTTATATAGAGGGGATATTCTGTAAATACCAATTTTCAACTGTAATTTGAATACTCAAATACAACAGTCCTACATCTCACTCTAACAATTTAAAAGTAAGATATTTTAATCTTCCCAGTAGAAGAATACCATTTCAATGGGAACTCTCTTTCCCAACCATCAGAGGAAAGGACAATTTTTTCTTGTCAAATGTGACATTCTGTGCACTTCATACCTTGAAGATAGAAAAATGATCACAGACAGCACTGATTTAGTGCTGAAAAACTGTAAGCACTGCACATGGGGTACTAGGGGAGCCCACGGGGAATGACATCACATCAAGTTTTTTTTTCGATTGCAGCTGTCGGTGAGAATGAGCGATGTAAAATCCCAGTGTCAAAAAGCCCTGTGTTTAGCTTGTCCATTCTGACAGGTTAGGAAATGGAGCGTGCTACCTGCCCAGCATAAAATAATGGCTGCCCTCCAGTGCAGCTACAGTCACATCTGCAGCCTCACGATAAACAAGTTTTTACACTGTCAATCACCAACTGTCTTTTTTTTTTTTTCACCTACACTTCACTCTCTCCCTTAGGGCCTCAGGCAGTTAATTCTTAATTAAGCAATACAGTCTTGTTATTTATTCTTTACAGAATGTTCCAGTTTTGTACAGTACAGACAGCATTATGTTGCAAAAGTAGGGTATGCATCCAAATTTTTGTAATTGTATTATATAGCAACTTCACTTACCTTTGATGCAATCAGTAGTGGTGAGGTAATAAAAACCTAATTTTTATTGCCTTACCACTACATAACAATTTTTTTGCTGGTGTGGAACCAAGATGTTGAGTTCTTATTGGTCATTGAATCACCTGTTGCAAGGTTTTCTTTTCTTTTTTGATGCAAGGGAAATTGGCATAATCAAACTAATCCATGATCACTGGTATACAATAGGCTCAAAGTCATTGAATGTGAAACCCTGTTATTTGGGGTCATATGATACACTGCAGCCCCCTAGACCACCCACCAACAATCTTGGACTTGAACTGTGACAAATAAAAGCAGAAAATAACCCAAGCTGAACTTGCCATGGGATTGATAAGTGAGATTTTAAAAAATCTCCAAAACTCACTGTTGCAGAACTGTAGCAAAGAGAGGCATCTTGGATTTAAAAACTTTTCAAGCATCTTTACACACTAAATGGGATATATGCACCTTCCTAGGTGGGATAGGAGGCTGATTTATAGAAGGCCACTGACAATATTAGGAACTAATAAGGTAAAGATGCAAATAAAAACTTTTTAGACAGTTACATTTTAGTAGCTCATTAACAGCTAAAGCTATGATTAACATCATAGCTTTGGAATGCTATGATTATTGTCAAATGAATTCAAAGAATTAAAGTTACTCTACTGTGCCACAACTTGTAGGGAATAACATTTGGATGACATTGTTTCACAGTTTATAAAAATTGATAAAGTAGCCTTGTAAATTTCAGACCTCAGTGCTTGCAAAATGTCCACAAACAAATGAACCCACTGAACATTCATTGGCTATTGCAGAAAAGTGTCTCCAAACAGGCACAAGCAAACGATTGTATTAATATTAGAAGATATGAGTTCATTAAATTCACACGTGGCAATGCTTGAAGGTTTAAATAGGACCATAAGTTTATTATGGTCGAGGTCAAACTTTAAACAACAAAAATGTCCCAGTTTATTTAATGACAGTTGAACTTTATTCAAGTGTTTGCTTGACCAATGTCTATTTTGTGAGAGACTAACTGTCCTTTACATCTTTGCCATCTCTGGTGCACTTCCAGAAAAAAAAGTATTGCTCTTCTGGTAAAATATGATTGCAGTACTATATTCATTTATATCTCTTGACAGTACCTACTGTAATATCTCCCAAATCAAATAAATGTCACCATTCATCACACAGCCAAGTCTCTTCTGATTTGAGAGACACTGGACAATTCAATTCACTTTGACTTGACATCCATATGTCAGGCTCATATACTCTAATTGAACTCTAAGGCTTATTTTTTTTGGTTGCTGTATTATGTTTCTTGCTGCAGCCAATACACATCATGTCATTTTAAGACAGAGTCAATATTGTTCATACCTTCAAAAAGAAGACAAAGACTAATTTCTTCCAACAAACATTGAAGTAGAGGCAAGAAAAAAAAACAATTCTGGTGCCAGTTGAAAAAAAGGCTGCTTTGCATTTGCTCAAATAAAAAAACTGGACAACAGAATATGGATTTCATCTGCAAGTTATTTTTCTAAACATATCAAAGCAGAAGAACACATTTCAGAATAGAAGAACGAACAACTGTACAATGTAAAGCAAGGTAGGGCTGTTGTAAATGATTATTTTAATAATTGAGTAATCTGTTGATTATTCTAATGATTAATTGAGTGATGAAATAAAAAATAAGTAGCCTACATAAATTATTGGTAAATTCTGCCATAACAGCAGTATTAATATCAGATTTCAACAATGGCGCAAATTTTTATACTTGTGCATCCCTAACAATTACTTTTCTGTAATTTAGAAATTTAACTTGTAACAATAATATCTCACCTTTTAACTTAACCTGGACAAAAATTTTAATATTAATATCTGAAATTATTTTCATACTAATAATACAGCAGTAGGCTCACAAAAACACTTCTAAAATAGTCTATGCTCCAGTTTTTAGTTGATGTACTCATAAACTAAAAATGACTCGTATTAGTGAGTTTTGTGTCCACGTACTTGATGGCATTTGGCATGTTTGTCATACACAGAAAAACATGCTTTTGTTAAAATGAAAATGACTCCCGATCGAACTTGAAAATTGGACATTGTGGTGCTAGTAATTGGCATCAGTCAACATCTCAAAAGCGGAAGAAAAGGCATTGCACAAAACAAATAATCACCCGGCTGGAACACAGTGCGCTAAATAGTAAAGCATAGTTTAACAAAGCTTAGAGGCAGATAACTTGCCTCAAGAAATTTTAGTAATCGAGGTACTCAAATCATTAAAGGAATCGTTGCAGCCCTAATGTGAATTTTGACTGTACTACCCTGAGCTTTTTGCCTTTGGTGCACATTTTCTTCTGGAACTCTTTTATAATGCCCTTTCCATTGTTGTGTGCATTTCAATCAATCACTAAATCACTTTTGTCTATTAAGCACCCTTCATACTAAAATCAACTCAAAGTGCTGTACAGATCATTAAAAACAAACCCACAAAACAAAAATAAACAATTACCCACCCCCACATGGAAAAACATACAACTGTATGAAAAATTCATAAACTGAGCAGAAATTATCCAATTCAGAAAATGCAGTTAAAAGATTTCTATTCCCAGCTGGTACTAAGGAATTAAGGTGAATTGCATGTGGTGATGCTGAGGCCACTCTTCCTGAGTACTGTCTGAAGAATGGTTCATAGCGCTGACAGAGAAGTAGGCCTAATAAAACAAAGAGGAAGTGCACTACAGTTACTACAAGTTCTCCATAGATTATGGAAGGTGTAACTGTAATAAATTTTCCATGCTTTTTGGCTTCACAGACTTCCATATTCACTCATATCTGTGGGTGCAACCTGATGGGCGAAATTTCAGCAGGGTGTTCTACAGTCCCAAACATTATTCTATGATTTCTGTTAATTTTCAAGACATACAGTACATGTTGCTACTCATAACTGCAATGAAACATGTCACTCAGATGTTTGATTACAAAATCCAGGCAGGTGTTTCTGAATAGATAAGTGTACATAGAGCCTTAGAGTGCATGAGCTGCCTTGCTTCTTTCATTCATAAAACATGTTAAAACAAAAATCTAGGGTTTGTGATTGTTTATTTGTACTTTACAAAGGAAAATTACAGTATCAAAAACAACAGGATGTACCGTATTTGTCATAAAATCTCATTGTTTTCACAGCAAATTGAAGGCGAAAGTCAGCTATTAATTTAAATGAAGAAATATTTACATCAAGTTAGCATTTAATTTTGCCATTATCTTAAATTTGAATTGCTATTAATCAATGTGATATTCTGCACAAGTCATTGTACTTGATGTATTCCCACAAAATATTAGACACAATTATTTTACAAATTATAATAGTATGGGCAATAAAAATTAATAAAGGGAACATTAAACTAGAGAAAATGCTTAAAGTTTAATTAACTAAAGATTCAGGAGAGCTTAATAATTATTTATTTCCAACAGGGGCCATTTCTGGTGAAAAAACTTTTACCCTGGTAATCTGAGCCAGCCCTGGTTTATTTTGTGAAAATCAAGCAGTTATAGAGAGGCTGCATAAAAACTTTCCTTGTTCCTAAACGTTTCTAAGATAGAAAGAGACATAGCATATTGCTGAAAAAAAATCCTACTCAGAAAATTCCTGCTATTTTCTAAAATCTTTACAATATGTTGAATAAAATCAAAATGAAAAAACTGAACAAAAATGATTACATTTTGATAACACTATTTGTCTTATAACTCAGACACCAGGCTGAGTTGCTTTGTATGCTTTTTAAATCCTCACAACATTAAACATTTTACTATTGACAACTAAAGAAAATTTTGTATTTCAATTTATAAAAACAAAATTGGAGAAAGAGGACATAGAAAAGCTTAACTGACTTCATGACAATGTTGAAGGAGAGGCCAGAAAAATAACTATGTAAATAATAATAAATATTCCTGGATATTTTGCAAATATAATAAATGTTGGCTTAAGTCAGCCTGTTTTTTTCTGTACCAACGATGTGCCTTTTTTATTCAAATCCCTTATATTTGAATGTGATTTGAATAGTTTATAAGTAATGTTTGTTTCTTATCCTTCTAATGGTTCTGATCTTTCAAGCACATACTTTTGTTTTTCAGCTATGACATAACTGATCTTTCTTTTAGCAAAATAAATAACTACAGAGAACAAGATGAGTTGGTCTGTCACAGTCATGCAATAGTGTTAGTTGTTCTCTGGTTCAGTGGGTTTACATAAATTCCATAGTATGTATCCAAGTGAAGGGGTTCATTTTGGGCTGTTCATCTGCTGTGTACAAATCAATGAAGCAGAAAGAGCAGCATAAATAGCTTCTCTCAAAATAAAAAGAGACAGCTTCAACTACTGCAAGTCATATCTAAAGCCTGCAAACAAACAAAACAAACTGTGCTTTTTTTTTTTTTTAATGTGAGAATGTGATAATCAGATAGTCTGAATGAGACGACCAAAAACAATCACTTCTGTTTATTGGTTTATATTTCATATTGTCACAAAATCAGATATTGTCTATTGCTTTAGTTTGATGGTATAGATTTTCTTAAAAAGTGCAGCCAACAATATCTCTATTTTCTGATGATGCTGCAATCAGCGCACTGCAGTTCCCCTCTGTTGTCATAGGCACAGACAGAAGAGCCAATGGTGCAGAAAGGTTCTGGGCTGATGAACAAGCACACAGCCATCTGATTACAGTAGTGCTTTCTCTATTCAAGCCTTTGTGTCACTCAGAGACACAATTAGTCTTGACGAGGAAAGAGCCCCCTTGAGTCTGCCTTTTACCTGCTCCCGTTCCTGTCCCTTAATTCAATTTACAAGTAGCAAATATGATTGCTATGTGGATTCCAGACAAAAGCGATCATATGGGTCCTTTGTTGTCTTCTTGTAATTGAGTCACAGCTGAGTGACTGCCCCCCCACATGTAATTTACAGTAGATACACTTGAGATACTTTGATACTGATGGCCTGATACAACACAGTCATGCATCTAAGAGGTAACCACCACCCCCAAAAAACATGACTTTATTTTCTGTTTATTTAAATGATAGTACATATTGAATTGCTTTAGCATCAGGAGTATATACAGCATTGTTTTAAGATGCTTAAGACCAATGGATCCTTGTTATAATTTGTTTGGTCTTAATGAGGATACGAAAGCAACGAGAAGCAAACAACCAGTGACAAGAAGGCTGAGTACAGCCTTAAATGAGTTTAATAAAGTAACAAAGAACAAAACTTACACAGAGGGAAGAAAATCCAAAAACCAACACGAGTTCACACACAGAGAATTTCCTTATAGCTTTCATCGGTGAAACAAAAACAAAAACAATAGCAAAAACAAAAAGTGTTACAGCCATAGTTACTAAATCAGAATATGCATTTTGGTGAGGCTCATTTGTCAGATTAAAAGTACTTTGTCAGAATGTTCATTTTTAAGTGCATATTAAACGTACTTTTTACTAAGCCTACATTTTTGTATGAAAAATGTCCTGTTTTATTCTAATCTTATTTCTTGCATTTCCATTAGTTGTGAGCAGAAAATCATAATTAATGGAAGAAAAGGTTTTGTTTCACCTAGTAAACTCAGTTACTGAAATGTTTTCTTTTTCTCTGAATGGATCAGAATGTTTCAAGCTGCACACTAAGACAAACACTATAAATGTTAGAGTTTAACGGACCTCAACATCTACATCTAAACCAATACCTACCTTTAGTAATGCTATTTAGAACAAGAAATGTATCTAGATTGTCCAATGCAGAAATAGTTTGTGATTTATTCAGTATGCTTCGATGTCTAAACATAAATGAGACAAGCCGATATTGATATTTCCCTCTTTACTCTTTGTAATCCAAAGATCCTGATTCATAATAGTATTTTGGGGTAATCCTTTTCCAAATAACTCTATAATCTAAAAGAAAACTCTATTTTTGTGAGACAGCATTGTTAAATTTTTTTTGTTAAAATAGATAAGTACTAAAGTCTTAAAAATGTCCTTTAGTTTGAAACCTATCCTGGAACAGTTGAAAGATTTGTTGGGTCAAAGTCAGTCTTCAAAGGCTAATGTCCTGCCACTTTTTCCTGTGTCAACACAGCTGATTTAAATGGTCCAATCATCAATATAATCTTATGATGACATCAGTTTTTTAGTGTATTGCATTTTTGCAGGACACATAAAATAAGCATGAGCACTGTGGCAAAATGCCAAAGTGTTCGTGGCAATGTGCTTCTCATGCAAAAAGATCTTTGCATCTTTGTTTCCTTCGACCAGTTATGTAGAGTTGATAAACCATTACACAAAAGTCTTTGGAAAGAAATCAGTGTTTCAGAATAATTATTCTGCTTTTCAGGAATCAGGTTGCCAGTTCAATGGCTATTTTCCCTTTAAATTAAATATTCCTCTTTACAGATATAGTGTGTTTAATTCTACCATGCATTTTGCAAGCATATTTTTCCAAGAAATGTAGAAGAATCAATTGCCATTTGTATTACCTTCATAATGTGGGGAGACCAACTCAAAAACTCTGACAGATGGTCAAGGTCACTGCTAAAAGAGCAACAGACATTCCTGGATTTGCTGGTATATCGAGCAAGACAGAAGATTGCTAGAGGCAATTACCACAGGGTCAGAGAACTCTGTTCACACCGTAAGCCGACACAACATGATCAGGATTATGATGGCCTCATTTCCATAAATCTAACATCGAGACAACAGGAGGCAGAGGTGACTGATTGTAATCTCAAAGAATCTGGAACTATTAACAAAAATGCCAGGTCAAAATGCCAGCCGAAAACACCAACTGTGGTCTCTCATTTCTTCAAATCACTGTTTTCACCTGCTTCATTAAAATCGCAATAAATGGCAAGTAAGACTTTGTTTGAGCTGAGTGTGATTTTTCAATGGCAGTAAATGCATTTTCCATAACTCTCTAAGGACATATTGTGGAGATTAAGAAATACCCAATCACTCATTAAGAGTCCTGTCTTTGTGATACTACCAGTGAGCATTAACTTTGCTTTGCAAAGAATGCTTGTTATACAACTATGCATGCAACTGGAGTAATGGATCTGTTAACAGCACCCTTAAAAATAAATTTTTTCATCATGTAAAATGATGACAAAATTCCAGATTGACACTTGGTGTTGGCAAAGACAGCTGCCACAGATTACAGCACAGCATGTCTGATCCAACATGGTACACAAAACAAATCATATGTTTACATAAATTCAGTTGCACAAAAATGATTTTCCACAACAAAGCAATTTTGTTACACAATGTTTTTTTTAGATGAAAATGTTTGTTCAAGACATTGTTTTGTCTGTACAGCTGTCATGGAGTGGAAAAAGAAACATATGCTTTATGTACATTAATGTTAAAACCATTTACAGATTTAGACATTTCTTATTTAAATAAAATGTTTTAAGGTCTGAAAAACAACCTAAGCAGATACAAAATGTAGTTTTCAATAAATGAAAAAAAAATCTAAATCAGCATGTGTGTAATGGAGGTCTTCATTACTTTATTCATTACAAGTAATGTTTTAGCTAATAATATTTGAAATGATTTATAAAAGACTGGTGTAGTGATATTTGTTAGGCAGATGACTTACCCTTGTCTCTTCCTTTGCAGTGTGTTCAGGTTAAAATATTCCTCAGGGGCCTGCACACCTTTTAAAGGTTCCACAAGACAAAGAAAAGTTTAGGGTTTAATATTGTAGACTGAAATGTGTTTTTAGATATTTTCCAGTGGCAGGAAACATTTGTTAAATTGCATATTTAGATGTGTTAATCATGTTGTAGATGCTTGTTAGTGCATTAGTATTTTTGATAACCCAGTTTCCTGGTAGGTTTGCTTATTTGCCAGTGTAGTAAATTATAAAAAGTTGCTTGTCAAGATGTCACCAGCTGGAGAGGGTTTTCCCGCCTGCTGTAAACTTGTTCAATGTTGGTGAATAAACAAATATGTGGTTGTTGTATACCTTATCTCTGCCTCAAGTGTTCCTGCTTAATCCAGCCACTAAAGGGTTCTGTATTGTTATAAAAGAAAAACAATAAAACTTGAACCTAATTTGATGGCAGTTGGTACTGCCAAGGTAATAATTGTCGTGTAGTGCTCCTGATTAATTTTAATTCTTAGCAGCTTGTTTTTGAACATAAACTGATTTAGTTCATTTCACGATGTTTAATTCCACTGAATATTTTCCCAAAGGTAGTCATCTTTTTTTTTTTTTGCTTTTGTCAAATATGCTTTCCTTGTGGCCAGTAGTGGGTTTCGCCTTGAACTCCTCTTTCAATACTATTGTGAGCCCAGTCTTTTTCTTGATATTAAACCATGAAGACAGACCATAACTGAAACAGCTTGGGTACACTGTGATTAAAATGTTGCTCTGGGTTTGCTTGTGACCTCTTCACTGATGAAATCTTACAGTAATTCCTTTTCACAAAGAGCCAGGAAAAGAGTAATCTAGGTAATAACCTACAATGAGTATAATTTGCCAATACCCTTAATACTGAAGCATTTATATATGTTCATACAAGGAGTCAATGGTTATTCGTCATGTCTTGCATTTTTCACTCAGCTTGGAGGGAAAAAGATTTGAGTCACAGTTGTGGCACAAAGTGAGATTTATGGAAGTATATCAAATTAAACTGTGGCCAGCAGCAGCAACAAGGAGATGGGTGCATTAAATTAATTCACTCACAGTACATAATGTTTGAGATGCTGCTACTGCCAAAATCTTTGTTAGTCTATTGCTGCTCAGACAGTTGCTCAACAACATAATAAAATGTCTCACTCTACATTTGGATGAAAGTCAATATACTTTTCAGTAAACTGAAATAGGAAATTAGATAAATCATCTTTACTTTACTCTATACTTTATAGAGTAGCCCAATAAAACACCATAAACAAACAGTATATTGATGTATAGACAGACAGACAGACAGATAGACAGATAGATAGACAGATAGATAGGTATAATTTCAGTACATTTTATACATCTGTCCATCAGATTGCAGCATTCAGTCATCGTGGGTGAGTATACAGGAACAGTGGACAGTAGCTTAAAATGGCTTTGAAAAACTATAACAATGATTATTATCTTGATATGACATAGATTTCTGGGCTTTTAATTAACTGGTTCATTCACAATATTTCAGTTATATTTATGCATGCCTGCCCTGCAGATGTATTTTGAGGCACACTTCAAAAGTTCTGCTCCCTTGCATGACACTATGAAAAGATCAAAATAAATTGGCTAAATTGCTCTTTGGTAAAGCTGTCTAAAGAGTTGTGTGGTTCATTCTCTTTTGTTAGGTTACTTTAGTTTCAGTTTAAAGATTCAGATTTCCAGATACTGTCATCCTAATACCAAATGTGGAAATATTTGCAAGTTCACTTGAACCTTTGCAGTTGAAAAAAATCATCCCTTGTTGCATCCTATTAAGTCACTGGAAAATCCAACCATAAGTGCTGATAATCTATAATCTATCATAATATCAAAGACACTGAGCTGTAATGATCCTAACTTTCATGTGCAAGGCTAGCTGTTTATTGACTCACAAATTCTCTTTTCTTTAATTGTTTTTGTGAATGGATTTTCTTGAGGACATCCATCTTCTCCTAGTTCAAGCATATGCCTATTCTGTGCTTTTAAACAGGCTGTACGAGTGAGCACTAAGTCTTTGGTCTCTCAACCTATTTAAAGTGTATCCTACCTTGCATTAAATGTCTGGAAACAGGCTGCAGCTTGCCAGGATTCTCAGGATCCTCTGTTAGATACTGCAGTTTAAGATAATAGGTGAAAAAGAATCATAGAAAAGTATACCCACAAAGGCCTTGAATAGGCTTATTGATTTTTTATTCAAGAGTTTCATTTATTGTGTGCTCTCAGACTAAAACATAAAAAAATAGACCTCAAAGTAACTATGCTCCCAACCACTGCTTTATTTAATTTTCTCTTTAGCGTTTTTTATATTTCTTCTCTTTTTTTGGACTGACCCCATTTGATCCTGCCAGATGGCTCATCTGAGCCAGGTTCTGGTGGAAGTTTGTTCTTGTTAATGCAGTGTTTTTTTTCTGCTGTTGCTAAGCACATGCTCAAGATGAGGGACTGCTGCAAAATCAATGGCACAATGCAAGCGACTGTCCACTGTCATGGCTCGCTCATCCAGGAGGAATGAATGCTGCTAGTCAGCAACTTACTTCGAACTCTGGGTTTTCTTGCATAGAAATCTTTTTTTAACCAATTTGAATTATGGATTAAAGTTGACTGATAACCAAGATAGATTTATAATGTATGTACAAACTTCACTTGAACCTATCTGTAGGATTCGTTTGAACTGACTTTTTTGTGGAGTGCTTTCAGACTATGTGTTGTGAATTGGCATTAAAAGAAAAATCCTCATTAAATTGAATCAGTTCTTTTGCAATTCCAAATGTAAATGATATTTCTGAAACCAGACTTGTAGATTTGGTATCATAAAAAATCGGTTTGAGTTGTACATAAATTTAAATAAATTTGTCGAGTAATATATAAGGTGGAGAAAAACACACAAGTTATCTATCCTATAAAAGACTGTAAAAAAGAGGGGGGGGGGAATTGCTCACTTTTAGTTATAAATGATGCCAGAAATGTATTAATCATTCAAAAGAACTTTTCCATTTTGCAAAGAAAAGTAAAAGTTAATTCTATTTGTGTTTTACCTTTATTTATTTATTTGTCAGAATTATCTTGTAATAGTTCAACTTTCAGAGTGAAGTATCCCTATTTACCACCCACTTATTGATAACTGCTGCTGAGATGCATTTCTAAGTCTGACAGTTCATAGTGCATTGTCTAACCTTTGAAGACAAAGGAATCAAGCACACAGGAAGTTCAGTTGAACAGTAATGATTATCATCTATTTAAATAGCCACTTGAATATCAACAACTGTTGCTCAATTGTTTTGACCAAAAATATATACCAAATTGGATAAAAATGTAATTGTTGTCAAGGAAGTGACTGAAGAAAGAGTTTTTATCATTTGATTTTTAAAAGCTCTTCTTATTATTTGATTAAATATAAAATCATACAGTCACACATAGCGTGCATCACTGGAAATCAAATTTGTCTGTTTGTGTGGAAAGTCTTTGGCTAAGGGGCACTGACATTCCAAGTGGATTCATCCAAGTTTAAGTAATTTCATTTGCTATGCTTGAAGCCTCATAATTTCAAAATCCAGCAACTGGAAGGAGGCATCTGTTCTTGTATCGTTGTGGTTTTCACAACAAAACTTCAGAAATCTGCAAATTGTTAATGGCATAACAGAACTCCCAAACTCAATTCAATTTTACTTCTGGATTGGGAGAAAAAACAGAAATTCTTAAGGTTCTTGAGAAAGTAAGAAAGTAACGTTCAGCGCTGGGTAGGTAGTTCAATCCCTTTGGAATCAATCACGGTATACTTATATATACAGTATATACTGTATATATACAGGGGTAACCCCTGTATATATACTGTGATATACAGTATATACTGTATATCACTGTATATACTGTGATATACAGTATATATACAGGATAGATAGATAGATAGATAGATAGATAGATAGATAGATAGATAGATAGATAGATAGATAGATAGATAGATAGATAGATAGATAGATAGATAGATAGATAGATAGATAGATAGATAGATAGATAGATAGATAGATAGATAGATAGATAGATAGATAGATAGATAGATAGATAGATAGATAGATAGATAGATAGATAGATAGATAGATAGATAGATAGATAGATAGATAGATAGATAGATAGATAGATAGATAGATAGATAGATAGATAGATAGATAGATAGATAGATAGATAGATAGATAGATAGATAGATAGATAGATAGATAGATAGATAGATAGATAGATAGATAGATAGATGTTAAGCCTAGTTGTGATTTGATCCAACTCACTGCTTTTGATAAAACAGGAAGACAGAAGGAAAGCTCTCTCAGAAAAGGCTGATAGCTAAAAACAGAGTAAAATGGATTAAATGATTTATTCATGTGTCTATTTCTGGGAAAATACACTGTTAAAAATACATTCACTTTACACGAAGTATACTAAATGTTTAATGAAGATAGCATCTCGATATTCTATGATGCAACAACAAATTTTCAGTTCTGCATGTTGAAGCAAGAGAAAAACAGGTCTTACAACTGTACAAAGAGAAAAAAATATTTCTTGTGGTACAGTTTTTAGAGTTAAAACTAGCTGACCAAACCAGCATCTAAAAAATCCAAATTGTTCAGATTTACCATAGACAGATTACCATGCCTTGCCAATAGACTTCATTGAAGATTTCTACATTTTGTCAATTAAAATCTATAAATTCCAATGTAGCTTTGGGATTTCATGTGATGGACCAACAATGTTGGACCATCAGATTGAGAGAACACATCTGGCAGCTTTTTTTTTAAACCTCAGTGATGAGATAATTGCCTGCCAGTGTGCCGGCAGCAGCATGTGCCTAGAAACGCCTACTTGCCTGTCATGCCGAAAAAGCAGTGAACCACACTCACACAAACATGCACATAAAGCCAAAGGTGTGACTATCCCAGAACATGGCACAAAAAGCAATTTTCTTTGAAGAGGTCCATTTTTAATTAAGTTATGGGAACAGAAATTAAACTGACCTAATGAGTTGTCAGTGAGTTAAGGACAGTCAGATTCAGATTTCAAAACAACTACAAACAGTTCAGCTGAATTAATTACCATCTGCAGCATTCAAACTAAGAAGAATTAAAATCTGGTGTTAGGTAATAGCAAGAAGGCTTACCGTTCAATTTCCCTTTATGAAGTTGGCAAACTTTTTCAGTGTGTGCGTGCATTTGCTAAGGGTATGTCAGCTTCTCAGTCCAGGTGACCACATGCATGACACATTCATAAACTATCCTAAATGGCTCTTTACTGTGATTTTGTTTGTGGATGCACAGCTATGTATCCTGTGTGCCTCTCTGTTGTTCAGTGATAACCTCACAGTATGACTAGGATGTACCTAGACAGGTTACTTCTCACACATTGGAGGCTGAAGATAGACCAATTAAACCCTGTAAGAAAAATAGAAATGAATGGATAGAATACAATTAAATACAATAAACTGGAGTAATAAATGAGCATATCCTAGAATGACTAAAAAAAAGCATCTTTAAAGAAGACTAAAAAATTAGAAAGGGTGGCATATGCAGAACTAAAAAAGAAAGGTGGTGAGACGGGACTCTTGCTCAGGACTGTACTTACAAAAATAGATGCAAATGATGAAGCTGTGTCTGCACTGTCAAAGGGCTGAACAATTTAATTTTGAATGTCCATTTAGTCCATTCAAGTCCATTCAAAATCATTCTGCCCTCAGAAAGGAAACCTTTGCAAACAATTGTTTTAATGCCAGAAAGCAGTATTGAGACATTTAATATTTAAACTCTGCTCTTTGCCTAAATGTCAACATAAAATACCTTGGTATACTCTAGGCTTAGTCAGCGAAGCAGCGATATTTGAGATGACATCATCCTTCCCTTTATACAACCTTTAACAGCTGAGAGAGCAACAATCGCTCTAAGCTGCTTTCGATAGTGTCTGACTCTGTGGGACAAATGAAAGTCTATAAGGACATCACTTTCTAGGACTTAAGCCTCACAAAGAGATTTTAGTCTCTATTATCTCCCCTACTTGTCCCATATGAGACTTACCAGAGCTAAGCAATTCACTCCCATCGTTGGCTCTGTGGTGACATCAAAATCTTAAACTTAGTACTGTACAATGCATCCTGATGAGTGCAATCAAGTTTCTAACACAAGACACATGCCTAATAATAATTTGTTACATTATGAACTGACCTGCATGGATGAGCGATAGGCGCAATATTGAAAAAGATGTGATGAAGCTTGTAATCAAGAAGTTGGAAAATGTTCTTACACAAAATGATGGCTAATAGTCGGCCAGAACTGCAAGACTGCAGGAATGTCTTGATACTAGTGGTTGTGTTATATTTTCTAAAACCTGAAAAAGCCAGGATGTTTAATGTACTTTATCAACATGATTGATCTGCTTTCACCATTGGATGTCATCCTACTTTATCATTTCCCAGAGCTTAATTTTATTTCATTGTCAGTGTATCTTTAAATTGAGATTTTGCTGTTTTTTCTTAGGAATTTTTGCATCTGTTTAGGATATTTCCTTTTGCATTGTCCAGTCAGAATTAGCTTGGTCATGCTTTATTATACATTTTTATTTGATCCAGTTATAATACCACAGTAGTAAATGGTCTTCCTACACACATCAAATTACACACATCGGAATACTTTTAATTAAATAGCTTCACGCAACACTCCTCTTTCTCTCTGCTGTGCTATCTCTAACTGAAGCCAACATATGTGTGTGTGCAGTCTCACATCTATAGTCACAGAACACCTTATAGTGAAACAGAGCAATCAGGAGGAAGGAAAAGAGGAAAGTCTTGATTTGCATTAGAGATATATGTATGTAAGTCAGAACTATGACGCACCATTAAATAAAAAAGGCTGAAAAAGTACCTATTTGAATTTTGCACAGCATTTAAGGTGAATTTTGCATCTGATCTGCATATAGATTAGAGCATCAATTATTGGATGGTGTAAAAGCACCCATACGTATCCAAGGTCAAAAAGTTTTAATGCACAATAGGATGTATTTGGGGTGAATCATGTTAATAAAAATTATCTTTAAGAAACAAAAGGCCAGAGAGAAAATTGTATAATCATAATTTTTACTTTTGATGCATTTAATGCAGGACACTGCCACAGAACTGGAAATAGCACAAATTTGATTCAAATTATCATTTCATTTCTTCACTTTTCATTTTCATGAAAAAGTCATGTGTTTTTTTTTTCCAACTCTTACCTATGTAATCCCTAACTATTATTCAAATAAAATCACCAATCCAAAAGACAGAATATGTTTGCAACAACATAAGCACAGCCAAGGGTTTAAAAATGTACACTACAGAATTTAA
Source organism: Xiphophorus maculatus (assembly GCF_002775205.1). NCBI lineage: Eukaryota > Metazoa > Chordata > Actinopteri > Cyprinodontiformes > Poeciliidae > Xiphophorus > Xiphophorus maculatus. The sequence goes on along the minus strand of NC_036449.1, from coordinate 20,138,709 downwards.
CAGCTTGTAGGGCCACTTCTTGCAATAACTTGGAATAATCTGTTTTCTATTTGACCTTTATATAAGAAATATGGCTGACTCTTCTTGTTGTAACTTTCAGTCATTAATTTACATAGCTCCATTAAAATAACCCAACTGCAGTTTATCTTTGACTCCATGACCTAGTGTACAGAGGGGTTCATGGTTGGCGTAATGCCTGAGAGGTTTCAAGTTCCCATAATGGCATTATTCTGTCATACACACGTTGTTTTATGTTCTTTTTTGATTTGTAAAAAATTTTTAAACAAATTTTCAAAACAACAAGCAAGCTTTTTTTCGGACACCCGTTGTTTTACTAGGTGAAGAAGAAATCTACTTCCCTGAAGACCTACGGCTAGTCTTAAAGAGTTACACAGGTGTTTGATCAAGTTTCTGCAATCTTTACTATAATCACAGGGCGGAGTACACATTATCAGCAACAACCTCATGAATTTTCCTAAACTGCATTACTGTAGTCTGCTTTATACGCACCTTCATTTCTCCTCTGTCATTTCACCTGATTAAAGCTCTCTCTGCAGCTTCGGGAGCAGTCATTCATGTCATTGCCGAGGACAATCGTGTGATTTCCCAGTGGTGCCTGCAGCTGTGGACAATGGTCTGCTTAACAATTTCTCAGATAGATCAATTTACCAGCTGAAACCTGAAATGGTTTTACAATGGTGGGCAACTGATTTGGGACCCGAGACAAATAACATACCTGTGAGATAAAATATCATTGCATAATAATAGAACTGATCTAATTTCTGAGACAAACTGTAAGAGTGATTTATGATGTTGACTTAAACCTTTAAAGTTTGTAATTTTGAGATTTGGTTCACTTCCTATAATGGTATTATTTTGTATCTGCAGTGCTTTGTTAAAGTATTTATGCACTTAGAACTTTTCCATGTCATTTTGCAGCCACTAACTTCAATGTATTGTGGAGGAGGGTATACAATACAACAAAAGGAAGTAGTGCTTAATGGTAAGGTGGAATAAAACGGATTTATGGTAAAAAATCCATTCACCCTCTTTACAAATTTAAAAAGGGTGATATGGGATTGTGTTTAGACTTGCTACTTCATACTTTGCATGGCCAATTTATCTTTGAATAACAATTTTAAATTGTGTTGCAATATGAAGACATTATCTACATGGATTCAAAGTATTTCACAGTGCTTTACATTTCATCACAAATACCGCCTTCAGCACTCTTCACTGTGAATTTTATGCCTTCACTAAAACAAAACAGGCTATATTCATTTACAGGCTGCGGTGGCATGTTACCCCAATATTTGCTTCGTCTCACATCTCTAATCACAAGTGTATTCAATACCCACTCATTACAACATCTCCTTTTTAGTGTCCCCAAGACTTTTCCAGTACTTGGTGAAATAAAGGTATATTCTTATGCTCCATTTTGAGGTTGGAAAAATTTATTAAAATGTCAACAATGTATCCCTAAAAAACATTTTAACTCTCCTTAAAAACTATTAAGCTAAAATTGAAAGTTTAATTTTTAAAACCCCTTTAAATTATTTTATAAAGTTTTAATCATACACTCTACTCTTGTAAGTTTTTGATTAGTTTTTATGTAAGTACATTTTATAAGGTTTTATCTAAGTGTACATTTTAGTAATTATTTTTGTGTAATGTACAGTGGCGTGCTTATTGACCAGGTCTCCTTTGAAAAAGAAATGTTATCTTACAGAACTTTCTTTTTAAATACACAAATAATAATAAAATCTCAATTACCGTAGTTTGTATTTGGTTTCCAGTTCCATATTCTCTAAGACATTCTGGGTTTTATTCTTTTTTCCTTTTTGAAGCCATTTTGCATTTTGAGATGTTTGGTGGGCTCTATCTTCTCAGCTTACTCTCCGGCAGGCAGGCAGCCTCCACAAACTAACCTTACTTGTGTGGTTCTTGCTTTAAAGGGCAAGCACTGCTCAAATAGCAACAGTGTCATGATGGATTAACTTCTACTAACAGCCTTGAGAAAATTATTCCTTCCAAACTTATTGTAAATTAGTACCTGAGATGGACTAATGCTCAAGAACCATTCCTTGTTTTCAAGTGTTCACATTTGGCATAATTTTCAGTTTTTTTCTGGCATTTGACTTTGATGTTTTTTGTACTGCATTTTTCCATATCATGTAATACTACATATGTTTTACCATGCTTCTCAAGTGGCATACCCTACATAACATAAATAAATAAATCAGCAAAAACATTGCCTCTTTAGATTTGCCTTGATCAGCCTTTTTATCTATTGGATATTCTGCATGTTTAAAGAAACAAGTCTTTAATCAGGTTTGCAGGTGACTTTTGTCAGCAGTTCAGTGTGACATTAAAAAGTGTCATTAGGTGTAACAGGAGAGCACAATTCCAGTTGAATTAAAGTTATAACTGAGGAATTAGAAATAATTTTTATATGATCAGCTTTCTTCATTTCTTCAAAAGTGTTTCCTTTTACTTGTTAATTCAGTTATCTTTAGTCTACCATCTAGAGATGTTTTTATATATGCTTTCCCCTCTTACCGTTGAATTATTAATAATTCAGACAAGAAAGGCTTCTACACTAAAGGGATGGACCAGTATAGGTGCTATGTTAAAACGTTAAATGGGATGGATTCTAAAATACACTTCTTCCACCCATTTATCAAGTTTGTGTGGACATACGCCGAATTTGACTTTGGTTTCTGCTGCTCACATCAAAATCAAAGTACAGTCACAGACATAATGCTACAATAAATAACAAAAGAACTTAGTAAGAACTAGTGGATAAATAAGGACAGAAGCTCTGTCTACAAGAAAGTGTGAGTGTGGCCTTGGATGCACTGACAGCAACAACCAAAGAAAAAATATTCCGTCTTTATTTTGGATGTTGCAGAACTCTGATAGAAGAAAAACTACCAACATTATGGCAAAAGGGAGGTTGCAAGTGAAGAAGAGTACAGCAATGTTTCTCAATCCTGGATCTCAGACCTCACAGTCCTACATATCTTGCATTATTTTTCTCTCCTTCAACACATCATATTTAAATTGATAGGTAATTAACCACTGTCTGTTGATCTAAATGACGAGGTATTGATGGATGGCTGTTTTGGAGGGCTGACATGTATAAACATGCAGTACGGAGTCACTCAAGGAGCAGGGTTGGAAAACACTGGTATATACAGCACTTGTCACAGGGAAATGACATGAAGTGAAGTGCTTTCTTGTAGTATAATGGGAGTCATAAAATGTGAACGAGTGCTCTGATAGATTTACTGTCTTCTATAAAATAAGACCCCCCAAAGTGGCCACTGTGATTGAGATCAATCAGAACTGACTAGTACACTGCAGTCATATACTACCAGTGAACATGTAGAGGATATATTGTGTGTTCTTTCTGTGTGTTAAGCTTTCACATCATTAGCTGTCTCTGCAAGGACCAACTTACATTTTTGTGTTGTTTAATTTAATACATAATCTGAAACAATATGTTTTAGTAAGTGAATGCGCAAGTACAATTACCAATTGTTTATCATAATTAGAGGTGATGGTCTGAACATCTCTCAAATGATAATGAATTAACTGTGCAAGGGCCAGCATGTTGGTCAGCAACAAGAACATTGAGCTTCCTGGTCTATAATGTCTGCAATTAATCTTAGTCAGCTCTTGACTTAGTCTGTAATGAAGAGGTCACTTACAGGAGAGTACAACAGCAGAGTCATCCAATTCTAATCCTTGCCTTCTTTTTGATTTATGGTTTCCAGTTAGAATGATGTTTCCCTAAATCAAAGTCAAGAAAACAGCTGAAACAAAAGATGAACACTTGTGTAATTTTTGGCTGTAATTCTATAAAACAGATGAATTAGTTCCAGATTAAAAACATTAGATATGTTTCAGACAGTTAGTGATGTGACTTCAACTTTAAGATCCAGGGCATATACTATTTTGAGGCCTATTTTCAGTGTCAAGCAATTCTGATAAGGATATTCCTTTTACAGGAAGTCATTTCATAGGTCCTTATATCGGATCACTTTTTTATTTGTCTTCATTTATACCATCCTCTGACAAAAACATTTGTGGGATAAGTCATGATACAGTTTTACACTGGTTCAGATCAAGTCACAATAATGTTCTCAGTTTGATACTAACCCTGTATGAAATCAAAGTCAGTAGTAATGTTGTTTAAGGGGGCCATAACTGCAGTACTGAATAACTTGTTGTAAAGATCCAGTCAGCAGAAACATTTTAAAAAATGATTTTAACAATTCAGCTGGTGACACTATACCTTATAAAATTTCAGAAGACTTCAGTCAAAATTGAATTTGAATCCTTTCATAATGTATTTCATTATTCAACAGGGGTCTATCAAAAGCAGCCAAGACAATGTCATTTGAAACAGATCTTCTTGACTTATTCTTGAAAAGCCTGAGGACTGCAATGCTATTTACCGATTGATAGCATAAAAACAGTCACAACAAAAGAACTTTCAGTGAATTAATGCATTTGTGCACAAAGAAAAATAATCAATCAAACGTCTCCTTTCTTGTGTTTTCATGACACATGGCAGTATAGTATACATATAAAAAACTTTCAAAACAATAACCTCAGGTTTGAAAATATCTAGCCCTAAGTCTAACTTTCCTTTAGGGCATTTATTTTTTGAGTTTTGCTACTACTAAGACCATTTTCCACACTGCAGTGTCAAAGAGAAGTTTGAGAAGCTGGAGGATGTTAAGGCCATTCGTATTCATTGAAGATAGTGATGTGAAGTGCATTATTAAACATAGAGTTGATTCTGAGATTGGTGATTCAGCACTGTGCTTGTCTCTATCAGATAAGATGACAGACTAATATTGATAGTTTTTGTCCTTGCTCAGGCTCATACTGTACATCACACACAGGTGTAAGGACACAGCAGTCCCATAGGAATTCCCCTTGGCTTTGAAGCATGGGTAGAATGACAGCCAACTTCTCTAGGAAGAAAATGCTTTAAAAACAAAATAGGAATTGGTAATGAGAATTTTAGCAAAAAAATGTGGCCATTCCATTTGAGGTACAAAACAAGAAGCACATTTCTTTAGCTTTTGACAAAATGCCCCATAACATGAGAAGGTTTTGGAACAGTGCCTAAGCCCGTGATCTGATGATGTATGGTTTACTCAATGCCAAAACAATAATTCAACAGTTTACCCATATGCTGAAAACAAAATGAAATAGATTAGAACTTTTTAAAAATGTATACCTTTTCTTTTTCAATAAGGAAAATGCCCTAATCTTAAAAGATTTTTATGCATTAGACTGAAAACACTGAAACTGCAAACAAATGTCAGTGTGTTAACGACTTGCTACTGTTTTGTACAAATACTGTTCAGAAGGCCTGTGGGAGTAAACAGGAACACAAAGGCAAAGGGGAGTTGGGTAATTAATGGGATGCTGAGAATGCAATCTGGAATCACAAAGAACTCTCCAATTAAATTGCTGAATATCTAATTTCAGGGCATCTGATTCTGACCAAAAACATTTTTCTTGAAATGTAATGGCATTTAAAAGTAAAATATTTGCTTCCCATCAACTATCATGGAGCAAGAAACAGTACATAGCAGAGAATCCAATATGTCTTCCAATAAGAGCCACTGAAAAGCCATTAGATCGACTGTGCTCCTTCTATCAAAAACTCTAATGACCTTCTGCTTGGTACAGGTGCTCCACAAATTGCTTCCTCTAAATGATTAATGAGTGAAGATTTATAAGAGCAGTAGTCCTACGGTGTGGGCTCTATGTGAGAAGCATGTTTAGACCTGAACATGGAGGTGTTCAAGTTGTGCTAAAACACAATCAAAGTGAGTCACGTATTACCAATAGCTCATGTCTAACAAGTTGATCTGAAGCTTAGCATCACATTAATCATGTATGAGAACAGAAACTTTTTTAATATATTTAGTTTCTGCAGTGCACAGACATGTTACACCAAAACAATAAGGACAAACAATAGTGCAAGTTTCTAAAAGCACTCTACTACATTCTGAATAAACAAAATGAAGAATACAAAGTAAAGTTGTAAGTCACATAGCAATCTGCAGCCCAACTTTTTAATGTAATAATGTATCTTTGCAGCATAGCATTTAAAATCCAATCAAATTTGCATTTACATGTTTGTAGGTTTTAAATCATACCAGAAAAATAATATATCTCAATCATGCTGCATCATGCTCCAGTACACGATGCTGTTAGAATTATTTTCACATGAACGGTGTATCCAGGGTGATGTGTAGTGTTAGATGTTCGTCACATTAATTTACATGTAGGTCAAAAAGTTTAATTTTTGGTCTCATCTTACTTCTATATGTTTTATGTGTCCCCTCCATAGTTTTGTGCCTTTAGCTGCTAAATCTGGGATTTTACACACACTGACAAAGAAAGAAAAGTTCTCTCTGACACAAGAGTAAGTTGAAAGTTCTTATAGATACCACTCACTTCAGCATATTTCATTGAAACAGGTACAAGCTCTCTGAATCTTTCATCAGTCACATTGGTAGTTGAATACCACACAAAATAAAGGTACAGAAAAGATAGTGTGTGGAAAAAGAAGCTTCACGAGCGACTAAAACATAGATTTATAATTAATAAAAAAGAATAACATCTCTTTTTTGCAGCCTTGGGAGAAAGTTATTTGTTATTACATACTATGTAGGCCTTTATGGAAAATCGTTCAAAGAAATGTGGGTTTCCTTTAACAATGGTTTTCTTTTGGTCATTTATTATAAAGGTCAGATTTGTGGACTGAATAATTAATAGGTCTGGTGTTCTCTTACCGGAGCAGTGAATCTCTTCAGGTCTTCTACAGACATGATTTAGAACATATCACATTATCATGATATTTATATTGTTTGATCTCTCCTTTGCCTGGCAATTCTACACTTCCAGGAAGATATACTCTTCTGAAAGAAGAATATATCTTCTGAAAGAAAATATATGTTTCTTTCAGAAGATATACTCTGAAAGAAACATATCTTCTTTCAGAAAATGGCAGCATTTTTTCAAACACTTTTTTGCACTCAGTGTTTTATTTAGATTGGAAATGTTGAGTTAATTACACATTTCAGTGGTTTTGTTCTCCAACTTGTGATTGTGTTGTAGGAACGCCACACTGTGCTTTGCTTTTTTTGATGTATTTGCTTAAATAACTTAATTTGTTGGGGTTTTTTCTTGATTTATTTATTTTTTTTACTCAATCTTGCTGAGAGGCAAATCAGCTAACTGTGTCTTGGCTGGACTGCTGTTTCTCCTCTTGTGAGGAGTTTTTTATGACCGAGAATTTATTTTCAAGCATCTGTTTGGCAGCAAATCAGGAAATTATTAAACAGCAAGAGCAAAAAACAAATGTGTGAAATAAAGCCAAATTGTCATCTCCTTACCAGGTTGCCAGAGGTCATAAGTCTTGATCGACTCACTACACTGCTTCTCTTCTTTAACTTTGTTAATCCCAAAAGTAATTTAAATGTTTTTCTAATTCATATAATTCAAGGTTCTTCAAGGAATTATTGTAGATGGTTTTGGCTTTGGGCAGAGAGGATCTCCTGTAGTAATCTGTTTTATAGCAGTGCTGAAGAAGCCTCTGACTAAAAATGCCTTTTGTTGTATGACATTCTCATGAAAAGGATGCTCAGGGTTGTCCATAATTTTCTTGATTTTATGAAGATTCCTTCTTTGCACTATCATCTCCAGGAGTTCCAGAGTTGCCCACATAACAAATCCAGCCTTCTTTATTTGGTTATAGAGCCTTTTTATGTCCCTGGTTCTCATGCTGCTACCCTAACAGATGATAGCAAAAGAGATTGCACTTACCACAACAGACTGAAGAACCAATGCTTCCTCAAGAATTACAGTTTGCTTTGTTAAGTACTCATTGATCCAGACGATGGTTGAGTGTTTTGAATTGCGTTAAATACGCTGGAGGAAAAAAAAAAAAGATTCCCAAAGTACTTACTCCTGTACTGTGTCTTCAAATCTGTGATGATAATCAAATTGCAAGGGGTCCTGATATATGCTTGTGTGCTTGCTCAGATGGGCAAACATGAGTCTTTCCAAGATGTAGGATGTCAAGGCAACAGGCCAATAGCTGTGGCAGAATACCACAGAGCTGCTCTGCACAAACCTTCAGGACTCTGGGGTTGACACCATCTGATCCTGGTTCTGGTTCAGTCTATCCAGTTGCCTCTCCACCAATCAAATTTGTGATATTAGCTCAGGGGTGGGCAATCCTGGTCCTCGAGGGCCGGTGTCTTGCTACTCTTAGATGTCTCCCTTGAAACACTCTTGGATCCAACAGCTGACTCACCTCCTAAGTGCAGTCAAGTTCTCCAGAGTCCTGCTAATGACCTCATTATTTGACTCAGGTGTGTTGAAGTAGAGATACATCTAAAAGTTGCAGGAGACCGGCCCTCGAGGCCTGGAGTTGCCCACCCCTGTACTAGCTATTAGAGAGTAAACTGGAGGCTGCTTAAATGGCTGGAAGTACTTTTATTTAGACCAGCTTTTAATAAAAAAAAATATCACTAGTAAACTTTTTGTCAGTAAAGAATATACTAAATTTGGCTGGGATATACATTTTGAATAAAACTTGAATCTGAAGTCAGATTTAATTCAGCCCTTTATGATCTGTATATTATAATTTTTTTCTTGCAATGCGTTTAGGGTTATGATTTATTTTCTTTTTTTTCATTAGATATCATTTGAGGCATTTTGGAAAGTTTTGTGTATAAATGGTGATAGGTAAAGAAACTTGTCTTTCCTTGCTGATATGTAGCACTCCTGCTGAAAATTATGAATATAAAGTTGTATATTGTAACCAAATCTTTACATCTGCAACACCTGCTGCTGAGAAAGATGACAAGATAATAATGAACACATAGAGGAGTGGATTTGAAAAGGTGGGTGCTCTCCATACAAACTTTGACCAATTTCTGGCAGGAAGACAATGAAAAATAACTTCACTGTTCCTCACTGTATGATACTCCAACAAAGAAATCCGTGCTATCACTAGTGGCAGGGTTTCTGACAAGTCTGACAGAAAATGGTTCCAGAGGTTAAAATATTCAGTAAAACAACTTCTCTCTGAAAGTAAACTCTTGGCTGCTGGCACTAGAACCTGTCCAGATTGACCAGATTGAACTGTCTGCAGCCAGAATAAGCACAATATAGGCCAAAAAAGTCTTGAAGCTGTATTTTTTTATGCCTCCCGTTTACAGTAATATAGCAAACACAAGTTTAATAAAACCTGGCAATGTCTGGATCAAGATTGACATAAGAGTTATTGCATTTGCCAATAAATATGACAAGTAAAAACTTGCAAAAACTTTTGTTGACTCATCTATTGCCTTTATTTGACAGACTATTTACATTTATTTACACCTCTATTGTATACACTTCAGTAAATTAGGAAGTGTCTAAGATGCTTGGTTCAGAAGAAATTCCACAAGACATACTGTATACCTTAATCTTTATTGACTCCTGAGAAATGGTTGATCTTGTAATTTCAAATGTATGTAGCTTTTCAATATTTTTGTATGCAGTATTCTTTATACAGTACATTGACACCTGAAAAACAGTTATATATCTATTTGCACTTCAATTTGTTGAGTTTCCACCAAATGCCTTTTTAATTAACTGATAATTGTCGCTGGTGTTCCAATCCAGTTTCTGTTTTTGGTCCTTTACATAGAACTACAGGAATGAAAAAAAATTATTTATCCTTTACAAGTAACAGAACCATACTTAATGACTAGAGAAGACTAACATGTTCAGAGAAAAGTAATGCTGACTAATGGTTGCCTTGAGCAGCACAAAGGTCTGATTGAACTGCTTTGATAGCCCCTATTGATCTTTCTATACTGTGGCTGTTTTATCAGAAGACAAATTGCTTCTGCAGACAAACCAGGAGACTCAGGTGTGGCTGTGGCTTCAGAGGCATCCCTGGACATACAATGAATCCATCTTGTTTCAAACGTAGAGTTGCAGATGTGCAAATGTGTCATCCTAAAATATATTTTACGCATCACTGTTCGTTAAGGTCCACATATATGCTTGCAAGATAGCCAATTCTGAGTTTTGTGACCTTGAAATATTAACATTTCAAAGTCACAAAATTGAAATGTTAACGTTTCCAAGTCACAAAATTGAGAAAAAGAAACCTCTAAATCTACTCAATATAATTAAGGCAACACATTTCAACCATTATTATTAATTAGGTTTTACTATGTTTGTCTTTGAGGTACATTTAGTTAATTAAATTACTTATAGTTACTAATTTAAATCAAGTATAGTCAAATTGTAAGTATAAATTAATTACAATTGAAACAAACAAATTGGACAAAATAGAATCCTTTAAATTTTTAGAAATTAATCATACATATGAATTTAATTAAACTTAATTCACTGTTATAGGACTGATGTATGTTAGTCAATTGATTATAATTTATTAATTGTAATCATCCATCTAGAAACACTGATACCAAATGTGCTCTCTTATATTTCAACACAATAATTACTTGAAAGTTGAATTACATGTGTAGTTATTTGAGTTTCATTATGTCCTCATGATTCTTGCTAATAAGGGTTATTATGTAAATAAGAGCCACGATGAAAAATGTTGACAACAAGCTTTGGGTATTTTCTGTATCTAAGTTGTTCCTTTGACTGTGCTCTTATAGGCAGAGATTGGAGAATTGTTGGTTTAATTTGGTGCAGGTTCTGCTGCCCTCCACCTTGGGGGTCACAATCCCAAATATACCTGTGACCACTGGTACTACCAAAGCTTTGACTTTTCACTTTCAGGTTCTTGCTGTTTATCTTCCTTCTATTCTTTCCTTCAGGACCCGTCCCCTGACCTGTAGGCGCAGGGAGGCTACCTTCTCGTTCACCGGGGTAAACCCCAACGTACAGGCGCCGAGATGGTGAGCAACAAGTATGCCCACTCCAGCCTGACGCCTCTCACCGTGGGCAACTCCAGAGTGGAAGTATGTCCAGCGCCTCTGCAGGAGACTGGTTCCAGAACCAGAGCCATGCGTCGAGGCGAGACCGACTATTTCTAGCCAGAACCTCTCAACTTCACATACTAGCTCCGGCTCCTTCCCCACCAGAGAGGTGACATTCCACGTCAGGAGAGCCAGCTTCTGCAACCGAGGACTGGACCGCGAGGGCCCCCTCCCTCGGCCGCCACCCATCACAAACTGCACCTGGCCCCTTTGGCCCCTATCATAGGTGGTGGGTCCATGGGAGTGGGGACCCATGTTTTCTCTTCGGGATGAGCCCGGCCGGGCTTCGTGGGTAAAAGCCCAACCACCAGGCGCTCGCCATCGTGCCCCCCCTCCAGGCCTGGCTCCAGAGTGGGTCCCCGGTGACCCGCTTTGAGGCGAGGGAACACCAAATCCAATGTTTTTATTCATCATCGGGGTCTTTGGGCTGCGCTTTGTCTGGTCCCTCACCTAGGACCTTGCCCCCGACAGCATAGCTCCTAGGATCATTGGGGCACTCAAACCCCTCCACCACAATAAGGTGGCAGCCCAAGGAGAGGACTAACAATCATATTGTGTATATTAAGTATCACTATGTGAATATTAAATAATAAATATAGAGGTGTCTCTTTAATTTAGGCAGATAGTAATCTGTACGTTCATGTTACGCTTTTATATTAGTCGTTCCATTAAACTACTTCCATGTGTTTGCTTTCCCAATCCCTTAAAATAAAGCTGATTATTTAACAAAAGAAGGACAACAGCTTCATAGAAAACTGAACCTAAATTAGATTTTTAAATGCACATGAATCAAAGCAAAACACTTCAATAATGATACAATATTTGCTAATTCTAATGACATTTTCATATTTCATATTGAACTGCAAATATCTTTTGAAACACTCAGTATCTGTTGCTACCATGCCACTAAAATGGTTTACCTTTGCATGTCTGCCGAAGTGAACAGACGATTTTCCAGGAGCTTTTGTTTTCAGCTGACAAATATGTCTATTCCGGTCTGATGGATGCATCATTGTGCACCAGAGGACAGAATGAACTGGAGGTTGTTGGGGAGAGTGATGACTTTTAAAGGATCATAAAGAACCTCCAGGGAACAGCTGTGTGGGGGATTATTCAAAGGCGCTTTAATTTATTGGGTAATTCCAAAGAAAGAACTGTCCTTATCAATGAAATGACTTGAGTTGGAATGTGAGTCTTCTGACATTTAATTCTGTATCTCTAAAATGGCTCATTTTTAAATAAGAGTAACAAGACACATTCTTCAATGTGATATTGCCAATATAAACACTCTAACATATTCAGTGGGTGTGTGGCTAAATAATATCCCTTGGGAGGTTTCTTTCTTATTAGTAATTAACATAAAAGTCTTTGATAATGTGACAGAGTGGCTAACTTCCCTTAACAAAGTGGAGTGATATTTTCTTGCATATTAAATAGTGAAATTAATGTGGATGTGAGGTGAATTGAAACTAAAAAAAATTAAAAAGCTCAGTTTAACTAGCAAAGTCTCCGTGCTCTCTCTCTCTCTCTCTCTCTCTCTCTCTCTCTCTCTCTCTCTCTCTCTCTCTCTCTCTATCTATCTATCTATCTATCTCTCTCTCTCTCTCTCTCTCTCTCTCTCTCTCTCTCTCTCTCTCTCTCTCTCTCTCTCTCTCTCTCTCTCTCTCTCTCTCTCTCTCTCTCTCTCTCTCTCTCTCTCTCTCTCTCTCTCTCTCTATCTATCTATCTATCTATCTATCTATATATATATATATATATATATATATATATATATATATATATGTGGGGGGGGGGGGTCTTTTTTTGCAGTTTTGCAGTTTCTCTTAGCCATTTCAACACAAATCTGTGTTGGTCCAGAAGAAAGCCTCAAACTGATTTTCTTCCAGGAAATGCTAAAGAAAGCACCCAACAGCATACGTTTTATTTTCAATATAGCTTTTTTTCCCCCCATAATGACTATATTTGTAGAGAGCATTGTTAATAGGATGTCTACAGCTGCTCTAAAGTTATCTGCTTCTCTAACTGATGCTATCCTTACCATGCCTTTCAGTTTAAGCTAGCGAAGGTTCACCTTTTTCTCCCTATTTTATCCAGATGAACTGCTGATCCTTTTTAACCTGTAGCACACATAGAAGCTTCACTTTCTCTGCATAAAATTCTGAACTATCTCAAATAATCCCAGCTACACATTTCACATGCAAAACTCATCATGGAGTCAAACTTGTCAACAGTTCTGTGTTGTTGATGGGGGTTCTTTCATTATTGGACACAAAATCTTTACTCTAACTTTGAAGGTGTAAATGATTGACAAACTTTACAGGGCTCAACAATTAGTTGAACATTTATTTAAATTTAATTTAAAAACAATACATTTGAAATATGGCAGTGAAACTACTGCTGGCTGTGTAGTCTTCATAAATTTTGGTGAAATATTCACATGGATGTCGCCATGTTGATTACGCTTCATTGCATCTTGGGTAGATGACATACACCTGGTGCATATCTTCATCACTTTTAATTTGAACTGCAGCTCACTGAAATGAAATGTAATGCAGAAATGACTGTTGGAAATGAAAATGAGGAGGATCAAATGGATGAAGAGAGTGGCGGCCGAAAAAGCGGATGCTAACATATTTTCTCAAATATATCAGAAGGGTTTGCTACGAAGACAAATAGTTGCCTCGTTGTGACTCCATTCATCATCTTCCAATGTGTTTTGATTTTATGATAACTTCTGCTAATAGTAAACAGTAGACCACAAGCCTATCACATTCATTTGTGGTTTTTTTATAGATTCAGGTCCACTATGACCTACCTGTGTCATCAGCCCGGCATGCATTTGTAGTGCCCTGGAAATATGTTAAGAACATGATAATGTTAAATTAATAGGTATAATTATCTTAAGGGGCAAGCATTTATTTGATTTAGTATTTAGTTAGAACAATTCATTTGGTTTATGACTAAATATGTGCTCAAACTACTTTATTATTTTTTATTCCATAGATTTCTGTCATGATAATACCCCTTTAAGAAGGACACAATGCATGATGGGAGTAAAAAGTTCATGACCTGTGAATATATATGGAAAGAGAAAAAAACTACACACGCTGTATGCTCGAACCGTGGATTTTGTTTAATAAAATTGCACAAAAGCGAAGACCTTTGAGTTTTTTAGTTCTTTTTAAGGGTGCAACACATTGCACAGGTAAAAAAAAAAGGCACCGGCAGAAGAAAAATACGATAAAGATATACCATTTTTGAAGTAATTTGGTCTTACTGGTCATGGATACTCTTCACAAATATTTCCCAGCATTATTTTTGAATCCTGCACACCTTGTTGTCTGCAAACATGGGTGAGAACCACAGTGGAAAGGATAAAAATATATTGAAACTCAAACCACCAAATTCTCAAGAAGGTGGTGACTCCTTTACCCCTAACTCAGTTTTGAAGAACTTTATCTGTTCTATCTCATTAATATTTCACATTCTATCTGTCAATCAGATATTAAATGGAAGAAGTGAGAACATTTCCTGTGATGTGGTACTAACTGTGTCTTTAGTGTCATAAATGCTTTCATATTCAGTGGGTGACTGACAGTGACCTTGCCACAGCAGAGACAAGTGATACACCACTCAGAATGAGAATGTCCATCACTGTCCTAATTAGAGAAGGACAGATGACAACTGTGTAGGAGAGGTCACTTTAGTGGATAACTGCTGTACAGGGCATTGCTAAGTGGTTAGTTCTTCAGCAGAGTTCAGTCCCCTGAAAAAGATCTCTTTGCCTTTTATTAATAAAGGTGAATTCTTTGCCAACCTTTGACCTGTTACGTATATTATACCAATAACCAGTGGATTAATTGTTTGGTGACAACTACATTTACTTGTTGTCTGATCATTTTTTTTGCTTGCTTAGTAAGCAACCAAATCAGTAAACCTGATTAAAATTAGAAAAAAATAAACATTTGAGATGGAATTTCCTCAGGTATGCGTGCTTTCTTTAGCATCTCATTGCTTCTTGTCAAGGATTCAATCCTTGGAGGTGTTAAGACACATGAGTGCAGTATCTCACTCCAAAGAAGCAGCTGCACAGCAGGCAAAGATTGCCAGGGGCACAGGCCTACAAGAGAAACAAGCCCCAGAGCTTGTGGGATGAAAGAAAAGACAAGTTAATGAGCAGCTACCTGGATCTTCCCAGCTCACTAAAGTTGCATGATTTGTTTGTGTACATCAGTCTCACAGCATTTTCAAAAAGAAGCCTGACAGTGATTGAAACGCTTTCACAACTGGCTTGTATTCCGATTCAGAGTTATACCCACATTATGCTAAAATCGAGCTTCTTCAGTTTAGGTATTTTGTATTAATTCTTGAATAAGAAGACCTTCAAAACCATGTGATTATTATATTCCCTTGGGTTTAACAAAGCCTTACTTAGTAATTTCTATAAATTAAATGTTATTGAATTTCCAACCATACTGTTATTCATTCTATCTTGTGGAAAACAAGAAACCTATAAATGACTGGACACAAAGGCATTAAAAATGAAAAGAGCTTTGTAATTATGCCTTGAGATTGCAGTACGCTTGAAGATAATTACGTAATTAATCCTGCATCGGCCTCTAGAGAGCTCCACTTTCGGTCTTGTCTTACACTTCCAAGGCTGCGTTTAGAGATGCATAAGAGCTGTATGCACTGGGAGCCAGGGTTAATCAGTTTCAGCTCAGCAGGGTTGCAGATGAAGAAATTCTTGCTCATAAAAGTATCAGGACATCTTCCAACTTTTGTGGCAACATATTTCCAGAAAACTGCCTTTAAACATACTTACAGGTGCATATTTTTTGGTGAATTTTCTAATGTTGAGGTTTTCCTGCTATATGTAAAACAAGCTTTATTTCAGCTCAAAATGTATGGAGTCTTGTGTATGGATTCAGGTCAACTTTATTAGGTACGCCTGTTCAATTGCTT
Source organism: Xiphophorus maculatus (assembly GCF_002775205.1). Taxonomy (NCBI): domain Eukaryota; kingdom Metazoa; phylum Chordata; class Actinopteri; order Cyprinodontiformes; family Poeciliidae; genus Xiphophorus; species Xiphophorus maculatus. The sequence goes on along the minus strand of NC_036449.1, from coordinate 20,122,696 downwards.
GTTAAGACAAATAAGAAATTAACCAATCCGTAGCAGAAACTGAGTTCATTTAGGCACGTAGACATGGTAAGGAAGACTCACTGAAGTTGACATTGGCTTTATATCTCTGTATTACTGAGGGGAGTTGTACTGCTGAGCAGTGTTGCACATAATCTATCAGACCATTAATGGCACACACTATTTAGTTTATTCATTTTGTTTGTGGACTGGAATTTAAATGAAAAATACATTATGTGGGGAAGAATTATAGATGTTTCTGTCATGCAGATAGATTTCTGGGGCATACATGACTACTTCTGCATTAATTTATTAATTTATTTAATTATTTATGAATTTGCTGCCATAATTTCCTATGTTTTGCCCTCAACACAAAGTTTTTTTTTCTTTGTTTTAGTTTATTTGCAAGGCAGACTTTACATTGTATTTGCATTGTCTTTAAGGGGAACATTGATGACATTAAGACAATGAGAGTAATGAGAGAAAACTGTTATTTAGTTATTGTCATGTAATACTCTGAATTCTGAATTCTCACTTATTCAAAACACTAAAAAATTATCAGTGCAGTTTTACATTTTTAGTTGAGTTAAAGTAAATATATTTGCTTTCTGAATGATCATTATTGTCTCAAAGTGTCTTTGATGTCAGTGATTGCACTTGCCACAGTAGGAGTACAAATTTAAAACGCATGACAAATTTCAAAACCAAGGGTCACTCCACAAAACTTCTCTTCTGAAATAAAAGCATCCTAAAGGCTCTCTTGTCACTCTGCCTTGAGGGCAAAGCTTTAACAGACCATCTTTTTAAGCACACTGTGGAAGCCCCTAAAGGCAACCATCCAGCTTTCAGGGACCATTTTAGAGCAGAGGGAAGGGCTGATCTTAGCTAAAGGTGCTGACCTAAGCTCTCCCTAACCTTTCCCCCATTAGCAGCTCAGATATCTCTTAGCATTTACTATTCAGGAGTTGCTCTGGGGTTGGTGCATAAATTTAGAGATGGTGGATGTTTGCTCTAATTAGATTTATGCGTCGGAAATGTTTGGAGAAGCAAGACAGCACTGTTTTACTATTAAATTTGGATTCAGGTCAGATGAAATGAGCAGCAGGGAAACGCACTTTGATATTCATGAGCTCTGAAAGCAGCACATGGTACTGAGCTGTAAAAGCCAAGGGTATACAGTCATTTTTCTTCCTTGTTTTGGAATTAATTGAAATAAACTATCGTCTCAGGGGCTTTATTCACCAAACTGGTTCCAGTGCTAACGAAGCACCATTACTCTGTGTTTTTACAGAATCAAAACCCCAGCCCTTGCTATGAAAACCAGAGCTGTCACAGCCCCAATTTCTTTTGAACCAGTGTGATAAAAAATTAAAAAAAACGGTTTTGCAAGGAGATAGAGATGGGTTCGTTGGGAACAGCAGCCAATCAAAACGTTGTGAGCGCCATGTTTAAACTTCCAGATCTGTTTCACTTTTGATCAGTCAATTATAAAAACTGTAAAATAAAGTCAGTGCATCGATAATAATAATAATAAAAAAATCAGGTTAACATTAGAATGACGGAAGAGGGCTGTCTCTAATCATCCTACAGTTTATTTTAAAATACACACATTATGGACTATAAGTAAGTCAGTGCTCTGCTTAGCTTCAGTCAGAGCTAATTGTTTTCCATGGAATTCATAAATGTTATTTCTTACTGAGTTCTTTAATACTGGTTGGTCTTTAAATACTTCCTGGTGGTGTCAATAAATTGTGCTCAAAAAGCTGTGCTGAACTCCAGTTTTCCAGCTGCTGGTGTGAATGAGAGTTCAGCTGATTAGGATTGTGAAGGATTCACTTGCACTGAATTTCACAAGCACCACTGGTTGTTTAAAACAGTGTTAAGGTGGCGCCAATATTGTATCTATTTTAAAGGATACTGTGGTACATAATATTATTACTCTTGTTGTAACGTTTACATGCACTAATATCCTTCACAAAAACATGAAATAAATGGGAAATAATAAATGAATAAGACATTTACAATGATATAATGGGTCTAATTTGGCTCTTGGGTGGTGGGAAAGCAAACCGCCTCTTTTACAGAACTAGTTAAGAACTGACTGTAGAACTAGTGTTGGTAGTATACAGAGGCACAAGAACATACAAGAATACCCAATCAGAGATCAGAGGGACATTATGCTGCTTTGTTCTGACTATGACTAAGCTGTAAATATTTAACTGACTGAAATGAACTAGCAGATATTAATTTCCATTGATAGGGGCAATGAGTGCTTCTGGCATACGGACAGATTTTAACTGGTTTCTTGGCTTCCCATACATTTTCTATCTGCTTTTTGTTCAGTACTCACTGCATTTGTCATTCAGCTTTTTCAAACTATCTTTATAGATACATTTATTTAGATTTTTCTATGGAATACATGGGTTGGTTCTGATACCTGGAGTGAATTTACTGACAATAAGCAACACAGAAAAATATTTACTGAGAAAAACAATATGCTTGATACCTATTTCCTGTGAAGTGTTTTCCTGTCAGTTTTACATCATAATAAAACTTTTTGTTTTCTATTATGACTATTACTTGTCAGAACCAATGCAAAATAATTGTCAATCTTCACATTTCCTACTGTGGCATGCATTGCAAGCCCTTTTACATGATAAACATTGATAAGCATTTCATTAATACAGTTTTATAGCCTCTAATTTGTGATAACATGATGTCAATTTTCTCACCGTATCAACATGCGGCACTGTTTACTGAGTAGATTGAATCAGAATTACAAGAGTCCCACCTGGCCCTTTGCAAAACTCTGAGGAGTTAGCTAATTGAATAAACCAAACTCTCCAATTGAGTCTTTCAATGTGACCTCATACAGTCCACAGCGCATCCATTAAGATTCCATCTGCTCCGAATTAAGGTTGCACACATCCTCATTTCCGTCCCGGCTGCGCCAAGCAAAACAACCACTGTTGATCAGAATCACATGAGTGCTGCCAACTGTATGAATTAGCTAAGAATAGCTGCCAGAGACCTGCAGGTTGAATATGGCCACAAACAGAGCTTTACATGTCATTCAAATGTGTCATTCACATATGTGTTTGACAACCTATACTATGTGAAACAGCAGTGAAAACACGTGTCAAATGTTAGAAAACGTCAAGGCATTTAAAAACTGAAATTAAATAAAGGAAATAAGAAATTCACATTTAACTTGATCAGCTAGAATATTGCTCAGGGTAAAGGCTGATATCTTCTTCCTTATAAAAAAAGCAAAGAAAAAAAAACGTTCCATTGTGTGGACAGCGTGAACCCTACGGTACATCATTTTTGATGGATTATTACTTTGTAGTCCATTTATCTTGTCTATGTTAACCAATTCAGAACTACTCAATAGATTTAAACACATTTACACTGGTTTCTGCTGCATGCGGTGCACCATACAAATGTTTATGTGGAAACAAAATGCCAATTTTTGAGTTGTTTTTTTGCACCACCTACAAATAAAACCATTGCCATCAATAATACAGTACACTATTAAGGTCTGAAAAACAAATTATTGACTGAAACTGCAGTTTTATGTCAGATGCTATTATATATGGCTATGAGTATGTTAGTTCAACGCTGCAATCAATCATTTCTCCCTCTAAGTATCGCAGTTTCGACCTTGGTATTATAGAGTTTAGTTTTTCTCCTCTCGGAGCTCAGTGCACAAAGCCTGATTACCATTATGCTATGAATTATAAATGACCACAGAGCTTTATATAAAGGCAAATGTTTTCCGTGAACTGTATTATTAATCAGAAAACTGTTTTGCATGTCAGGCTGAAACAAGGGAGTGCTGATTGCTTTACCTTTCAGCAATAGCTTAGCTTTCCATACACTTTTATATAGTCTGCAGAATGAGAACCATCCTCTGTGGACTCAACAGAACACCTGCTTGTCCAATGAAATGCTCAGTGCAGCTATTAGATGAATTTGCAGAACAATTCAATTATTCTCAAACCAACCATCACAGATAAGTACTTCCCTGCATTCCTATTATAACAACAACAACAAAAACACTGGAGTGTAATAGGTTTTCAGGCTTTTCACAACTTTTGATTGGAATTCTGTTTCTTTCCCAATGATTTGTTGAATTTGTCAATCATTTACAATCTATGCTATATCATTTTCTGAACCAAGTGCTTCTGAAGTCATCAAAGAATACAGTAGCTACACTGAAGCACAAAAGTGCAGCATGAACGCACCAACAACCCTAAACTTTTTAAAATTTTACTTTACAAATACAAAATGTATTGTTAGTTGTGATAAACAAACACAAGGTACCAGATATCTGTAAAGACTAACATTCCCAGAGTGAAACATTGTGGTGGCAACATCGTGCTTTGTCAAACTCATCTTCAGTATGTTCAAGAATCTTAGTTTATAAGAACATCTAAAGAATTAATACTTTGCAAGCCTGAAAGAAAATATCTCATAGGGTGCAAAACACTTGAAAGAATTGTCCCAAATGCAGCAACAATAAAAACAAATCTAAACAGTTGTTTAGATCAAAGCACACCCATGTCTTACAATGACCTCGTTGTCCAGACCTACAGCCAACGTACAGTTTTAGAAATGGTAAAAATCTAGTCCTTGAACAGATCATTAATTCCTGGTTCCAAACCAAAATTTTTATCCCTAATCAGTTTCCTGAGTTAAATCTTCCAGAACGTTTTTGCAAGATCTCAGCAGAAGAAGTCATACAGCAAAGTATCTGCAAAATGCCAAATTTCTTATTCTAAAGAATAACATAACACAGTGAGCAAAACCTGTAGCATAATACAGATGTGAATACATGGTGCTTTCTTTCAAGAGCAGATAGTTTACATCTGAGGGCAAATAGACATCAAATTTTAATTGTAAAAAACAGTTTTGCAAGAAAAAAAACCTTTTACTCTTCCGGCTAAGACCATAAGCCAAAAACTCGTGCAACCCATGACAAAGACATATTTTACAATAATATTAACGTTAGCGACTCCTGCCCTTTATAATTTAATTTCATAATTTTTCAACCTCAGTGTTCATTTATCTTTCACGGCAGAGGATATTAACAGACCAATTGCCATTGTTACAACCCCTTGGACTGAATCTGTGGGAGGGCACTCAGATAAGAAGATAATTACTGAAAAACAGCTCACATTGGTATTTCAGTAACTTGTTTTTCTACTGGCTCATGACTTTACAAACAGAGTAGAAGAAAAAGCTTCAGGGTTTCTAAAGCCAAAACAAACAAAAACACACCCTTCTGGCTGCAAAAAACAAATCAACTCTTATTTGAAATTGAAAAAAACAAAACATGTAGTACAATTCTTGAACTCCTTGGCTGGCCACAAAACAGATGAAAAATAGCTTAAACAAAATGGTGGACAACCTGATTTTAGAAGCCAAGAAAGCTTCTGAACAAGCTAGTTCAAAGATCAAATCACAGTTGCTAAAAACACTTGGCACAGAGTTAAGTCAATCACATCACAAAATGCCCAGGGGGGAAAGGGTGTGCCATTGGACTACTAAAGCTTTTATACAGTCCTCTGATGAGGAGAAAATGGTTCCAGGTGCATCTTGGTGCAACAGCAGACCTCCAAACAATCTAGAGGGGAGAAAAGGTGGTTCTCCAATAGGAGGGCCCTAGTGGCCAATGGATGTAACAGCTGTCATTAACTGTTCATTTCTTGAACCTGGAAACAACACTCAGACTTCGGTGTTTTCTGTTTCTGCTGTCAGTTATTCCTCATAGTAAGCCATAATGGATGCTTTTTGTTGTTAAAAGGGAATGCTTACTTGAAGTTGGACCAAATTGATTCAATTTAATTAAAGATTAGCTGAAACCTGTTGTTTTACTCAAACGTGCCACAAGATGACTTCTTTTGCAAAGTAGAGTAATTTAAATTAACTGCACTGATTTGGTTTTGATTAAAAAAAAAAAAAAAGATTCATCGATCAACAAAAATGTAAACTAGCACAGTTAAAATGCAAATATCGAGTGACATATTAACATTCAACTTTTGGTTGAATGAGTAGGAGGGATTTTGTAAGTTGACCCAGCTTTCAACAACTGAGTGTAATTTAGTTTGTGAACTAAATTTGACTGTAAATGAAGCCTATTTTTTCTCTTTTAGATGCTGGATATAAACAGTCCCTCATTTTGACTTCTCATATCAGGGAAGATAAAAGGCACTTTATAAACTTTAAGCTGCTTCATGTCAAGATTTTTTAAGTTGTTGATACATCAAGACGCTTTAAAGATATCTGAGGGCTCTTTGAGGAGCCTTAAAGATATGCAAAGCATTTGCACAACAAATAAAAGTAAGAAGAAAAATGACTGTACAGATGGAAATAAAGAACAGACACTAAAGTTTATTAAAGTTATCAAGCACGTCTAGAAGTCCAATGCTCATTGCAAAGTTATAATCCCACTTTAATCTTTCAGAGTCGCACAAATTTACTTTTATTATAATTCTTGTTAACAAAAAAAGGGGTGGGGAGGAGAAGTACACATATCTTTTTTTTTGACTCAGCAATAGAAAATGGCTAGGCATTCTTAAGCAAAATACTCTTCTGAACTGTTTAAAAATGTATAAGGTCTTCAATGACAATTTACTTTTGTCTTTAACATGCTCGACTTGTTTATTTTTATCATGAAGTCTCCAGAAGTTGTAAAATGCAGCTTTGTGAATTGGGGACCTTCTTTCCCAGGCAATTAAAGATTTACAGGAATTCAACTCTGTTAACACATTTGTTCACTCTTTTACCTTCAGCCTCAGTCTTCAGGGTCTTTTTATCTAGTCACTCTTCAGCTTTAAATTCCAAAAGCATGACACTGTACTTTCCAGCTAGATACATTTCATTGTCTGGTGTGAGATTTATAAACTCACCTGCTGTTCATGTATATATCAATGGTATTATGTACAAAGAAGTTTTATCTGAAAACAGAGAGAAACTAGAAAGCATAATTCTGTCTTCCCTCCTATAAAAGAATGATGACTAACAATTAATCTATTGTAATTTGTTTAGAAACAAACCAATGCAAAGTAAAATATAATTTAGCTTGTTTGGAAAATAAATTGTACTACATTCAGCAGTTCTTAAGTGTGTTCAGTCACATTTTCTTACTTTAATTTGGAAGTGCAGAAGGATATGAAACTGTGTAGCTTTATTGAGCCAAAGGGTTTAAAAAATGCTAAGGACAGTGAAAACGGCACCTCTGAATGGCTGAATATGTACTTAATGTTTTATTGACAATGTCTTTTATTTTAATTTTAGTTGCGTTCAACTAAAATACAACTATCAAATGTCAGTGATTTGCAGCTTTTCTTTCACACTAGGCTGTTAACTTGTGTGAGTTGTACTGTTTGTTTTAACTTTCTGCTGTTTATTTAAAACAGGTCTGTCTTGAAAATGAGACTGCATCTCTCCATTACCTGTAAGAATAAAGGTTTAATAAAAACAACAAAAAAAACTGCTCATTTTATCATTGCATCTTTAAAACATCTAAATGGGTTTCCAAGAGAAAATAAATAATTAGAGAAACCAGCAAACTTATGCCCTGATTTTGACTGTAAGTGTACAGATTCTTTTGTCCTTATTTGATTAGCCTGGTCAATTAGATGCCCAAGTCATGCAGCTTTTCTTTCCCACTAGGCTAAACATGTTGCTAGACTGAAAGGCTCTCAACACAAGATGGACACTTACAAACATTTTCATATGTTGTTCAAAACTGACTCTGATGATTCAACGCTTTGTCATATTCTGGAAATGCCACAAGCAGACAGGTGCCCAAAAGCAAGAATGCTATTATATTTTAATCCTTGAGAGGGATGAGTTGAGAGTGGCATGTTCAGATGACAGCACTTTTGAGTAATGACAGAGGCATCCAGCAGCAGTCAGTGCAGTCACGCTTCAGTGATTTGCAGTAAACAAGAAAAAGTGAAATTTGTTTCCCTCGCACTGTGAGGTGACTGGTTTAAAATTAGGTAGAGGTTTTAAGATAATGCGGACCTACAACATGATTAATTATGCATAAATTATGAAATGATGCACACTGGACTTTGCTTTCATCAAAATTCCAAGGAAATTCTGAACCATTATGTGTTTCATTCATGAACTTAGTTGTACTTTAGTGAAATAAAAATAAGTATTATTGGTTTCATATACAACATTAAAAGTGTATTGAGGTAAATAAACTGCACTGAATAGCTTTTGATCCAAACATTTATTCATGTATTGGTATGTTGTACAAATCAACATAGATATTAACTGACACTATAAACTATGGATAAATATTGAGCTGTAATGTGGGTATAATGCTTCACAGAAGTAGGGAAGTTAAAAACAGACATACCGGTAATCTCCTCCTGATCCAGCCTTGTAAGGCAAAGACTCACATGAAGCAACATGCCCATGTGGTCTGCCACAACCAAGTATTGGGCAGTTGAATATATCACACACAGACATACACAAAGTTTGTGTTTATAAGATAAATAAACAGATACATTTATTTTCTTTTTTTTTCTTGAAGATATTGACCATATATAATCTGTGAGACAACAATGACACAGACCATTCAGACAGTAATATAATATGAAGCCAGCATCTGGGATTAGTATTGTATTTTACTGACAAAACTAATTTAAACTTATGAAATAAGACATTCTTCCTGAAAGATACATGGAGATCCAAAGCCATACACACATAAGCACATGCAGGACGTAACACAAAGGTAATTGGATTAGCTAAGCTCTAATAATTTCTATGTAATTAATCTCAAAGAGAAATTAGATGTAGTAACTCTTCTTGTGATAAGTTAAGTTTATTTAAAGGTAATTATAGGTGGTCATGGCTGCTAACAGGAAGGATGTGCTGTAGAGGCTAGTGTTGCAACAAATCTGAAGTTTATAGTATAACAAACAAATAAATAAAAAAATAAATAAATAAGTTATAGTATAACAATACAGTAACACTACAATACAGAGACATTGTATTTTTACAATACAATACAGTCTAGAGTATAACAATGCAAGGGAAGAGGATGCTTAGTATAATTGAAGATACTAAAATACTTGCTGTTGAATTGTAAAGAAGATGCTCTGGGTTTTCTCTTGTGTTTGAAAGCTAAGCTAGAATAGGATTGGACTCATGGAGAAGGACAGTTGGGAGGATTGTGTTTTACTAGAGGCAAGGGAAGAGGATGCTAAGCTAAACCTTAAAATGTGTTTATGCTATTGGCTCTGTCAATGCTTTCATTTATCAGATCCTCCTGCTTAAAGCCTGCGATCGTCTTTATCTCTTATGGAATATCTCTTACTTTATCCCACTGGAGCCTGCTGTCCAGCTTTTTCCTGTAAGCCTCCTTGTTGTTTCTAATCTTGACTTTGAATTCCTTTTGTACTGTTCACTCCTCAATATTTATCAGTCTACCCTGCCAAAGGCATTTTTTGTCAAATAAAGATTGTATTGTTTCATGTGAATGCATGTGGGGGCATGTCTGTGTATGAAAAGGGATTTGGGTACTAATTTAGCAAAGCTACAGTTGCTATGATAAAAAATTTTGCAGATCATAATTACTTTTTCCTAATCTATATTTAATGTTTATATTGTATGTGAGGTTTGCAAGCTCACTTAAACAAAAAAAAAAAAAAGGTGAATAATACGATCGACAACTGGTTTGCAGTTTTTGGATCATATCACTGCAAACCTTTTCCCTGAGGCTGCATGTTTTTACAGACAAGCCACTGTAGACCGAGTAATGTATTACAGTGGAAAAGTTCAGCATAAAATGCTAGACTTGCTGGATTTCACCCACTAAAGAACCTCAGGTGGCAGAACTCATGGAGGCTTTGGGAGGATTTCATCTGTAAACTTGCCTTCTCAGCACTCCGACCCGTATCCATCACATTCTACCACTGCTGGTTTATTCACAGGGCCATCATTTCTGGGCAGACTCAGGCACAAGTATTTGCAGTCCTAGGACAAAATACCTTGAGGACAATATGGAGTTTTGAAAATGTAAATAATTTGAATCTCTTATTACATATCAATAAAGAAATCTTTATGTTGTTTTTATGTTTTCAGCGACACAGCTGCAAACATCCCCATTGCCCTCTTTTTCTCGCTATATATTTATCTGTATTTTTTTTTAATTCTCTCCTCCTCTGTGACAATTCTGTGTGATTTTCCTGCTGCCTGCTGATATATGTGTACAGACCTCAGAAGTTCTGATCATCAGCCTTTAATTCAAACGCTTCTTTGATGTTCCCCAGGCATCTTGGACCCTGCCTCAAAAAGAAGAGAACAAACAGCTGAATCAGACGACTTGTGCCTCTGTGGATCTTAAAGGAGGCTGAGGAAATGTCACTGCAATTTAAATTACGCATGATCTGATAAAGGGAGCTGCTTTGTTGACATTTCTGCCGTCTTTTATTTGGATTTTGCTCTTTTTCCAACAGAATGGCAACCATGTTTCTAAGTAGTGGAAACATGGTACATAGTTTGTCCCTGGCTAAAGCCCTTCCGGCACAATGTTTGACTGACTAATAAAGTAGAAAAGCTGGATTTCATATGATGTCAGTCTTATGTAGAAAGACCAACAGAAGCCAGTCCAAATTATTAATGAATTATGCTGCCTTTTTAAATAAATTGCCAATACCAAGTCTAAACCTGATATCTGTGCATAACATGAGTTTTACAAAGTCATTAAAATGAATTTGGTGTATACAGTAGGGAAAATAGATATTGAGCACATCAATCTTTTATCCACATCAGTGGATATATTTCTTCTGATGCTATTGACATTAGATTTACAATGGATATCAGTAACAATCCAAGAAATCCCTGCATACAAAGATATCAGAACAGATTACGCAATAATCTGTTCTGATTATGGAGAATCAGAACAGATTCTCCATAATGTGTAGTATAACTTATTTAGATTTAGAAAACTTACTGGAATTAGTTTCTCTCAGGAGAAAATCACTTCTTATAGCATAATGATATTTCTGCATGGAGAAACTAGTCACATTCACTGCAGGTATAACGTCACTGTATTTTCCACATCTTCTTTTCATTCTGACCGATGCTCAGTTTTGAATATTTTACAAACTTGAGCAAAGTCTCCAAGACTGATGACTGGGTACTTTCTAGTAACTGTTTTATTTCTCTGAAACCAAGTAGGGGTGTTTATGGCTGTGTGTGAAAGAAAATTGCTTTCCTAAAAAATATATTTATTTCATCTTCAGATTTTCTTCAAGAGCCTATTGATCCTTGCATCAGTTATGAAAGGGGATCCATTTCCTGTCTCCAAAAGCTATTGACCATGAGCTTTCAGAAGCATCCCTGGTTTAACTCACCTTAATCAGAGTTTTCTTGAAATCCTGGTCCTCTGAACCTAAGAGCACAGATTTGAAGTGGGTTGTTGGTAAATATTTGTTTTTTTCCTATAGATGAAATTGGAATTTTGGTTCAGTAATTCATTTATATTCAGATCTTGTGCCCCAGTATGATTTTATGTATAGGAAGACACCCGTGTCAGGCCAACAGCAGGAGCAGAAAAGCAGGACTGACATAGCCAGTCAACAACTATATTGTGATTTCCATCTTAAAAATAAATAAACCATATCAGACACACTAAAATGTACCACGGTACATTAATAGATACACAAGGGACATTTAATTTACTGAAACACATCTATATCTGACAGGAGCATCAACACTTTCTCCCTACCCTTGAGCATTTTCTGCTTCTGAATTTCTCTAGCAGGCTATCCAGGCAACTGAGGAGGGAGTGTTGTTTTGATTATTAACTTGGGATAATTTGGTGCAAGACGATAGCACTGGTAGAAGCCTGTAGAGAACTGTGCAGTTGATCCTGGGATAACAGTCAGCTTAACCACTTACTGTATTTTGATATCCTTCAGAAAACAAAGATGATTAAGATCAATATGATGAGTTTGTTTATTGTTTATTGATTTATTGATTTGTTTTCAATAAATCAAGCCTAAAGCAATTATGCTGAGCACAGAGGGTATCCTGATTTACTGATTTGTGTTTCACTCCATCTAGTACAGGTTCTAACAGTATGTAGAATTTAGCTTATTTATATCCAAAGAAAGCAGTTCTCGTCAAGCAGACATACATTATGTGATTAATAAAATGTATGATAATTGAGACTTTACGTACTCAATGTGCTGTTCACTTAACTATAAAATTAGCTGGCTGAATTTGATCATGCTAAAGTAAAGATTTCATCAAAAGTAGAAAAAAATAATATTTATTTTTTACTTGGGGAATAATAGCAATGCTGTACCAGGTTGACTAGTCATTTGTAAAGTTGTTTTTTTCTTGGCAAGTTTCTTCTACTGTCTTTAACAACCATTAATCACAATATTTCTGAGAATCTCATGTTTTGCTCAAAATAAACGTTTAAAGATATGGGTTAACTCTATTTTTCAACCATGTCCTCCAGGCACACTGCCCTGCATGTTTTAGGCATTTCTCTGCTTCAGCACACACGATTTTAATTGGTGACTGATTAACAAGCTTTTGCTGAATTGCAATCATCTGAATGCGGGGTGTGTTGAAGCAAGGAAAAATCTAAAACATGCAGGTCAGTGTGCCTTGAGGACCAGGGCTGGGAAACACTGGGTTAACTAATACAGAAATACCTTTAGAATCTCTCATATTATGCATGATATGCTTTCAAGAAAAATAAAAAAAGGTTTTCCAGGAAAATGCTGGCATAAAAATGTCAATACACAAGCAATTTGAAAAAAAAATAAACACAGCTGGCTGTCGCTGTGCAGTGAAGAACAGTGATGTGACCATTAAAGACTGTAGAGGCAGCTTGTGTCTGTAAGATAAAACCCCTGCCAAAGAGGAATGACAGCATTTACAAAACCCCCACGTTTGAGAACAGACACATACATAAAAAGGGGTAATGGTCAGAGTACGCCCTCCTGTTACTGCAGAAATTGAGGTGTTGAGGACAGCAGGGGATGACAGCCATTAGCTGAAGAAAACACATCAGCTCTTGGAGTAAGAGAATTGAATTGAAATATATTTATGGATTTCAAGAACTCATAGACGAATTTAAAAGAAGCAACATTTTATGAAGCTTTTTTATTATTATTTAAAAAGAGCTGTTAGGAATATCTCAGTTTGAAGGGTTGGGGCGTTCATCTGATATGTACTTTCCACAATGGTACCTGTGCATTATGAAAAAAATTCATCTTCTAATGATAGCTGGTATCCATGGACAGTGAGTTACGCTGCAGAACATGACCAGGGTGACATTTTGTTTTGCTTTGAATTTGTATTGATTTGTGTGTTTTTGCAGATGAACATAAATTATTGCAGCTTTTTTGGAAGCAAGTTAGAGTGATGCCTAAAACAGACATACAAGAATAATATTGGAATCTTCCAGAACTGTCCATCAACTTCTAATGCAGGGTGCCGGGGAAGCTGACACAGGGTGGAACAATTGTTTCACCCTCTGCAGTTGATTAGAGAACTAACACACAAGTATGATGTTCAAGTTAGAATTACCAATTAGCCCAACATCAATTTCTTTCAGAAGTGTTGCATAAAAAGCATTCTTGCTTTGAGCAGACAAAGATAACTGCTGCACTTCTGTGCCTTCCACCTTTTTAAGACAAATTATGTATTAAAGCTTAATTTGTGTTGAAATGCATTTAAATTATTATTCAAAGCAATATTTTGCCTTTTGAGTGAAAATGTACAATGGAACGATTAGAGACCTAGGAGAAAGAATAGGGAAAACAATTATGGTATTTTAAAGAGGGAAAGTATATTAATTATGATGTTCCAGCTCTCATTTAAATACCTTTCCGGTTCTGGCACCATCCAGCATTTTACTGTTCTCCCAGCATAACAAATCTTAATTTTTATGCTGTTTGATTCATGCTGTTGAAATTCCAGTCTTTGCAGTGTCCTTAGTTCTGTTTTAAGTAAGAACTCTCGTTCCCTCTGCAACTTTGTTTGACTTTGGATCCTCTAGGACAGTGTTTCCCAACCCTGATCCTCAAGGCACACTGTCCTAAATGTTTTAGAGGTTTCCCTGCTTTAATGTGCCTGATTTAACTGATTGAAGTTCAACAAACGCCTGTTAATCAGTCATCAGCTGAAATCTGCTGGACTGAAGCAAGGAAATACCTAAAACATGTAGGTTAGTAGTGGTTATTAAATAGCAGCAGCTGCCCAAACAGACAACAAATACACATACAATTCATATAAACAGCTAGAAATGTAGACTACATGCACAACAGTAAAAAAGCAACAACAGAACTCAAAGTTATTGCACACCTTCCAGGCCTCAGTATAATGTGCATTTAGAATTTTTATTCACAATTTTGATGGCTGTGGTACAAAAAAGCATTTAAAATGGCTCAATTTAGTGTTTGGGGACTATGTACCTTCTACTAGAAGATTAATGTGTGGTCCAGCTTCAATCAGATTTATTACTAAATTACAAAATTCCATGACTGTTTTTAACAGGTGAAAATTGGAGCAGAGTGACATGTCAGTTATGAAATCTGATCAGGATGATCTGGGAGCTTTCCTGGATTTTCTAGACACGCCCCACAGGGATGAGACCCAGGACTTGCTGGCAGGACTAGCCCCTGTGACCTGAAAACACCTTGGGATTTGCCAGAATAACGGAGCAACTCTAGCCAAAGAAGATGACATGTTAACCTTGTAGTTCAATCTCAGAAAAGCAGAAGACGATGGATAAATGGATTGATTATTGATTTTGAGATTTTCCCATGTCTAATAGCAGGGATTGAATCATCACTAAGAAGATGTTTTAAAGATAAACCAGGAGAAGTCCTTCAATATTCTTATCTCCATTAAATAATTTTCTCTGTATACAGACTCTTATGTACAGACTCTGCTGCATGCTCTAGTCTGAATGCCTAATCATTTTCTGCTCTAAATATTTAAAATTTCTCAATGTTTCCAACATTAAAAGTCCATCTTTTTTTTCTTTTTCATTTTTTTCTTTTTTTTTTACCTTAAATGACTTGTCATCTCTGCTTAGGATTACAGCTCTGCCAAACGAACCATAACATTGCACTTTTTATGACATTGCACATCAGACAAGTCTTTAAATTTTGCCTGCTATTTATGTTTAGCATGACTGGCAGTATTAAGAGAGATGGAATAAGAAAGGTTAGAGAAAAAGAAGCAAAAAAGAGAGGAGAAAGCGACCCAGCTGAGAAAATCAACAGAATTGCCATATTGGAACTTTAGAAATGCTAAATTAACACAATCCCATGTTCATTACTTAGTTTATCTGGCTCCATATTGTTTGAAATGTTAGGAACATTTATTGTTTTGTTCAGAGGTAATTGGTCTCAATTGTTCAAATAAATATTACATTTTTTTCACTGTACTACCGGTACTAAATGCAAACCTCTAATATATAACAGCCAAGAATGAGTACCTGACAAAATCTGAAAGGCCAGAGTCTCAACTCACCAGTCCAATGCGATAAACTTTCCAAACACCCATTTAATATTGGATGTTGCATCTGCAGAATTATGAAATCTTAAAACAACACAATAAGCTGAGCGTGCAGGAGCCAATTTGCAACAGAAGTTTGGTTTCTGATAACAAAAGAAACAGTCTTAAGAGTGCTGCAATGGGTTTATTGATAACCGGACAATAGATCTACAACAGAGTAAAATCTGGACTTAATGGCTAATCGCTGAAAGAATTTCACTGATTTAAGGTGTACCACAATGCTTTATGGAGTAGTAAGGAATATGCAGTATTGTTCAGAAAGGCAATGTAACATATGAGCTTGATTTATCAGAATGGCAATGCTCAATATATGCACTTGTCTTAAAAATGAAACTATTTAAAATTCAAGTCACAAAAAGGAACCTAATGACAAGGCCATCTTAGAGCAGTTTGGCTGTTATTTAACAATAATGTCACTAATGAATCCACACAGTAATGGCAGACCTTTTTGCTCTTGAGTGCACTGCTGACAGTAATACACAATGCAAACATAAGTCCAAAGTGAGCCTTAGGAATTAACAGCTATGCAGATATGTCAGTGTCACATTTTCGGCGATGTCCCTTTTTGTTTAACCAGACCTATCATCCCTCTGGCAGCAATGGAGGAGCTTTACAGATTCCTGGGGAAAAGGGATATTAATTCAACAGCCTCTGCACTCCCAGCCTGTCATTAATCTCCTTGCAGCGCCAACATTGTGGTATCAAACTTTTATCGCTTTTGCATCAAATTTGGAATCCCAAAGAAATTCGATGCTAGTGCCAAGGCTCAAGTAAAAAAAAACAAAAAAACTCTTTTTTCAGACTTATTTAGAGAGGTGCTGGAGCTGAGCATAAATAGCTCAGCATATTTAATAGGTAGGAATTAGATTTATGCTTTTTGTTATTCTTTTGAGCACCAATGGTTAGACTTGGTTATTTGTCTATTTAGAAATAATTTAATAAGATTTTAAACATTAATTCTGACCAAAATATATATATGTGTGTGTGTAATTTGGATTGAAAGTTACAACTCAAAATAGTCTTAATGGGAGATCTAACTTACTTATTTTTCTTTTAATATTTTTTAAACATAATTGACAAATTCCTAAAAAAAAAAAATCTTCGGAAGTGTACTTAGCTCAAGTACGTTTAGATTATACACTACATGAATCTTAGTGAATGAAAATTCAAATAAGGTATAAAAGCAAAGGAGGGATTTGGGTTTCCGTGTCTGGAACATAAATTTAACAATTTACCTCCAGCATAAATAATGCTGTGATGTCTGGACCA
This sequence comes from Xiphophorus maculatus, assembly GCF_002775205.1. Lineage (NCBI taxonomy): Eukaryota > Metazoa > Chordata > Actinopteri > Cyprinodontiformes > Poeciliidae > Xiphophorus > Xiphophorus maculatus. Next base: position 20,105,854 of record NC_036449.1, on the reverse strand, counting down.
CATTTTTAACCTTTTATCGTAGAATTCCATCCAATCCTTGTGCTGCTGTTTTCCAATTCACAAACTGCTGTAATGTTTTTCAAGAAACTTTAGATCTGAGGAAAATGAAGTTCCACTGCGTCTTCACAGATGCTGCCTGTATCATCAGCTTTCTTAGCATGCCTTGATAGTGGAGGTGGAGAGGCCTGCAGAGGGCTGAAATGTGCACACCAAGGAGCAATAAGCGAGAAATAATTACGGAACTTCATCTGAAATACCTTCACAAATCTGAAACAGCTATAACTTTGAGCACGTATCTCTTTGGCATGACAAGTAATTCAGTACTTTGATTTTTTTTTTAAAAACCTTTATATACATATATTAAAGAGCATAAACTTTCTTAACATCCTCAGGCTGAAAATAAACATTTTAGGTAGACAGAGTCTTACAGAACTAAAGGTTCTGTAAGACTCCGCTGACTTTCCTGCTCTTGTGTCCACACCTACAGACATGCATGTTATAGCAGATTCATTCATCTGAATGACATCATTTTAATCATTTGGCCCAGAATGTATGAATTATTACAAAAGGAATATGTAAAAATGCCAATGAACTAAGAATTCAGTTACAGATCATTTGGCAACATGTTATTGTCATTATCTTCTCAATGTCTGATCCAGCACAATATCACTTTGTTGCTTGTCTTTTCCTTTGAGTGAATCGGGATTAAGTTGACTTGACAAAATGAATACACCCATTGTAGGTTTAAATAACTTTAGTGTGAATTAGGCAATATTCTTTCACATTTTGGCCAGTAAAATAATGTGATCATGGCCCTGTATTGCAGAAGTAAACATAAGTAATGTTCTTTCTCCTGGTAGGATATGTCTGTTCTGATTACTGTTCAGGTCCATAGATGAAAACTATCAAAACTCAAAGGGGCAGATTGTTTTTATGTATTTAAATAATATCAGGATATACTTTTACTCGTAAAACTATCTCATATAATATAAATTTCTCCCATTAATTTTTTTGCGCAATTTATTTTTACAATTGCCCTACTTTTGCTATTAAACATAAAATCATTTTACATTAGAACAATGAATTCTATGTTTTCTGTTATTGCTTTGCAATAATAAGGCACAATTTCAGTATTTTGTATCCTAATATGTGTTAGATTGGGATTACACTACCCATATGTCATTTCTGTAAAGCTATGAAATTTCCCCAGCACTGAGTTCCTATAGTATCATTCCAATTATTATACAGGGCATGTATAGAAGCAATTTCATCCTTTGCTCCACTCATTAGTCTTTTCATCAGAACTTGATAATGAATGTAGTAAGGGGAAGGCAAGGTTGCTGCAAGTCAAAAAGATAATTTAGTGAACCTCCTCACTGCTCTAACCGGAGTTGTTTGGAGAACATTTTTTAAATCAAAATGAACAAAGTTGATGCAAACTGGCAGGCAATCATGTAACTGGTTTCTACATATTTGACTGGCAGACAGCTTTTTTGTTTTTTTCTAGATATATCTTTATAGTTATATGGTATGACTATGTATACGTTTAAACTGTTTACCGTTTGAAGATGCCTTGGTCAAGAGATATCAAGAGGGAAGTAGGAAGTGATTTGATGATGTCTTTATCATTTATCAACATGGATCATTTCAATTTAAATTTCGATATTTTATAAATCTCCTTGGAAGCTCAGAAATTATGCTATCATATTTTTCCTTAAGCGATCCATCTGGACTTCCCTGTTTCCTTAAGTATTGCACCACCAAGCATATAATAAAAATTCATGAACCTAGTAGATGTGATTTATTAAATTATCAGTTAATAATTCCAAATAAGAACGTAAGACATAGAATTTCACTCATCCTACCACTGTATGGTGTAATATATGCATGGATTTTCTTTGCAGGATCAAAATACAAAATGTTGCAACACAAAGGTCTTAAGGATAATCACAGCAGGGTGGAGGAGCTCCAGACACACAATGATGGGGTTTTCTAATAAGGGCTGTATGAGGTCAGCCCCGTACTTAGTGCAGAGATGTTGCATGATAAGATGTAGTGGTTTGACACAATATAAACAAGGCAATTTTCTTTGACAGAGCTTTCATCTCTACATGACTCAAATCAGGCCTGATGGCACTGAAGCACAAGGATGTTAATATATTTGAAGGCATTCAATTGAAAAGGTGGTGATGCAAGATTGGCACAATGAAAGTCATTGTAAATATGTCAGACACCAACCACTCCAGCTGCGAAACGAATTTAGACTCAGAATCCAACACCTGAGGTGATATGCTGCAAAGCTGTTATGTTTTCTTTAAGCATGTATGGGTACAGCCTTTTTCCTGTTTCTTTTAGGTTGATGTAATGATAATCATTTATTCATCTGTAATATCTTGACTGGCCTTGGCTTGTTTCCTCATTTTGATGTTCCGCACAATTTTTCTAATTTTGTCACATTTTTGAGGTGATTTACTATGATCAACCCACACAGAACAGTGTGTAATTGGGTAGAAGGAAAGCAGCAATCTGCAAAGGGTTTTCCAATTTGATAGGGGCATGCTAACTCACACATGGTTTCATCTATATCATTCCATAGTAGCTCTGGCTGCATGTTTAGGATAGCTGTCCTGCTGGAAGCTGAACTGCCAGCCAAGTCTCAGGTCTTCTGCAGTCATTGTTAGGTTTTATTCCAAGATGTTTCCATATTATAATCCATCCTGGACATTGTCCTTGTGCGTGCTGAAGAAAAGCATCCCTGCAACATGATGCTGCCATGATCATTTTTCACTTTGCAAATGGCACCCATAATATTTCGCATGACTGAAAAATTTCTTTAAAGTATGCCAAGAGGTGAGAACGCTTTTGCAAGACACTAACTAGTTGCAGTTTTCAATAGGCAACTCAGTGACAATGTGTTTGACAAGCATGATGAGCAAGTTATGTTTCAAGGTGCAAACCAAAGCATTTCCCGGCTATTTCACTAACTGAAAAAAGAACAGTTTAAACTGGAAATAATAATGTTTATAATGTTTTAAAAATATTCACTTAGTAAAATGTCATACTGTGCTTAGGTTTTCTTGTGTCTCAGGAAATATACACCCAGCCAAGAACACGTCCCTCAGCAATGATTTCAGCCTCATCAAAGTGGAATAAATGGGTTTTGGGAACATTCAGGAAAATGCTGCTTCTGCACTAAGATGCAGGGTGAGGTATGGAGTTGTTTACTGAATGTATCCATATCATGGCACCAAATGGCTGCTGTCAGACTGAGAACAGCCATTATTTCTTTCGACAGACCTGAAAGCACACAACCTGATGATGGTACCACACAGGCAGCTTTCAGTGTTGCATTTGGGTCTGCCTCCTTAAAGAAGCTTTCTCTGGATTCCTAATAGCCTTGAAATCCCAGTGTATTTTGATGAAGGTGTGATCATTATTACAACAGAATCCTACCATACTAGCAAAAGTAAAAATATAAATCAACAGCTTGTCAGGTGAAATCCTTTATCTATGGCTTTGCCTGGTAATGAAGTATGTCCTACCTTCAATTAGCCCTTCTCAGGGCTAACAGAGAGAGATAGAAACTCACACTTCTGCTGCAGTGAGCTCTGGAATCAGTAATTGATCTAGTCACCTATTACTTTGACATGCATGCATTTTGGATTTTGAGAGGAAGCCTTATTACCAGAAGGGGACTCAAAAAAACACAAGAACAAACAGCTAACTCACAAAGGTACAGTTAATGAGCAATTTTTTATTTGGTAGTTTCGAAGTGCTACCTGTCCTCCCTTTAATGCTTTGAATTTAAATAAATGAAAAGATTTTGAAAAACAAAACTTTGGAAGGAATAAAAAAACTATTTCTTGATAAACAATCCCCATAAAGAATCTTTTTAAATAGTGTAGTTCAAACAGCCACCAGAAAGTCAAAGTCAAAAACTTAACTTGGCAAATACAAAGTGATTGTCAGTAAGTAGAAAATTAATATACAGTAATGTAGAAAAAATGGATCTCTCTATAAAAAGTAGGAGAGCAAGGAATATATAGTACAGATAGAAAGGTGATTCCAAAATTGACTGCATAAAAACAATTTAAAACAGAATAGTGGCCAAATAAGTTACAAAGGGATCTAAAAAATTAATAATAAATGTGGCAAAAAAGTCAAATTCACAATAGCTTAAAACAGAACTAAAATAAACGGACCATAGTCATGAGTTATGAGTCAAAAACTGAGTTTTAATTTGCTTTGTAGGTTGCAGTGTTGCCACATCACAACATACTGATAAAATTTTATGTCAAGTATCTGAAATGCTTTCTTTTTTTCACATTTCAAAATAAAAGAATAATTTTAATTGTTTAATGAAATATAGATTTTCAGCTTTCCATGTTAATTGTATATGTTACATTACAGGAGACATATATTGCACCTATTTATCTGGTAACATAATTAGAAATTGGGAACTGGAATAAAGGAGGCATTGTGCACCATGTATTCATAGCTGGGCAGTCCTGCTGACAGAATTGCAGGGCTGTGATTGTCATCTATTCATTTCCTGGGACAGATTCAGAGTCAATCACTGACCCTTTCAAACAGAAACTCAGAACTGAATGAGGCAGGATTAGCATTGCCTTGTTTATTGCATATAACTGAGAACCAAAAAAAGCATTAAGCCATTAATAGGAGCATACAATTTTCTCCACTACTGTAGCCCCTAGTGGAGCAATGACTTTCATTTCCTGTTCTGTCTCTTGACAAAAATCCAATCAACCACAGATTGTAATTTATTCACACATTGTAAGACAAACCACTCTCAGTATATGAAGATGTCTCATTATTTCAGCACATACACACAATCAAAGCTTACCTCATTGTCTTAACAAAGGGTAGAACAAAGGGTCTGTTTTTTGTTTTCTTTAACTTGACTGACAGGGGGAGCCTGCCAACAAGCAAAGCGTTATTAATTTTGTACAATTAGAAAAATAATGGTTGTCCTTTTGTTTGTCATTCATCTGAAACACAATCAACCTTTTACTACCTAGTGGCTAGTAAGTGAAGAGGATGCTCATGTTGAGCACAACAATTTGGGAAATAATGAGAATGTTTAGAAACTTGTCACATATTCTCCACACTGGAGTTTACTTCAATGACTAAGTTTCATGAGGATTGATATTTGTAGTCATGAATACACATCAATTACCCTCTTGTTTGTTTTGCTTCTATCTTGATACATTCTAAACTAATCTTAAATGTTGACTAGCATTGCTTTTCCTTGTCAATAAGAAATAACAACATTACAAAAAATTTAATCCATGCTGAGCATGAGTTTTCTATGTTTTTCTTTTTTGCTTTTAAATAGTTCTGTAGTGACCCAATCTTAAGTGATCAGGGAAACTCAACTAAAAATGTAAGTAGTTGAGTGCAAGCCTAAACAATTTTTGTTTTAATGCCAAAAGAAAACAATTTTGGAAAGATGTAACTCTCCATATGAAATTTGTGCCTATTGGGATTGACTGTATATCACTTTGTAACATAATCCAGTATCCAGTCCAGTAAGACTCTGGTCCCATCTGAGGAAATTCACACCATAATCACACTGAAGTCCAGCCAAAACATAATTTGTATTATATGATTTGATGAGGCTCATTTGTCAAATTAAAAGTATCTATTAAGAATAGTACCTTTTAAACAGATTTTAAGCATACTTTCATCAAGCCCACATGTCCATATTAAAAATGTTTTATTATCATTATTAAGAAATTAATTGCTTAAATCAGTAAGCTTCTCAATAATATACTAATTTATTGAACATGACCAGGTAGTACATCAGCGTTCAATTGCAATCAAGCCAAAAATTATGTGCTCAGGCCAACCAGAGTTTAGTTGGTTCTAGAGTTCAGATGAGCTTAATTACCTGCTGAAACAAAGCAGTCTATCTAAAGATAAGATCATTTAAACAGTGCTAAAATTGAAAGCATCCAAAGAGTTGAATGAAATAACATTTAGACGCCTTAAAAAGCAAGAGTTTGTCAAAACGTAAAGGTTGTGACGGTGAACATGCTTTGCTGAAAGTGGAAATAAAATGCATGTCATCAAGTTAGGAAATGTAGCATTTTTTTGTCCTGTTTGCTAAACTACATCCTTAACAAAACCTGCAAAATAAATGTAAAAAAACATTTATCACTGTGAATAATTTCAATATAGGCTAAGAAAGTTATTTGCTTCTTTTCCTTTCATCTCTCTCCCTCTCCTTCTAGAAACCGAGTTGCTCATCAGAATGAGTAATGCCGTGTATGTGTTTGATAAGTGCGCCCACCGCACCTCTGGAATTAAAAAATCAACTGAAGCATGAAATAAACAAAAGAGAGACTGTGATATTGCTTCTCTTTTCCAGCAATTACCAGGCGATGAAATGTTACATTTAAAATCACATAGATGCTAACACACATCACCAACCGTCCGTGTCTTAAACTCCCCAACAACTTGTCAGGAATAAAAAGTTCAGCAGAGAAATGTAATGCCCTGGGACATGTTAGCACACAGATGAAGTATCTCAGATTAGTGCTTGTGTTTTTCATTTTGGCTGAAAGAAAATGAAAAACAGTTCTATTAACTGGTCAGACACAAGCAAACTTCATATCTTTTTTTTTTTTACTTATTTTTACATGTTTTGAATTGATCCCCTATAGAAAATTACAATAAAACACAGCGGGAAAAATATCCTTTGAATATGTCAATATTTTTCTAATATGGAATTCCCATCAGATCTCATTTGCAACCTAAGTTGCCACACATGTGCAGCTTAATCCATCCATTAAGTTATTAAGTGTGTGTCAAAAAATGGAATGATAGCGAATAAGTATCAATTACACTTTCTGAATTGTATTCAAAACTTAGCAGCTAGACATTTTTGGTAATGACAATTGCAAGATAGCGTCTTTATAAAGACACTAGTCCTTGCATTGCCCACTTGTGACTTTGAGCCATTCTTCCACACAAACTGTCATGAAGGTTGTGAGGGTTTGGCTGTGGACTTTAATCTTCAGAGGGTACTCACTTGTTAAATGTAACATTTAAAATCACTGATGATTCACAAGGCTAGAAATACAAAACACTAAGGTTACAAAAGAGCTCTTTTCTCTTGCCTGCCATGATTTAGTTTTTTTTTTTTTTTTTTGTACAATACCTTCATAATGAGAAAACTTTTTATAGGCTATTATTTAGAACTAAATGGTTTGGCATGAATTTGCACTGATAAGAGCAGGAGTGCTTTCAGAATAATGATACCTTTCAGTTGGTTTCCTGCCTTTTATTCCTTCTTGCACATCATTTTATTCTCGTGCTTAACACTTATTTTGTGTCATTCAACTTTTATTATACCTGACTTGATTTATGTATCATTGTCATTTGTGTGCATGGATTTTGTGGGTGGTTATTGACATCTGGTTTGAAATGAATCATTTGACTTTCTAAGAGCTGTGGTTTAAGTAGGCCAGTATCAACCGGTTCACAGTGCCACCATTTCTAAATTTTACCCCTTTTTTTCAGCGTGCAGTGCGTGCTGGGACTTTTTCTAGTGTTGCAACAGGTGTTGATTTGTGCTTCTCTGTCAATATGCTCCCCTTAAACTTCAGTACTAAACAAGCGATTAAATCACGTTTGCTCGCTCTCAGTCCATCACCAGAGCACTCTGTTTTCACACAGTGGGACTCCAGCAACCTGTCAAGCTTCGTGGTGAAGAGACAAAGCCAATGAGCTGACAGCCACTAATGAGAGGCATTAGTGAGAATTTTAATTAGCAAAACTTACATTTAGGTACAGAATGTACAGAAAAGGGGACTAGCTGTGAATCAGGGAAATGGAGAATTCAGTGCAGAACAGTAAAAAATCAAGAGCTCATGTGAGGCAGCACAGGAGAATGTCATGAGTGAAAACTAACATATACTAACACAAATCTAAGAAAACTAAACAAAATGCAAGAATAAACTAAGAAACTAAATTCAAAAGAATAAACTTATATACCTTGAGCATTTGAGCAATAACTAACAATGAGAGATGAATAGAATATGGCAAGAACTGAACTGAGGTAGAAACATAGTAGACCACAACTTAAAAAAAAACAAATGAAATAAATATTCAGGAAGGGGAATGCAACAAGATCAGTCAAACGAAAAGCCATCAGATCAGCTGATCTATAGAGAGAAAGGCCGACAGAATAGTGTTGATTTGACTAGTTAATCTACTGATCTGTAGACTGGTAGACAGATCTATATAAAAAATATTACCTAAGTTTCTGTCCCATAGTTGTGTAACCTAAGGAAGCCCTGACTTAGAATAATGTTGAAATTAACATGTCTCGAATTGCATTCACAGATTCAAAAATGTCTTTGCTGTCAAACAGAATATTGTAGGTCTCGTTGCGCTATCAACAAGTACATAGTGAAATATGTGGCAATACCTCTCCAATCAAATTATGTCGTTCCTTTGAGCTATAACACGGATGGAAAGGAAACTGAAAACAGCTTAGGCTCACACCTCTATTGATTTATCCTTTATTGCTTGAGATTTATGAATTATTGTGAATCTGATGTTGTCTCTCATAATGCTGCCATGGGCTTTTTAAATCAAGATGACAGGCTTATTATTGAGCTTTGGCAGACTAGCCAGTGTAGCATGGAGGAATGTACCATCCCTGATTGTGGAGGAGAAAATATTACCCAACATTTTTCATGAGTTGCTGCATCAATACTGCTGCAGGTTTTCATGAAGTTGGAGTTGGTCTTGATTAGTTATATCAATAAAGTAGGTATTGATCATATAGTAAAAACAATTTATCATGAATTAGTTTTACTAATTTGACAAATATACACTAATAAATGGTATAAGAGCTACTACATTTTTCACTAAAATAAATATTTTTAGAAATGGCTCAAAAGGATTATAGTAATGAACCCCTTTTTGTCTTCTGAACTACCTTAGTTATTCATAGTACTAATTCAGCAAGGTACCCAAAACGTCCCAAGACAAGTTGACCTTTGTAACATTTCATGCCTGAAGTAGCCATCAGAATGTTTAAACATTGTGGCGATAAAAGGCTGAACATATTTGGCAATGATATGTTGCAATGGTGTTATACAGATACTGAGTTTTTACTAAGGAGCCTAAAGTGTGCCAAAAAATATCCCCCACATAGTTGCAGTGCCTCTAAAAGTCTGAAACATTTATCCAATGGAGGATGAATTCATGATTTCAAGGTCTGACCATACCATTAAATTACTGCTGCTGCACAGACCAGGAACCTTTTTCCTGGTTTGTTATTGTCCAATTATTGTATACCTTTGTCAATAGTTGCTCAGGTTTCCTACTGTTAGCTGACAGAAGTGGAACCTGGTTTGGTCTCCTTTGACTGTAGTCCATTTGCTTTCAAGTTTGTGTTGTGCGTTGAGAGACTGCTGTCTGTCCTTTCTCATTTGACCTCTGACATCAGCAAGTTGTTTTTCTACAACACAAATGCTGTTTATTATATATTGTATCTTTCTGATCATGTTCTGTAAACTTGAGTAGCTATTTGAAAACCCCAGTAGATGAGTAAATGTGGAACCAACAACTGCAGTAAAGCAAGCTCAGTGCAACTTAAATCTTCCTTCATCTCCATTTTGGTACTATGAATGAAATAGTCTTGACCACATAAAGATGTCCAATGGATCCAGTTCCTGCTATGATATTGGTTAAGTCATTACATTAACAAGTAACAAAACAGGTGTATAGAATAAAGTGGATTGTGAGTGGACAGACAGACAATTTCACCTTTTCACTCTATTTCAAAAAGCATCAATCAACAAATGGAGTCTGCTATCAATCAAATCATTTCTGCACAATACACGGCTTGACGTGGCTTGTACTTCTCCTGAAGTGAGTAAGAAAAATGGAGAAGAGTCACACAGAGCCGCACAGGATCTGCTATGGAGATGAATTTGGCCATGGCGCTTTGGGGCAGAACCTGTTAAAGTGGCTTTAGTTAACATAACTGGAATTAAGTGTCAAAGATTATAACACAAGATGCGATGTGTTGTTTGCTGTATTTCTCAGTGGTACTGATCAAAGCATAAACCCATTTACTGAAAGGCCACCTTTTTCCACCAATAAACTTTTTTTTCTGTGGGTCAATAATTTTTTCTTCTGTCAGCCACAGTGCTGGGGATAGAACCGCTAAATGCTGATGGTACGAAGCAGTGGCTGCAATCCCATTTGAGCAGTCAACGGTACTTTGCCTTAAATGCTTTTCAATCTGCTGGAGATCGCATTAGTTGTCTGCTTCTTATCGACTCATCTAAAGAGTTTATGTCTTCATCTAATTAAGGGCAGTGCTTCCTTAATAGCTCTATGCTTAGGCTGAGTTATTTCATAAGTGGATATCTTGGCTCCTGGTCTACTATCTTTCACTTCACTGTCAGTTTCAGATCTTATTCCAATACTTATTCTGGTTTGTCTTGTATTATAATGATAACCATGGTTACCGTTGCAGCAAACTGTTAAATTATCAGCATTATTAAACCATAACTCCTTATTGAACACAAATAATTTTTATTCAATGTAGAGTAATGCAGAAAACAGGTTTAACGTATATTCTTTATTTAATGCACTGTATGTTTAAATTATTGAACGTCAGCCTCTTGATATATTTCATCCCCTACCTGGGAGGCTTAGCAAAGTTGACAGGAGCAGAGTTCAGGCATATATTAGATGGATCCAAGGTGTCCACTGCCAAGGCCTGCCAACTCAGCCTGTTCCCATGCTGCTCTGTGTGTCATGAGGCCAAGCTTCCTATTTAGACAAGGGAATGAAAGATGGGCCATGGATGTATTATGCATGTAAATGCAGCAGAGAGGTAGGCAGCTGCTCTAACAAGCTAAGTCACTTTCCCAGTCCTGTCTTCCCTTCACAAATATAGACTGAACCTTTGAAGCTAATGGAGTTAACTCAAAGCACTGCAGAGAACCTTTCCTAATTCATGTGGAATGGAATAAATTTCTAGATTTTGAACATGACCATAAACCTCTATTAACCAACAATAAATGTGACAACAAATCTCACTTTATCAGTGCAGCACTTCACAGTGGGTCATACTATGTTTTTTGTTTTTTTTTTCCCAAGCAGGATTTGTCTTTATAGGCTTAATATATTTAACACTGGAATGTGCATGTGGCATTTAGCTGCAACTGTGTCTTTTTTGAGCATCACCCACAAATAAATATTCAACTGATAACAAAACATGTTTGCCATGTCTCAGCTTGCTCATTGGATGACTGCCTTCAGTGAACAATTTAAGTAATTCTTCTACATTATCGCTTCATCCAATGAAATCAATGACTGAATTTTCTGTCCATCAGGACTTGCCTGGTCGTGACAGGTGTGTAACTCATAGACCTGAGTTCAAATTAGGAAAAGACATGTCCTAACAAAGACTGTTAAGATTATAAAGAAACAATAAACAAATCAGCTCCTCATGAGGAAATTATGCAAAAGGGGGAAAAAGGAGTAAATCTTGGCACATTTCTTGTTGCTTTGACAGGTTTAGGGCTTTTATTTTGCTGTGGGCTCAATTAGTCCAGTGTAGATTAACCTCAGGCAAACCACATTTGTTTGGGTTTGATCTTATTTTAACCTATAACAAAAGAATTATGGGAAAGTTTTACCGCTTAAAAATAAGATGGCTCACTTGGGGATTGGCCTTCTATTCATTTTGTGATTATTCACATCAAGTGACTGAATAAGAAAAATATAAATTATTATACAGTGCCCAATGAATGTTTCAACCTTTTTTATTGCTTTTAAAAATCAAGCATGATCAACAAAATTGGGCTTTTTTGACAAAAAGTTTAGGACGAGGTGCTATTTTTTTCCAGTCTATGTTTATTTAGGATATGTAAAATAATCAAAAATTATAGCACATATTAAAAGTGCACAGACCAGTACTGATAGCTAAAAATGGTTTTCAATGAAGTACCTGACCAAAAACAGGACATGTAAAATAATACCACAGGAGATAATACAAAAATATCCATTAAAAGTTTTTGGTATTTAATTTTGGTATACTATCATCTGACATCAACACCTTGTTTTAGTCCAAAGAATAAAAATGGTAACAAATAGCTATATAAATCCAAAAGCTGCAGCAGAAATCACAAAAGGCTGTGTAAACATCTTTGACAAAGATCCTAGCAAGGCAGCTTAAAAGCAGAAATCTTACTTTAAAAGTTGTAATTATGGGTTTATAAGTTGGAAATTAGCATGCAGCAAAAAGTTCTAAACTAAGCTGTGGTAATAAATTAGCTTAATTTAATTACCATGGTGTGCCACCACATCACCATTCCAAATTTTGGGGCATTCAGTGTTTGCACAAAGTATAAATGCTATTTTACAACTTTTCCCTTTAAAACAAAGATATTTTTATTAGCTTTGTTTCAATATTTTATAACAGTATGAAAGTGCTTGATGGAAGGACAGCTTATAATGTTTTTTTTTAAAACAATACATTTCTTTTAATTATGCATAATTCATTTTTTTCATTGCTCTCGTGATGAAGGGGCATTGAAAACATTTTTTACTTTTGGGTAAAAAACACTGTTAATACTTAAACAGCCTGCCTCTTGTTTTTGAACACTGATAATCATTTCAACCATCTTCAAAACATTTGACCGGCCCTGTTCACAAGCAGACCTCATGTTAGCAGCTTTTTAACGATTCCACATTAATTTATTAAGAACAAACACAAGACCACTGGAATGCAAAGTAGGCATGAAGAATTAATTTGGAAAATAATGGTGATGTAAATTAGGGCAGATGTCTACTCCAAAATTAAATGGAATTGTGTTACTCTTGTGACCTTGCAGCATAAAAAGTAAACAAAACAAAAAAAAATTCATCATGATTAGACAAATACAATTTGACATTTGTTTAGGCACAGACAGACAGACAGACAGACAGACAGACAGACAGACAGATAGACAGATAGACAGATAGATAGATAGATAGATAGATAGATAGATAGATAGATAGATAGATAGATAGATAGATATTTTTTAACTTGATATTTGACAAGCACATCCATGTCAGATAATGCCCAAGCAATCATGTACTTTTGGAAATATATAGACAGTACATATATACAGTATATACAATATATATATAAATATATATATATTAAAACAATAAAAACAATTTAAAAACAATGACACTGTTTCATAGAATCTTGTTGCCTATCTTTAAGAACTGCCCGAAATAAGTCCAGTGAAATCATTTCCGACATCTTAAGTTCAGACTGTAACTGATTCCACGCTGTGGGGGCCAACACACTGAATGCCTGCTTCCCTTTTTCATACCAATATCACTACCTTTAAGACGGTGTCTTATTTGTATGAAGACCACACACTCAACTTGTGCCTTCTGACTCATGCACGGGTAAATGCATGTTGAAGGATTATGTACTGCTCTTCATTTTAGTAACAAATGTCAAGAGGTTAGTGACTCATATAGTCACTGAATAAATCATCATGATACACTGTAACTCTCCCCTGAGGTCTTTGCGGAAGCATTAACTGTTAATCACAGTCGACTTAAAAACCCCAATAGGAAAATCAAACTGTCAGATTGGTAGTATTAGAACACAATCTGTATTGAAGTTTTCCCCAAGTACCAAACCATTTTGCAGCCATAAAGGTCACAATGTGCTTCAGTGGACATTGTTAAATCTTGCAATATAACTTCCATTAAGACCTTTTTCTTTGATCTGACAGTAAAGAACTTATTCAGAATACTACCCACTGCACTTCTCTGGAAGTTCTACTGAATAGTAAAAATGTTCATTTCCAATACATTCAGTCAGAAAAGCAAGATAGTCTGAAATACAAACCAACAACAAAAAGATTTTAGAATCCTTCTAATGGCTATTTGACATATCAGTTTTAAAACCTTGCTTCCATTTGCCCTATTCTGCCATTTACTGTGGGTCATATTGACAAAAAACTTTAAACAGGAAATACCTTTTCTGCAGATTCACCTTCCTAGATACTTCCTAGCATCTGTTTTATTTGCTGTACACCAAAAAAGCACACACACACACACACACACATCCACACAGTGTAATTATAATGAGTGAAATAACAGAATTAATGAGAAATTGTGGATAAAAGGGACAAACTATTTGGCAAATATTCTACGAAAAGGATCTACATTAAGTATTACATGATTGTGCAAACATGTAGCAATTACTGAGAATTTATTTTAAAACAATTACCCTCATTGTTCTGAACACAGAGTTTGACTTTCAGGGAAATTATTTATTTGTCACTGCTTTTGGGTATTTTTTCTTACCAACCAATTAGTCAACAACTAAAACACTGTATGTTTATCTTCATAAAGTACTATACAAAATCTAGAAGGGCATGAATATTAAAAGCATGCCAGATGTTAGGCCTGCTGCACCTTTCACATACTTAGTTAAATGGGTTTGCATTTCTTCCACAATTCTTTTATAAATGCATGTTTCTGTCAGTGAAACACCTGGTCCTATTAGTGTAGCACACCAATCAACATTCTGCCATCTGCATCACTGATGGCAGCCCCTCAGTGGGTTACTATTCCCACTACGACATCTCTTGGAATCAGTGATAGATGGAAGAAAGAAAGCTGATGACGAAGGATATAATGAAAATGAGAGAGGCGGGGAAAAAAAATCCCCTGTGGTGAGATCCCTTGAGAATAAGTCTCTGAGTACCAGAAAGCAGGAGGATTCAGGGGGACCATGTACAGTAAATCTTTTCTTTTGGTAATTTCCTTAAACCACCTGTCTGCAACTGTAACTTTGTGCAGAACTTTAGTGGATATTAATTCTGCTGCAAGAAAATAAAATCTACCTTAGGGTACAAAGAAATCTTTAAACTTTAAACCTTAAAATGTTTATTACTGGGTAAACTGAGCGATACTGAATAAAAGTGATACAGAGAGAGGGGTTTTAAGGAACCTCCACATGTGATCTTTGTGTACCTTTTTGTGTGGTTGGAAATCCAAATGCAGATGAAGAACGCAGACGAAAAAGGAGGACTACATTTAATGATAAGTAGAACTCCAGGGATTAGGCTTTGAGAGGTGACAGCAACAGATGATCTGACAAAGAAGTGATTAAACCATGGAGTATAATTGCAGAATGCTATACTGCGGAGAAAAGGAATAGATAAGCAACAGCTATGGGAGAATACAGAACTAAGGCACTAACAGTACTGAGTAACCACAGGGGAACACAACAAAACAAAACACTAGAATATGTAGAAAAACAAACGTGGGAAAAACACTAAAAATACAAACCTCAATAGACTAAGATTACTTAACTCCAACAGAGAGGGGAGCACTGCGGACATTATTTAAAATTACCTTTTTAACCTTTCTATAATGTTATAAATGTCATTCCCTCATCAAATACATATACAGAGTGTTGCTTTGACTAATTTCTGCCTGTTTTAATAATCCTTGAATATCCTGTGGCAGTCACTTGGGGGTGCCTGCAATTTATCGTCTATTTCCCCCCATACAGACTAGCGGCAGCAGCAATTAGCAGATACGTGGTGCAACTGTGCATCTGCTGAGCTTATCATACAAACTAAAATGCTCCAAAGAGCTGTTATAAATGCATTAATGGATGGCATGGAGAAGCATTGTTATGATGACATGCTGAAGGGGGAATGTCAGAAAGGGTAGTAGGTCTTACAGAGACAAAGGCTAATTGAATGGCATTAGATGAAGCTATGATGCAAAGTCACATTTCTTTTAAGTTGTTTTGATTGATACACCATTTTCATAACAACTGTAGGTAACTTAGTTACTTGATTATTCTATAAAATGGCACTGTGTGCCTAGAAAATACAACTACTTTGTTGCTCAATTTCAACAAAGTAGTTCAAGTCTTCCAAGTAAGGTATGCTTAGTGTGAAAATATTGTTACTGTGATGTCAGTTCAGTAGAGGATTAGGTTAGATGTCAATCATCAATGATTTATTTTATATTTATATTTAATATGTAGTGCATACATATTATCTCACACTCGTTTCCCCACAATGCATGAGAGCTATCAGGGGCCAAACAGTATACAGTTAAAAACAGTGCAACATCATCTAAGTTCATAAAAAGATGAAGGACCAAGAATAGAACCCCCAAAAATAATACAATAAGAATTCAGTTCAGGTCACAGTGTGAAAACTCCCTGTAGCAATGGAGCGGTCTTAGTCTTTGATCACTGCAAAGGTTAGAAAAATCCCTGTGCTATTAGTGGAAACATGGGTCCAGCAGGAACTAGAAGACATGCACCAACTCATAAAATAGTACTAATTAGAGCCTCACGACCTTTCCCTTTAAATGATGCAATAGACAGCAGTTACACAAAGGCTCTACGTTACAGAGATCTAAAAAACAGGTGGGTAGCTATTTCAGGGTGTGCACAATGAATATCACCAGGAAGTTTCTATGACACTTGAAAAGTCAAAGGACCCAGCATACTGTCAGGCTCTACAGAAACTTTGCCGCAATCTTTAACTGCTGTATTAGTTTCAGCCCTGGACAACCAAAAATGTTTATGGCTCTACTAATGGAGATGTGGAGATATGACATCCCTGCAACTACTGCAGAGTAGCAATGTTGGATTGTGGGTAATAAATGTCAGTAGCCCATTGCCAAAACCAGCACAGTAATTTCCAATTGCAGAAAATTATTATCTACAAACTATAATTTATTACAAGAAATGTAGGGAGAAATATGATAAATGCATAGGAACTAGGATTTACAGTATTTCCATGTCAATTGTATGACAGAATAGGAATTTATTTTAGTAAATAGTGAATAAAACAGCAAACATGTTTAAACAACAAACATTTATCAAACATGTTTAACAGTGAATTAACATCTAAACTTTTAAAATATGACTATAAGCATTGCACATTAGGTCTGTGTGGTGCAGTTGTTATTGTTTGTTTCATTTCAAAGAGGAAGACTGAAATATTATCTGTAGTATTTGAAAAACTTACCTTTAGCAATAATTTATTAAATAAAAGCACAGTCCCAACTTTAACGTATCATTCCTTTTGGGAACCCAAAAAACAGAGTAACAAAAAAAGGTATGAGGATTGGCAAAAGAAACTGAAGAAAAATTCAAGCAAGGGGCAAATCACAAGAGAGGAGAATGAACCAGTAGAAGAAAAAACTGGGACACAGAGAAACAAGCAAAAATATTACAGGAATCACAGGTGAAGGTACAAGACAAACAAGAAAGAAACCAAAACATGGTCCAAAAATAAGAATGAACAGAAAGTATAGAAGAAAGCAGATAATGTACATAAGTACAAGATGTTAAAAGAGAACTTTTACAAATGACATTTTCAATAAATGTTAATACACCAAATAGTTGAATGCAAACATATAATTTATCAACTGAAAGTTACAATACTTTACCTAGTTTTGAATTACTTGACATTGATTTTGAGTTCCCTCATACGCATACACGTTCTGAATCTTATAGAAAATTGCTATTAATACTTTGCCCTTAATTAGAATCTCTTTTTTCATTTCAGACCTTCTTGTGCATTTGTTTGTGAAAACAAGAAATATAGTGGTTACACAAAGCTTATCATTCAGTGGTTTGCTTTCTTTGTCTGTGGTAAATGATGATGATCAGATGTGACTAAATTGCCCTCATGACCGACACCCCTCGAATGAACTGGCAATCAGGGTAACTGAGGAAGACAGGAATCACCATACATTGACTTGTGCCTCCTCAGAAAAGCAGAGATAAGAGGAAGCTGGTATTGTCTCAAACCATGTTGTCAATGTAAGACTGACTTAGAGCACAATTATGTGGCACCTGCAGAAAGCAATTAGTATAACACCAGCAAGGTGAACACCAGAACCAAATCTAAACCCAATTAGCTGGCTTCTAGTGTGAATATAATAGATAAAAGTGTGCACAGTTTTTAGTGTGTGATACAGTTTTAGCATACTGTTTCAATCTAACATTTACATTTGACCTTTTCTAGGATAAATATGCCATCAATCACAAGCCATACAGGGATATTTAGATATTTACTGTTCAAGCCCTGTCTTTGTCCTCCTTCCTGTGAAAAACGACATTCTCCAAGGTCTGCAACAGAGTGTTCCAGATGGGTTTTTTTCAGTCTGTTGTTTAAAAGTCCTATCAAAAACAGAAAATAGTGTTCTTGTGAAATGTTATTTTGGCAAACTATCATTTTTAAAATAACTTTTTTTGTGATAGGTTCTAAAAATGTCCAAAAAAAAAATTTCTTTTGCTTTCTTAATGTGTTATTGGCAATTTCTTTTCATTTTCTCTTAGTGGAAAATGAAAAAAAAAAAACAATATTTTCCAGCGAACCATTCTCAACCTCCTGCATAGTTAAACTGATCAGAGAAAATTTTAAACATGTTTTTCTTTTTTCGTGCAGTGGTTTTACCGGCATGCCTTTGTGCTATTTTCTGCCAGTACAAAGCATGTCTCACATGCTTGCAGGGTATGAATGAGTTTGGCCTCTGAAGACCTCTTGCACACAGCTGTTAGTTCTCCTAAAGTGCAAAACTAAAGTCTTTGGTGAGGCAGTTCTTAGTTTTTGTGCCCTGGGCTGCTGAAGAAATCCAACAGACCCGAGAGCAGCTGGAAACACTGAAAAGCCTACAGAGTTAGACTCTACAATAGCATCTTCAGCAGAGCTTTTATTTATGATTTACAGATTGTTTTCAGCCTGTCTTAACTTACGTCATTGTTTTGGTGTTGTAGAATAATAGCTTTTTATCTTAGTATTATTACTCAAATGTGTTAAATAGATTAATTATACTGTAGTTTGAAAAACAGAGGTACAATATGAAGTACATGTACTTACTGTATATTCTAATGCAGTCAGCTACAAAATTGTTTTTTGGCAGGTAATAGAATCTATTTAGCATGAATCCATCTGTAGAAAGTTTAGAACTTGCAAATGCTCTTTAAACATAAATGTAAAATGATTTTAAGTATTGAATTTTTAATTTGTTTTTAACTTGGGTAGCTCAGTCATGATTCAACAATACTTCTACAAATGTCAGTGAAATTCAGATAGATAGTTTTCTGTTTCCTGTACATTTCTTGGCATTTTCATTTCCTATATTTCAGATTGGCTGAAACTGTGATCTAAAAACAATTAATTATCTAAAAGGACACAAATGACTATTTATATGAAAAATAAAAGTAGGAGCCAGTGTGTCAACAATAATTTTGACAGGTCAAATACATACTAAGAACATGTGAAATATTTCCAGTCAGTCAGTGTTTGAAATGCCAGTGAAGCAGTGTATTCGGTGAGTTTCTTTTGATAGATATGCTGGATATTATGTTCTCAGTGCATGTTTCACACAGACAGATCCATAATGGTGAAGACCTTCAACAATAACTCCCTATGTAATTAATCAGCAGCATACCTGTAGGTAACCACCAAAGACAAACACGGCAACTATTTTCAGGTTCATAAAATAGCATTTGAATAAATGATGACATTTTTGAAAAAAGAAGTTATTTTAATATTTTAATAATCTTGGACCCTTTTCAGCTAAACGTTTTCTTAGGTATGACTAATATGAATGTAAACTAAATGAAGAGTTATTCACTGCAAGTTTGATATTAACTGGCATGATATTTTATTTCACATTTCTGGACTATCCCTTTAAGAGCATGAAAATATTGCATGAGACGAAGGTGATGACTACCCCTCGTAGGTTGATGGAATAATTATGGTACGATACCATTCATGATGAGCACTACTTTTGTTGGCATTCAATAAAGATATTCCATTTATCCACCCTCATGAATCAGTCCTTTATTAAAGCCTTAAAACTTGGAATATTGCATTTTATTCACATACCACAGTGTCCCTTCAGGCCCTCTCTCCACTTCAGTGCTATTTGCATGTCTAAACCAGCAGAGTCATTAAAAGGCAACCAACCACAGCGGCAGAGTCTCCATGCTGAGTGCCTTCCTGAAGCTGCTGAAGCATCGTCAGCCTTGGGAGAAAGAGAATCAGAGAGCCTCTACAGGTCCCCTCTGGGAAGAGAAAAGAGCTCTTATTCTAACTCGGTGGAAAATGCCAGCACCCACAGGGGCACTGTTACACACAGCTGGGATAATAAGCATCACAGGGAGACCCACAATCCACCAGCAAACTGAAACCAGCACATGCATTTTCTCCCTAATCCACCATTGCCACAGAGCTATCTCATCCCCAAAAGCCAATGAATCTCCTCAACCTTGCCATAGTGGGACTATTTTAGTGTCTCAGTGTGGTGTGTAATATAGGATGTGGTTTATAGGACTACAGAGGTAAAAGGGATGCAGTGAAACAATGAGGGACGAGATGCACTCAGACTCAACCTGAAAGCCTGCATGCTAGCATGCAATTCACACAGCACATAATATTCAAGTAACTGTGATCTTGAATCTAATTAGTTTTAAACATTCATGGATCACAACATAATTCAGCTGCAGCTTCTTATTCAAATCTTACTACCAGTTATTTAATAATATCATTATTATGCATACTAATAATCTTTAGGTATGTGAGAGAGGTGGGGAAGCTGATATGTGAGCTAATATTTTCATGATGATAAGGTGACTACATTGATTTACAACTCAAGCTCTGGAGGACACTTTTTGAGCTAATGCGTGGATCAGAGAAAGATGTGGATTTGTATTGTTATTCAGTTTAATCATCTGGGGATTGCAGGAGCTCTATCCATGGATTACATTTTTAAAAGTCCAATTTTACTACCATCACTAGTTTTGAGCCATTAAACACAAAACCCACTGAATTGTTACATGTCAAATTCATTACATTTTTAAGGATTACATTTCCAACTGAGACCTCAAAAAAGCCTCAACATTCTCATGCACAGCTCTTATGTCTTCGCAAAGGGGAAAATATAGATGCTATGCGCAACAGCCTTGATTTCTCTTAGGTTTTCTCCCCTGCTGTTAGTTCCTACTTGTGTGTTTTCCGCGCTCACACTTTCTCGCTCAGCTTCCTCCCTCCCAAGTATTCAGCTTAATAAGTTAGCATGAATGGCCACATCCAAATATAATGCCTGGGACCTGCTGGCGGGCTTTAAATGTGGCCCTAATGGCTAAACCATTATACTGCTCGGTACATACTCAGAGTGTACTGAATGTGTTGCTTTGGGAGAACTGAGCTGGTGGCAGGCAGGAGGTGGCAGTGGGGGGGAGGGGTAGCGGGGAGAGTAAAGAGCTGCCTTTCCATTAGCTGATTGAATTGGAACCTATTCTTGTTTGCTGGCACTTGTTTGCTTCACATTAAATAAGCCCAAGATGTAAACAACTCTGTTATGCCGCTCAAGAAAATCTCACAGGAAAGCCATGTCACACCAGCAGGACTTTCGCCTTCTTAGCCAGCAGTAAAACACAGGTTGTGTGGTGGTAGAAGTGGCTGCCTTAGTACATTTCTCGGTTCTGCTGATGCTTTGTATTAGCCACTCCATGTTTTGCGTGAGCCAGAGTGAAGGCCTAATGGACCATGGCGTGCTGAAGTGGCTGGGCGGCTGTCTCAGACAACACATCACACATTAGGATCCAACATTTACCCAAGTGCAATGTCAGATTTAATAAATGATATATATACACTTGTGGTGGCTCTATTGCAAAAGGGCGGTGAGAGGAAAGAAGATGACAGGCTTCACAAGCCATAAGTGTTCCTTTTTTTTTTCTTTAAAACCAGGTCAACACACAAGATGTCTCTGTACAGAGAACACAGGAGGGAAGAGGTGTTGCTCTGCATAGTTAAGGACATGGTGTATTACATACTGCATAGTACATTGTTACATTCTGGATAATAGTGGATGCCTTTGACATTGATAAAGAACAAAAATTTATTATTTGGTGTTGCTTGCATTTTTTTACTTATGTTCAGACCCAGCATGACTCCAAGTTCCAACTTCTACTCCAAGAAAAATGTCTGACTTAGAAAAAAGCTAAATATAGTCAGGGACATACTGCCCTAACACACATTTAGTGAAGTCAATTGTAAATTGATTTTTTTTTTTTAAATGTATCAGAAGATAGAATCAAAAAGTCATATTAAACATTGCCTTCCCCATTCCTGCTTTTGGAATAAGGGAAACGTTAATTGTGCCCCTCAATTGGTCTTTGCACATTTGCCTGTTAAATGGTTCTGCTGTCACAGTTCTTATCCACTTTGCTCTTGTTACCTTGAGTTTGACAAGTTCCCACCTGCCACAGGTTTTTTTGTGATCGCAGCTTTGCTGTTATCTGCATTTCAAAGACCTGCCAACATTTTAGAGATAACTAACCTCGCAGAATCCCTGTCAATGGATCTACACGCGCCGTCTCACAGCCTGAGTGACTGAGTGCAGCGCCCAGAAGCTGTTACTTGATCTAATCATTGCAATCATAGACAGTATATATTATGAATCATTTTCAAGCCTTTTGCTTCCCTATCATTAGGAAATATTATGGAGAGCTGCACTGACAGAAGTTGGCTATTTCAACACTCTTTAGAAAGAGTTTTATTTGGATGTTGTGTATTGCCAAGCCTGAAGCTAATGGGGCATATACTTAAGTAATATTAACAGGGGGTACACTCGCTTTCTGCAGCTCAGACTCAAATACAGATGAGAAGAAAGTTACTTAAACACAAGAAGTACTACATATTTAAGACATCCAACTGATGTACCTTTATCCAAACTAGAATTGAACATTTCCTGTCATTTGCATATGCTCTTTCTGATTATTTACTCTGTGACAATTGAACGTAAAAATGCAGACCACAATAAGAGACGTATTCAAAGCTTAACTTCATCAGAGAAACATACAGTAGATTGCTCCAGTTCATAGTTTAATGCAAAAGAGCATCTGCTGACATGTTTTGTTTTCTTTCAACCACAATTTATCCAAATGACTAAGTTAAGTACCAGGTAAAAACATGTTACAGCAGTTTTATTTTTCTTAACTCAACAAGTTATATAATATCAAGCAAATCGGTATAAAAATATACTGATGCTTGTGATTATATTTAATACATTAAAATCTATAAAACTGTTATTAGGAGTTTAATACTGAATGATTATTGGCATCGAACTTGATACCCTGCTAGTTTTTTCATCATTGTTGTGTATTGTTTCAACGAGATGTGGAATATTTGCTTTCATGGATTTTAATGAAGTGACAACTGATTTGTTTGTAGTTTGAATAAGGGGAATATTTGTTGTCTGTATGGACATTAATGTTTCGACTTAACATGAGGGAAGTTTCAGAACATGCAGTTCAATCATTTTACCAACTTTATCCAGTTCATCAATTTACCTGTACAAATCTGTGCCTTTATCATTATTAATTAAACACAGTCTTGCAGCAGTATTCATGCTCATAGATCTCTGTTCACATTTAGTCATGTTGCAAACGCACAGTTCAATGTATTTAATTGGAAAGAAAAGTAGGGAGCACAAATCAAGATCGGATAATCACAATCTGCATTTGGACTGAACATATATGCACCATGACTGCCAATTAGGTCTTTTAGGTTACAGCTCTACCAGCTTTGCACATCAACAGATGCAATTCTTTGCCCAGTCTTCTTCGCAAAATAGGTCAGGCTCATTTACTTTATATTATTTTATTTTTTGTGGACATCAGTTTTTAAATCATGCTGTTCTTCTTGGTCTTTCATAAAGGTCAGGTTCTTGGGATGGTCTAATAGTTGTTCTTAACAGATTTTCCCATTTTAGCTGTTAATCTGTGAAAATGTTTCAGAGCTCCATTGGGCTTCTTGTCTTCTTCTCTGATTAATAGACATAAACTTTTAAACAAACAATAACGTTACACACAAATATATACTATTTATTTTTAAGTAAGTGACTTCTTTAGACAATTTGGTCTACAGAATATTCTTTTTGTTTGTTTGTTTAGCAGTATGGAAGTAAAAGTGTTAACCCATATGTCCCCTGCTGTTTTCATTTTTGTCTTTTTTTGTAACTGTCTTTCCTCTTTATAATTTTTATACCCAGTAATCCCAGTAAAATTTATACAATATTAAAGTTTGAGGTTGTAAAGTGGCTGAAAGTGAAACGTTCAGAAGGTGTAAAAACTTTTGCCAGGCGCAGTATGGAGTCAGAATACTTTTTGCTGTGTAGGTTCCCCCTCCTGTGAGGCATTTTCAGCCACATTTTTGGAGTAGTTAAATATTCATGATTTCTCATAGGAATATTTAATTAACTGATGGTGCTCTGGGCTTTCTCTCTCTCAGTCATGTGCTTGGGCTGAAGCAGTTAGGCAGTGGCCCCTATGGGTTAGCTTCTGTAAAACAAAGCCCGCATTGCCACAGAATCTTACTGTATTTTTTCTTCTTTTGCTGTGGGGGCAGAGAAAGTCTGACTCCCCTCTGTGTGATGCACGGCAGAATACAAATAGGTCGCCGTGAAAATGTGCTGCAAATTATGGGTGACTCAGGGGAACATGCTGCAGGTCATGTGTAAAGACAGGAGCAGAGATGCACACAAGTGCGTGTACAAAGACATATGCATAGTTAGTACCTCATTATGAGACAAGCATGCACCGAGGCGCACCAGTTCACAGACGCAATAGTAAACTAACACCCATCCGTAAACTGTAGCCTATACCTGCTCAATCTACCGGTTGAAATCTGACTTTTTTATTATTATTATTATTATCTGATTTTTTTTTTAGCCCTTTAGGCGCTCCCCCAGAAATGTAGTGGTAGTTTTTCTGTGGTTGTGAGATGTGAGTGTTGTGACTGTGGGTGACACAGGAGGTGGACTGAGCGGAGCTGGGGGGCGCTCTGTTCTGCTCAGAGCAGGACGCAGGAGACGGTCGCTCTCCAAGGTTCTGAAAGTCGGGAGCGCTCCTTCCTCAGTCTCGCCTGCTGGCGATTAGTGCAAACCTCAACTGTAAAATCCTCTAATGACTGCCTTCATTCAGAAGTGCTTTGCTTTTTTCCCCCTTTTTTGCACAATCTTTCGTCTTAGTCATAGTGGATTTTTGTTTTACAATGCAACCGCTGGATGTACGCTCGCATATATGCGCAACAAGACCGACAGCCGCTGACCAACCTGCATCATTTGGATATACTGACTATACTCTGGATTCCCAAGGAACGCTATACGGCGGATTTTAAGCAGTTTTCTCTTTCCTTTTATGTAGCTCTGTGCGTCCGTGCCGCATGCTGTTGGACGTGAACTGCGATATTGTCTCAGAAAGGTGAGTCGTATGAGGGTAATGATGGCACAGACCTACTTTTTCGTGAATGTCACCGTCTTTGCATTTGCAAAGAGCGAAGAAAAAAAGGCTGATCACTACTTGCTTTTGAACCCATAATCCACGAGGAAGGAGGGGAACAATAGTGTTACGGGGAACCTTGTGAATCTAATGTGTGGATGAGAGTGAAGTTTCCAATGGGCAAGGCGACTATCTGAGATCTGTTCCAGCAATCCGTGCTCTGGATTTTCTTGGCTTCACACAAAGAGGATATCAAGATAAAAAAAAAAAAACACGGTGAGTTTGCCTTATCGCTTTTAAGTGCGCCACTGCTGTCCCTGAAATCCATCTGGCATTGTAAAACACGAAGCTCTAAATGCACAGAGATAGATTTTCAGCCTATTTTCAGCTGTTTTACTGCTTCTTTATAAAAACTATAAGAAGGGTGGTGGGTTTTAAAATGTATGGCTGCATAGCCGTGCTGATTTAGTTTACTATTAAAGCTAACACGAGCAAATGCATTTTAAATGTGACAAATGAAACTACCTGTTGTTTATGGTCCTTTATCTAAAGTTTCTCAATTTTTTTAAACCTCAAATTCACCTTTTCAGAATTTGGAAAATAAAACACTCCACCCACTACAGTAATGAATATCACAAGCCCTTTCCTCTGTTGTTCTGTTGCTGCGCTTGGACCTACATCTGCTGCACTATATAACAAACCTGTTGAACAGTATACGCTGCCAGACAACCGAAACGAAACTGCTTTTCATCGTGTAAAATAATCTCCATGATAAAACTTCTTGCAAGAAAAACAAAAAAGTACATCGCAAGGTGAGACGGGGTTGTGAGAATGCGCAAAACAGCAGCAGCGAAATCACCACCCCATGCCATGATTATTATCTGTGTATTTATTTATTTAATTTCTTTGTTATTCCACTGCAGAACATCCCTTTCGGATACACGATGACAGCAGTGATAACGATGATAGCAATGATAAAGACCTGGTCGGACCCGGAGAGAATACCCGGAGCTTAGAGATGACATCCACGCAGTCGTGTTGAATGTGGATGTTACCGCCGCGGGGAAGGATGGGCCCTCTCCTCTCGGCCGCCTCCGTCCTCCTCCTGTTTCTCCTCCTGGCCCTGAGCGTCGCGTCTCCGGCCACGGTTGGC
The DNA here is from genome assembly GCF_002775205.1 of Xiphophorus maculatus. Taxonomy (NCBI): domain Eukaryota; kingdom Metazoa; phylum Chordata; class Actinopteri; order Cyprinodontiformes; family Poeciliidae; genus Xiphophorus; species Xiphophorus maculatus. Next base: position 20,079,362 of record NC_036449.1, on the reverse strand, counting down.
AACCCCGAGGATTACGTCGCCGACGAGGCAGAGCGGACCGCCGCGGATAACATCGTCTTTGACGACTACAGGGGAAAAGGGTGCGTGGATGACAGCGGGTTCGTGTACAAGCTGGGGGAGCGTTTCTATCCGGGACACTCAAACTGCCCGTGCGTTTGCACGGAGGACGGGCCCGTGTGCGACCAGCCCGAGTGCCCGAAACTGCACCCGAAGTGCACGAAAGTAGAGCACAATGGATGCTGCCCCGAGTGCAAGGAGGTTAAAAACTTTTGCGAGTACCGAGGGAAAACGTACAAAATCCTGGAAGAATTCAAGGTAGGCCAATATTGTTTGAGTTTGTCGGTCCTTGCATACACCCATAAGGTAAACTGTTGCAATTTCGAGCACAGAACTTGGATGCATTTTGTTTGCGTAGATTTAAATAACTTATGCAAAGCAGATACATGGATCTGGCATAACATTATGGCCATCTGTTTCCAACTCTGACTCATGGAGGCATGAACTCTAATGACTCCTTGAAAGTTTATTAGGATACATGACACCGAGATATTAACAGCAGATGTTTTAAGTCTTGTAAGCTGAGAGGCAGAGCCTTCATGGGTTGATCTTGTTTGACCAGGACATCCTTCAGATGGTCAATGGGATTGTGGTCTCTGGAATTCAGAGAACTTATTGCCTTTGAGGCACATTATCCCGACCATCACATAAAACTGTTTCTATTCAAGGGTGTAGGCCTCCAACAAAGCTCATCATGCAATAATGTTTCCTAGGGATTTTCAATCTTTCCCGTCCAAAGAGCAATTTCCACCCATGATCCAGCTAAATGAAATTTGCTTAGAGCTGCAAAAGTTGGATGACTCTTTAGAAAAAGAATAACTTCTCCATTTTTATAAAAATCCACAATAGAACATTTTGTTTACATTTTTAGGTTTTAAAATAAAAAATAAAAATTAAAAAGAGGATGAAAACATTTTCTTCTATGGTATATTTTTTGGAGAAAAACGTGAAAAAATTCCTCGCAGTATTAGGCTTATTCTGTTGTGGGAATTCTTTACAAATGTGTCATGAAAGCACAAGGAAAATCTGCCAAAACCAGCCTTGTTTAAACCACTATGTTTAAAGATATTGCTTCGTTTTTGCCATTTTGGGCGCTCTTGCACCAACAAAGACGTTGCCCGCTTTGTCTAAGCTGAATATTTATTAAAATAACTTACATAGATCTATCACCCTTATTATTCTCCACTGGACACGACACAAGAAGAATGATGACCAACAGTGGACCCAACATCTTCAATTAAATTTTAATAAAATGTTTAGGTAGAATTTAATACGAAAATAATTGGTTACAATTTCTTATTCAATATTATATTTGCAAGCTATATGTGCTGAGTATAATGGCTAATACTCAATAACCACCAAAATTAAATTTCTTTTAATTCTGTATTTCATATTAAAAGTAGAGAGTGATTATGTCTTCAAACACCCAAAGACATAATTATAGTATTTAGAAGAAGAGTCAAATTCCTTTCTGAATATGTGCTACAGTGTTTTAGATCTGATTTACGGATTTACACAGTATCATCTGATAGATTTACTCATTGATAGAGCTAAACTTAAATATAAATATCTGTAATGATGGCTATAGTTATTCAGATTGTATCAATTTTACTGGAAACAATAATAGCCCTTGCTGATCTAGAATATTCCTAGTAAACTGATGAGCTATTTCTAACATGTACAGGTAATATTTGTCATATTAATTTTATAACAGCCACCGTGTATTCATTTTTAATGTTTTCATTTTACAATTTGTTCACAGAAGCCACCCAGGTGAATATGCAGACCTATAGTTCCATTCAATAAATGACACCAGAGAAGGTTAGCCATTTCAACTAGATGCATTTGTTATGAATTATCTTAGAAATGTGTATTGTTTAGATTAGCTTTTATATACTGTAACCCTATCATCAAACTTTATTTTTGGCCAAGACCACCAACAACGCTGCCACCCAGTGTGATTCCACCCTTTGTTGGACCATCGTTGCCACACCGACAGATCCTAAAACAGTATTTTCATGCGCTGTTGTGTGGACACTGAGTAAGCGCTCTTGCAGCAGGTCTCTACCCATCACACCAGTGTCTCTGCAGTGGTTATGGTGTATGACAGCACTGTCTGATTAAAAATGACACCAGGGGTATGACAACTACAGTCTGTGTTTAAACTGTTGCTGCCCATGAGAAGACCTCCTAGTTTAAGCTCCCCGCAAGTGAATCCAGGCTGGGTGTGACTGAAATAAGATATGACACAACATGGCCCAAACAACAAGCTCCATAGCTAATCTCAGATTTTAGTCATGTCTGAGCAAACAAATCAGTGCTCAGAGATAAGATTAGTGCATAAATTCCAGTTCACTCAATACAGCAAGCAGACAATGGGAATAAAACTTTTTTTCCCCCAACATTGTTGTAATTTGAACTTATATCATGTAATTAAGATAATTGATGACTGTTTTTCTCAAAATTGTCTTGTTAATTTTCCACACACTTTAACTTTCAGATCGCACAGTTATGACAAGTATAACATCATGTACAACTTTAAATTATTGTTTTAGTGGATAGATATGAATAGACATCATTTCCACAGATAATTGAATCTGGTGTAAAGTTTTTATACTATAAGTCAGATTAGAAGAAAGCTTTCCAACATCATGTTGTTGGTTGTCAACTCAAACAATATGTACCCTTTGTCTATGTCTCTAAAGAGCTCAGTAAGTAAAGTGGGGAAGCAGCTATTATTATCCTCTGAATGTAACTAAAGCTAAGTGAGTGCTCGTAGCTTGGATATATTATTGAAGAGCATCTAACAGCTAGTGCTATTTGGGAAATGTGTTCTCTTGCTTACGTAAAATAGGGACGCAAATCGTATTTGTGAATTTTTTTATAAATGTTTTAAACTCTATACAATGTTAAAAAAACTGGAAGAAATAGGGGAAAGAGATTAAAATTGTGTACATGCACGTTTCTTTATTTGATCAATAATCTTGAATAATTATTCATTTTCTTACTTGTGTGAATGAACACACATTGTTGATCTTTAGTCATATACTGTCTGATATTTTAATGGTAAAAGTAGCTGCAAATAAATAGGAAAGTTTTCATCCATTTTCCACATCAGCCTGAAGAATCATATTCTAGTCCTCAACACAAACTGAAGTTTGACGGCTAGCTACAAGAAATTGCTCTCTATGATCTATTTTTGTTGTATCTTGACCTTTCCAAAACAATTTTGTTATTGCCTTTGTCTGTGGTGGAACAAAGTGCATGTATTTATTTATTTATTTTTATGGAACATGATGTTTTTTATTGGAAATATAACACTTTATTACATTGTTTTCTGGTTGTAATTCATAATGGATTAGCTTTAATTTTTAGTTGGTTGGGGTTCTCATTCCTGTGAGCATCACAAATCACCCAGTTGCTGTTTAGTGCCACACATAACATTTTGTCTGGCTTTAGGGATAAGTAATTGCCACTCAATTACTGCTTAATGTTTGCTAAGCAGTTAATAAAAGACAATGTTCGTGAAGCTCATATAAGAAGTACAGCTGAATGTCATCAGCAAAAATAAGAAGCATTGCTAAACTGCTGAGTTATCTGGCTTAAAGAGGAATACATTTTAAAAACCAAATATGTCCTAGTGCAGAGCAATGAAGAACTCCAAAAGCACTTCTTGCAGCCACACCAAAATGCCTGACAGAAAGATGAACCACTTTTGATCAAACCCAGACTTCCCAACCACATCCCTCAATCTGTTTCTCATAATAGAATTATTCTGACAGACTTGTGCCAAAAGATGAGGAAGGGTCTAATAAGACCAGAACTTTGTATTTGTCAAAACTTGTCAAAATATTACTGGTAGCTTTAAGTAGTGTTTTTGGAGTGGAATGCATTTAGCACAAAAACAAATTGTAAATGATCATAGAAATTTTACTCCAAGTAGGCACTAAGAAGGTAAGCAACATCCTTCTCAAAAAGCTTTAGGATAAAAAGAAATTTGGAAATATGCCTAAAATTTTGAGCTTTTTCAGGATTGGTTTCATGTTTTAAATAGCTTGGGAACACCCTGGTCAAAAGGGAAACATTAAAAGAGATTATAAGCCAATGGCCAACAGTATCAAAGAATCTGAAAAAAACAACAGGTAAAACACCTGAAAAGCATTAGGCTTAACTTTATCTACAACAGCAATCATGTCAGCATATCTCACAGGTGTAAAAGTCTACCAGGAGTAAGTAGTCAGTTCTTTACTAGAAGAACAAGAAAGCTTTGGGAAAAATTTGGCATTCATTTCTCTAATCTTAGCAACAAAAAAAAATCAAGTTTATTGTCATCTGATTCAAACTACACAGAAATGAATACAGCAACATGAGACACAATAGCAGTGATTTTGTCAAACAACACTTCAGGATTTCTTTTGTTTTTTGATATGGATCTAGAACATATTTCAATCTGCCTTTTACCTTTTTCAGTAATTTATCTTTGTTGATCAACTTTGCACTATATCTGTCACACAAACCACATGCAAAACATTTCATAAGAGTTTGACTTCATTTCAGTCAAAGATGAAATCAGGGCAAAGCTAGAAACCCTCTGGAAGATGCTCAAACATTTTTCATTAATGAAATTTTCTGTGCATTACATGGCAGTGAAACAAACTGAAACAGGCATGTGTGTGCACTCAAACTTCAGCTAAATAGGTCAGTAGAAAAGCATCATTTTTCACAATGTTCCGACTTTTTATTAGCAGTCGTGCAATTTTTTAAAAGTAGGCCAGAGTTTACTTTCTGCTTTATTAACTTGTTTTTGATATTTTTCTTAGAAAGTATTTTGTTTCTTCTCCTAGACTATCATTGACAGTTTTACTAACAATTGTTGCACATGCCCTTCAATTGTTGACTTTTTCTGCTTCAATTTGAGCTCACTTTGCTAAGCAATTACTAGGTATTTCCAAAACATGTAAAATGTGTTTAATAAACAAGCATTTGTGCTTGTTTATTCAAGCACAAATGCACAACATTGTCAGTTCCAGCCAGTTCAATTGTTACTTTGCATAATTTATATTTGATTACTTTTTACCTGTGGAAACTGAACAAAAATTCAGTTTTAGGACAGTATGTGCTTGTCTTGTTCATCACAGTGTTAGATTTGAATGATACATAATTTAATTATTCATTCAAAAAATGACTAATATCTTTTGGGTAAAATAAGTAACGGACCGAGCTCTCATTAGCATGTTAGATTTGGTAAATGGTGTGTGGCATCAACCTCTTTAAAATCAATGTGCCTAATCTGTACTGACTGGTGTGTTAGTGTGTCAAACCAAATCCAGCTTAGCCGTGCATTGAGATGCAAGGTTTCAGATTTTATAAGTACATAAGCCCCCCATTTTCATGTGAGATCAAGTCCATCAATAGTGCATTTCACCTCCATGTTAACCTTGACCAAGGGCCCACAGAATGAGAGAATCCTTCAACACATTAAGGGTTAAAACCGTTTTTCATTGATTTCAGTTCAGATGGCATGAGGTAAATGAAGAGCAATTATGTACAATTTTTATGGTATCATACCAAAAACTGCAGCATCTTTACCCACTTTAATAAGACAGTCTCTTTAGTTTGAGAATGAAAGTCTCAGAACCCCACAGTGTTAAAGGAAAGAGTAGTATCTACTTAGGAGACTCATGTCTAAGGAGTGCGAAAGGTTATGGGTTGTCGGTCTTATTAGCCTTTCTTTATTGTAAGTAGTTTGTGTTTTGCATATCATATTCAGTTTATGACACAGGGGTTTAAACGGGTAACAAAAGAGTTTTTGAAAATCTTAAGTCAGATCTATGGTATTTGTTGATGGCCTCATGTTCACCATCTCACTGCAAAAATAATGCAATCAGTGTGCTGTTGGACTATTTTTTTTCACATCCTCATTTTGTAAGATTATGTGGTGAAAAGGCCGCTATGGTTCTAACACAAATGGTGCTGTGGGTGAGTCTCTCCTTCGGTACTCTGAAAAGATTATAAACTATGGGACAGAATAAATCTGCCATTAGCATTAATTTGGATCTTAGGGAATGCATGTTTAGTTTTGTTTGAGTATAGAGCAAAACAAAATTTAAGAGAGTATTACACATACTTTTCATTATTACAAACATCTAATGTCTGCAGTTGAATACTTGGAATTTGTAATAGATTTATCAGTATGTATTATTCATAAATACTATTAGGTCTAGCTCTTCAGGAAATCATTTATCGTTTATTTAACCAGTGGAGAGCATAGTTTCGCTGGCTCTAGCCAGGTTTGTATGTAGTTTCTCTGATTAAATGTTCACTATACAAAAAAAAGCTTAGTTTCATGGTTGAGAATGTATAAAGTATAAAACGACTAAAAAGAAATTGCAGTTTGCAGTCATGTTCAACAGATTAGAGCATTATGTTTTTTTACACTGACTTTATCTTGGGTTCCTCGTTTGACCTACAGCCTCAAAATCCACTGTACTGGGGTTAAAGATAAATATGTAGTGTAGTTATATATAAAATAAGCATCTTTTAGAAGCTTATTTGTGTACAAAGATGAAACACTTGATGCTGTATGTCTTTTGAAGTTTTGCTTAAACTAGCGAAACTGGTCAAATTTAGCACAACCTACATCAGCCTTGCTCTTTCACAAGATGTTTTACTTTTACCTGACTGAATTTGATCATTAGAAATGCAAGAAAATACTCATCTTTTTGTGATATCTTTTTTCTTCATAGTTGTTCTAAGGACAACAAAGCTTTACTGCACTTATGTAGTACTTAAAATTCAACACATACAGTTATCAGTTGTTAAAAAGAGAAGCCATACACCCATGGCATGTGTGATCTTTTTTTATCACACATGCCAGTCGTTAGTAACTCTTGTTTATCAAAAACATTTGCGAGAGTACATCCATAAAGGATGTAGAAATGATTGCTGAAATTGATTTTCCTCTCCAATTTGCCAGAGGCAACAATAGTGCCAATAAGTGCGAAACAATTTTGTCACAAAGAACGGTTTATTTGTTTGAAATTCTGGCACCTGTAGTCAGTGTTCAGTGTTTTGGGGAGAAAATTTGTCATGTTTCAAGTCATTCTACCTCTTTCTATGCATCCATAGACACTGTAAAATATATTTTTAAATACACACAATGAAAAGAAGCTGTTTGACTCCTATTAACTGCATGAGTAAGCTTCCTGTGACTTTGCTGTCCAGCTTAAAAGTTTGACCATTGCCATTAATATTTGCCCCCGCTGAAAGTTATTAGACCTTTTATTGCCTCGCAGCCCTGTTTCCATTTGTCTACGTGTGGAATGGAAAGCATGGCAGCCAATTCACTCTAATACCCAGCCAATAATAGTGGGAACAAGCGAAGTGTTTTTTTCACCTCAACATCTGGCAGCATGTCTAAATTTGGTGCAACTGCTCCATTTTCCTTTGTGTGTCTGGGCTTAGGCATGACTGATCCTCTTCACGGTAGACCTCATACAATAGGACTTGCTGAAAGCATCAGACGCCAGAGACTACTGACAGGAATTTTCTCCAATGTTTTATAGGCGCATAAAGTAGTGCTGATGTCGAATTCCATCTTTCATGTTCCATTCCCTATTTAGCATCTGTAGGCTTCTACCTGAGCTGTTTGACACACCAGTTTGCCAGATTAACCTACAAAGAAAATGTCACTGATTTAAGGATGTTTGATGCATGACTTTGAAGACCACTCATGATGTGAAAGAAATAATGTTTTTCTTCAAAGGGAGTTGAATCGTTTTTTTCTTTTATAAAACACGATTAAACCTGTGGATTACTGCGGACATATCAGGATGAAAAAAAACAAAACACTAATCAAGCTTTTAAAAATGTCCCTGGTGACCTTAATTAGTCCAGCTAACTTATTTCATGCCACACTCATTCTTGCTCTAAGGAAACTCTTTGAGCATTTGAAATTATTTAATTCTCCTTGTAGCTGATGTAATTCAGCTAATTTTAACTTCGGTTGTCAACAATGCTAAAATATGACAAGAGGAATTCACTGAATCAAACTGTTTTGCAAGATTTTCGCGCACATTAGCATATTGTTGAGATTCATCTCCCTTCTCGTTTGTTTGTTTGTTTGTTTGTCTGTTTGACCGACCTCCCACATCTCAAGCACAGCAGTTTTCTGCCTACACAAGAGTGTGTTCAGACACCATGAAAAATGTTTGTGCTTAGAGGTTTGAAATATCTCTTAAAATTGAAATAAACCAGACTGCACCAGAAAAAAAGCAGTCCTTACAATCTTAATACATGCTATGCAAAATATAAAACAGTGTTCATCTTAGATTACAGATGTAACAGCAAAGCAGCTATTAGGTATTTGTCTTAAGTTTTGGGTTAATTGATGGTTTCTCCAGAAGCTTGAGTGTACTCTTGTTTTGATAATGTTATGATTCTAAGTCAGATCTGGCTTAGAAATGGTTGTGCAGATATTGGTATTATAAGTTGTACTTGAACACTCAAATATGCAGTGGAGATCTTTTTTTATTTTTCTTTGTCCAATTCAGCTGGCAGCTTATGGTTTTTCTTACATTTCAATTATGCAAATAAAGGATGTTTTTAAGGTCTTTTTTTATCCTGTCTTATAAGTGGCTGACTAAAAAAAACAAACATGCTGTGCATTCAATTCAATTCAAAAATACGATATCTATACCAAAGGGAAAATAAATGTTGTCGTGTCTCATATGATCCAGTTATCTTTCAAGAGTCGTTGTGGATTGTGATTTTGTGGGCAGAAATGATCCCCAGTAACAGTCAGTCTTGAAAAAATCTGAAGAAGCCTCACTGACTATTATACAGACTGCTGCTGTATAATAGTCACATGAGTGTTATGACATGCTATAGCTCAATTCCCGGGTAGCAGAGACAATATTATTTTACAGTAACATGTCCAGGATGACACAATCAGTTACTGGCAAACAGTCATTTTATCTAATTTGCTTTTGCCACTCCTTTTTAAATCTCTCTGGCTGTATGCTTAGAAAGCCTGGCAGAGACACTCTGGCCGTTATGATCGATGGAGGAGATAGTCATAGTTCAGGAATTATTTGTGCTTCAGAGATGTTAATCAGCTGCTCCCAGTTGTAAAAACCATGTCTTGTCACCAAAGTTGTGCATCACAAGTTTTAAAGAAATAAATGTAAGAGCAAATTTTTTTCCAGTGGCACACCATCTAAAGACAGAGGGAATAATTGTCTAAAAGACCAATGCATCAACCAAGAAAATAAATTATGAGCCAAAGTCAACAAAAAGAACAAATCCAAACAAACAGAGATACTTCTAGTCAACACCAGGAGTAGCACAATTCTAGAAAAAACATTGGTCCAAATGCATAAAAATAAAGTGTATTTTAGCATGCCAGCTGTACCTGGATGCAGCAAGCACAGCTGTTGGAAAAATCCTCTCTCATCTAAGAGGATTCCTCCTCTTCTCAGCGAATTGGATGCTGCAGGTTGCCATGTGGACAGCAGCTGATTTTTCCCCAAGTACCAGAGATACATTCACCTCAAAGTACTGTAGTTCCAGGTGAGTTATTCAGTTAAGTGCAGAGTAAGCAATATACTATGGATGTTTACGGATGCATACGGCCACATAACGTTTTGATTCAGCCACCTTACGGCCCATGAAAATCCCAATGTTCCCAAAAAGCAGAGTTAATTGATATCTGGGAGTCCTTCCAATTTTATTTTAATGTCATTTTTTAAAGTAGCACATAAACATTCAGAATGTGTTCAGGTATTAAACAACTTTGTATTTGTTCAGGACCCGTGCGTACTGAACAATCAGGGCCGTAACATTTATTTTTGATTGACAGCCAATAACCAACTTGCCGTTAATCCATTGTAACGTTGGTAAAATAACGCCATTTCTCTACTTTGTCAATAGTCACTGTCTTTCCTGGTTAGATATCAATGTTTTTTTATGTCACTAAGCACAAACTTCATTCAGTGAGTAAACTTTCAGGTGGTCTTAGAAAATTACTTTTCTAAGTCTCACCTGGGCAAACAATGGAAAATAAGTCACACTTAAACTGCAGGTATCTTATACTCGCTCTGTACTAAGTATGCTTTCAGTCTTTACAATTGATTTTGTACTATGAAGGACAAGTAACATGTAATGGCAACCAAAGGAAGCAGAAGTGAAATGCAGTTAAGAGCTAAGGTGTCGTCATGGATTATACATAATAACTGAAATTCGATCAGACTTTTCAGTGATATGGAAAACTAATATAAAGGTACCCTAGAGTGCGCAACTTATTGGCGTTTAAAAGCACAAATTGAAGGAAATCATCTGAGAAGCTAAAATAAGGAGGTGTATGGACTGGAAAATTAAAGAGAGGAGGTGTGGGACAAGAAAGACCAAAGCAAAGGATAGTAATTTCAGAAGCAATATCATCTGTGACTGACAATGATAGTGTATTTTCATTACAGTATGAGAGAGAGGACAACCGCTGCAGTCTTTAGCACTTATAATAATTTGTTTCAAAAAGCTGTTTTCTTACAGTTGTCATTTTGATATCTGCTTTACATTTATTTTAATATGTCTCTTGTCCTTGTTTATTTTACTTTTATATTGTCTTTTACTAAGATTAAAAATGTTTATACAGCTGCAATAGTCCTAAAGATAATGTCAAAACTTCAAACAAAGGGAGCATATTTCAATACAACAGTGACTAAACGTCTTAACTTCTTTTTGCTTTATGTGTCACATCAAGGTTGTGGTAGGAAATACAAACTCAATGTGCAGATTAAAATGTTAAATAATTTAATTTCAACCACGATGTTTATTTCTGAGGGAAAATGAGACTGGCATACCTCAAAAGAAAAATGAACAATGTAAAAGGATTATTTCAAGGGATTATTAACAAAGTGATATATCTGTTTCAATTTACATTGTATTAAACATGACATGAAGTAAATAGGAGCACTTTGTTGGCATTTCAGCAATCACACCCTTCTGGCATGTTGCTAACCAGCTTTTTGCTTTTTTCACTGGCATTTTTGAAAATTAATATTGGCTGATAAGCTCCAGCTCTGCGATCGGAAGGCCTCACTTGCTATCAACAAATTCTTTAGCTTCATCCACAGATTCTTTAATCAGAAAGTCAAGATTTTGGCTCTGCCTCTCCAAAATGTTAACATATTTTTATTCAAAAAAACACAATGAAATGAAATTAAATGAAAAGTTCATATTCCTCAATTCACGCCCAGGCATGATGACTCCACGACGACATGTTGAATCAAGAAATCATTAATAGAACCTGAAAAAAATGAAGTAGGCGACATAACTCACAAAGCAAGACATCATGTCCCAATGGTAAGAAATCCAAGAACAGATGAGAAAAAAAAGTTACCAATATCTATTGGTCTGAGAAGGGTGATTTATAAGGCTTTATGTCTCCAACAAACCATTATCTATAAGTAGAGAAAACAACAAGGACTCATCACAAAACTCATCACAGGAAGAGATCACAAAAGTACCAAGAAAAATATATCTAAGGCACTGCATACTCAACTTTCCTGATTTAAGGTCAGTGCTCATGACTGGACTGGGAAACAGTACCACCCATTAGAGTAGCAAGGCAAAAATGCTCTGACCAAAAAGAACACAAAAGTCCAGCTCAGATTTTCCAACATATTCATCTTGATAATCCTGAAGATTTTTGGAAAAATATTCTGCAGACTGACTAATTTAAACACAGTATTTCAGAGAAAAAGAACATCATTCCTAAGTAAAACATGATGATGGTAGTGCGATGATCTGGGGCTGCTTTGGTGCTTCAGAACACACAACACTTATGAATAACTAAAGAAAAACAAAATTAAAATAATATGATATACATTAAGCATAATAAATAAAATGAAAACTGTTTTGTATTTTCCAGGTAATCTACAGTACTATAAGTTACACTACTTTGGAGCCATATAACAGCCAACACCTTCTTATATCTCCCAGTGGGCTTCTGGATGTCTTCTTTAGAAATGAGCTGAGCTTAAGAGTAGAAACCATGAACCATGCTTACACTGTGCTTTGGGACATCAATTTTCACCATATGGTTGGACAACAACCACTGGTTTAGAAATGTCTGTCTTTCACAGTTTATTTCTTCTTGAAACAAAATATAGGGCTTTCTAAGTTCATATCAGTTAAAGGTCCGTGACTGACAGTTCTATAAAATAGAAAATCTCTTACCAGCCATGAAATTGGCTTGTAGTGACATAGGAGTACATTTCTGTTTAGGCTGGTTTCAACACACTGCAGACAGTATAGCATCTCTCTGCGACAGAGATAATATCCCTTTAGTGGAGACATTTTTTGCACACTTTAAATTATAGTTCTATTATTTATGTATTTTTTCTTTGTCTGTTCATATATTCCTTTGATTTTTCTTATTTAGCCATTGAGTTCTAGTTTGTATTCTTTCCAGAAATCATGTCTATAATGGTGACCTAAACCAAAAATGGAAAAACTGTTCAAGCACTACTATCATTAAGAAATAAAATAATGGATGATTTTAAATACTTTTTCAAAGATAAAACTAAGAATATTGTTGTTGTATGCATTTGTATTCAATCTTCCTAAATCATGACTTTTATGCCCGTCTCTACAAGCTTTTATATCTAAAGTTGTTATTTTGCTGTAAGGTCGACTACAGCAGTTCAAGTTGTACTTCTCAAGCCTTTTACAGGATCTTTTTTTTTTCTCCAGCATTGGTTTTTATTTATTTACATCCACTTTCCCAGTAATTCTGTCCAGTTTCCTTGTTTCTGCCAAAGAAAAGTCTCCCCAGAGTAAGATATTGACACCACTGTGCCTTATGGTGGAGATGGTGTTTGGTCAATGTGTTATGAAGTGTTCATTTTCTGTCACACATAGCACATTTGGTCTTATTTGACCAGAGTGCCTTCTTCTGCATGTTGCTGTGTCCCCTACATGGCTTGAAGTACTCTGCAAACAGGATGTCTAACACATTTGTTTTTACAACTGCTTTCTTCCAGCCAAACTTCTATAAAGGCAAATTTGTGGACAGATTCCCCCACCTGAGCTGTGGCTGTCTGCACATCCTGGAGAGTCATCTTGCTTCTTTGATTAATGCTCTCCGTATCATTTCTGTCATTTCACTGTCATATTCTTACAATATTGTTTAAAGGTTCATTCATTTCTGTAATTAAATTTATGAAGGAAATATTTGGTAGATTAATTACACATGGACTGAGGTTTTCTGGCCCTTAAATGTTACTTATGATTTTTGTTCTTACAGCTAATGGAAACACAATATTTTAGATAAGACTTTTATATTTGGGGAAATGTATAATTTTTAATACAGAAAGGTGGGCCTAATAAAAAGTAAGTTTAATACTTGCTTAAAGGTTGTCATTTTTAAACATTTCAGACTGAAAAATGAGACATGACAAGATGTGACAAGACATGATAAAAATAAAACAGCTCAGAGAAGACCTGTAGCTTCCCTGGTCTTCACTGCATTGAGGCTCCTTAAAACTTTGAAACAGGCTACAAGACCAGATCTAAATGTCTTCAGCTTTGAGTGGCCACAGTACAAAGTGTTAGCAAGAAAAAGTGAGTTGCTTGACACTGTAGAAAATCTTAGGATGCAGTAGGAAGCTAAGAGTGTCGCCTGCGTTGGCAAGGGTCATCATGGGGTCAAGTATGGTGGTGAGAGCCTAATGCTTGGGGGCAGGGGGGTGTTGACCAACGTACATCAAGATTCTTACCCTATAAAATCCATTTATTTTCCAAATTCCAATTTATTTTTCCCCAAATTCCACTTTTATTTTTGTGAATTTCATTTTTTCATCTTTACCATATTTATTAACCCAAAAAGTATGTAATCATTGCATGAAAGAATTTTGAAAGTAGCTAGAGGTCAACATTAACTATTATTGTGTTTTATAAATATAACATACTGAAATAGAAAGATTTTTTTTTCCAACAAAAAGATGACTTTAGATTTATAACTACAACCCCAGTCATAATGCACAAGGACATAAAGAGCTAATAACGTCTCATTGAAACATTAAATCACTTATTTACATAAACCTGTGCTGTGCAGCTGTTGTTGCAGTTGCTTGCAGATTTAGTAATTTTGTGGGAGTTACAGCATCTGACATAGCTGATGACATAAACAAAATGAATAACCCATCAATCCCCAAGCACAGTGTCAGTGCTGCAACATGGTCATTTTCTTGCCAAAGGACTTCTTGTTGCCAAAGCTAGCAGCTGTTTACCCTATGATGACAGTAAATAGGAGTAAGAACAGGCCTATAATTGCAATAATTCAAACCTACACATTTAAGATTCGTTTATTTATTGTATTTAGCCAGGCCAGCTAGAGAATTTGCTGAACATTGAAGTTTATTTGGCCTCGAGTGTATTTTCATACACTAGGCTTTTTTCCTTCTTTTAAGCTTATGTACACATGTTATCTTAATTTAATATACTTCCTCTGCAGTGCGTCCTAATGGCAATCAGAACTTTTTTTTTTGTTTCTTTTTAAAACAGGTTTCCAACCTGCACTCTGGTTTTCATTTGGTGTCGAAGTGAAATACTAATAATAATGAAAAAAAAGCTATTTTGCAGCCTGGATGCTGAGCTTGTAAGCAGACATCAAATTCAGGCTGTTTCCAGAGTCCATAAAGAACAAGCGGGATAACCTGCTGGGATCTCGGTTCAGTGAATGGCAAGCCATGTTTGTATCTATGATGTAGATCATAGATACATCATAGATGTATGATGTATCTATGACATGATACATCATGTCATAGTATGATGTATCATGTCAATTTTCTCATTAAACCATTTGTTTTCTCATTAAACCATTTGTTACTGTACTAAGTATTAATTTGGAAGAGCAGCAGTTTGCTGTCATGTACATCATTTACAGTTTATTGCAAAAAGTATCCCCTCTTGACCTTTTCCACATTTTTCCAGATTCAAACAAAACACTTAAAATGTATTTAACTGGATTTTAAGAAGTAGATTGAGACAAACATAATGGTGAAGTGGAAGAATACAGTATTTTTTTCACTTGCTTAAGTCTACTTTTGAAAACAGGGCCTGGTTTTTCATAACACTTCACACAATTAGCACAACACTGCAGATTACTAGCAAAATGGAAGACTTCAGTCAATACTACAATTTCTTACAAAAACCTTATTTTCGTATCAAAACATCAAACACATCCATCATATGATTTGATCCTGTTTGATTCAGTTGAACACTTCCATGTTTATCTTAAAGCACCTTTAACATTTATACACAGAAAGTGTAAAAATAATTTCACCAACACCACATGACACCGGCTGTACAGACCAGTGGATTTATTTACCTCACAGTTTACTGTAATGGCCCAAGCCCAGAAAAATATATGACAATAAGATCCGCATCTATCCACCTATTTGGCCACAATGCCTTGACAACTTTCCAGGCAATGTTTTTCATTAACAAGGCAAAGTCCCTTTGGTTTGCAGCAGTCATAATGTTTATAGTCTGTTCAAAAATGTAAGAATGAGGTCAATGTTGTAAGGACCAAAGTTGGCATGACAATGGAGGACTCCTTTCTGTGTTATGTCTGTACAAAGGGGTAATGTTACACAGGCTTCTTTGCCCTGACAGTGACAGTAGCCCTGTGGCCAATGATATTTCTTCATTAACGGCTATGTTTATTTTATTTCATTAGGATATGTGACTTGTTGTCTTTTTATACTGTCTATTGACCTGATTTGTGTGTCCCTAGCTATTTAAATGTATGTGTGCACACCTGGTGGCAGAGTTTTAACAATTGGATCATATTGTATTGGAAGTAACATTATGATTGATTTCAGTGTCAAAGCTATATAAGCGTGTTTACTCATTTGCAGGATTTTTTATCCTTGACTGTTGGACTGTTTTAATTTTAGTGCCTCAGCAATCATACAAAACTGCAATTATTCAGTTTATTTAAAACTTTGTACAAATAATACTCTTAAAAGCATACCATTAGCATTTAACTCTGCTAGAGAATATTCAATAAATCAGTTTTTGCCATAGATTCTCAACTGGAGTTGACTGAGTCATTGTAGCACACGATTATGTCTTGATCTAAATTATTCAATTGTAGCTTTGAATGTATGTTTTGGGTTGTTCACCTGTTGGAAGCCAACATCAGCCTCAGTCTTAAGTCTGTTGCAGTTCCTGGTTTTCACACTATTTGTCACCATCTCTTTTCCTAGATCCCCTATTCGTTTTGAACAAAGACATTCTCACACTCGTTTTGAACAAAGACATTCTCACACTGTTAAGGCTCCCACAAACATTAATTTATACACTAAACAAACAGTATCAGACACTTGTGATGTACAAGGGAAATTATATTTTTTTGTCGTGCAAACATAAAAAAGGGGGATGCCCATATCTATTTAGATACTATTTAGATACTGACACTAAAATGAAAAATTAGTGCAACCAGTTGTTTTCATATGTCACCTAATTTCTTCTACTTCCTAGTTATGCTCTAATATGTATTTGTTTAATTAGTAATGTGTAATTTATTCTTAGTTTAAATTCTGCTGTTCTCTGAAGGCCTCAGGGCAACCTGTCAACAGGAAATCTCTTTACTATGTCTGCAGCACTCCAAAATTCTGGTCTTGATGAAAACGTTGCCATTGTTAAAACAACGTTGTCAGTTCCTTTTTGTACTCTTCCACAAATGCAGGAAAAACAGATGTTGAAGAAGGTTATGTGGTCAGATGAGAACAGAACTACCTAGAAAATCCAAAGTCTGGTGAAAAACTAATAAACATTGCCCTGAAAACATAATCCCTAAAATGAAATGTGGTGGTGGCACTATCATGCAATTAAAATGCTCTAAGTATACACCCAATATAAGTGTATGTGCATTTCCTAAAGGTTGTTTCACCTCATGTACAATAAAAAGTTAGAATTTCTAAAATGCAAAAATGCGATGGGGTGACCCATTGAACATTTTTAAACAGAGCAGAAACTCTCTTGATCCAAAATGACATTTTTAAATTATACTGAGTTTGTTACAAATAGATAATTGACTATCAATTGTGTTATGCCAGACAACCAAATGTCATTTCAAGGCATTGCTTCACTCTGATTTCTACTGTTGCAGTAAGGAGTAACACAAAAACTGAGACACAAAAAAGTAGACCTGTTTTTCCAGGGCTGAACAAAAGAATTAGAAATTTGATTCGAGTATTCTTTTCTTAATTTATCATTAGCCTTTCAGAGTTCAGCAACTTTTGTTTTAATTGTAACAGAAACTCATGCATGCAAAAACACATTCATTAAGGTAAAACCAAATGAATCATCTGACCCAGATTTCTTCTCTCTTCCTCTACCCACAGCCGTCACCCTGTGAATGGTGCCGCTGTGAACCAAATAACGAGGTACACTGTGTGGTGTCCGACTGCGCTGTCCCAGAGTGTGTCAACCCTGTTTATGAGCCGGAGCAGTGCTGTCCCATCTGTAAACACGGTAAACATTCATTTTGACATTCTCAGGAAATCGGCGTGCATTAGATTTCTTTAGAGTTATTAGGTTTTCATTAAACCAGTGTGAGCAAGTTTATCTACAGTGTCACCAGATGATTTTATTCCCTTAGAAGATGAAGACGTAATTGATGTTTTATGTATTAAAATTATTACCTTTGGCCCACAAGACACTAATGAGCAGTACTAGTTTTAATTATAAATGACACACTAAGCAGAGTAAACATTAGCCCATTGATTAAAGGCGATGGTACGAAGGACTAATGGGTCCTTGGAGGGCTTTTTATCTGCAAGCGCCCAGGCACCCTTGTCACATACAACCAATCTCTAAATTAGAATTATAGGATTCCAATGGTTCATTGACTATTTGCAAGGCGAGGTGGGTGGCTTCCCTTAGCAAGTTCCAATTCCTGAGGGACAGATGGAGTTTTATGACTAAAGTCAAGCTGTTGGAAACATCGCACGCAAAGGGCACTTTGGGTAATATCAAATTCATAGCCTGAACACAATGCTGCATTCATAAAGAGAATGCATTTGGAACTAAAATATATGCAGGTGCATTTGAAAACCGATTCTTCCGTAGTAGTTGACCTGCATTTCATCAAGACAGCGCACATTTCCTTTTACACCAAGTCTTTTGTTTATGTCCATTGTATGTAGTAATAATCCAACACATCTTTTCTCACACAAAAACACCTACAGTAACAAGGCTGCCGAAGCTGCTTGAGGAGATCTAATTCAGCCTGACAGGACACAATGACACCCTTGGCATTTCAGGGAGGGCCTGCTGTTTGCAGGTGCCCCAAGGGTGTTTGGTCAGACTCTGGGATACACATAAATCGCAATACAAGTGGAAGGCTTGGGGATGTGAAGAGAGGACAAAGAGGGAGTGATGTTTAGCTCTCACTTCTGGGCAGAGAACAAACAAGTGGGATGAAGACATGCTTGAGTCAAACCACCTGTCAGGGTGAGGCATGCATTTTTCTAAATAATTACACTGCTGTGCAAAAGAGCTCAGTAAGCATTTTTTTTAATTGATTAATTTATTTATTTGGCAGAGTGGAGCAATTGTATTATTCCTTTTTTGTTGTTCTGAGCAATATTTATGCATCATTTACTATGGAAGAGTTTTACCTTCTAGTTTGAGACCAGAGTCTGAAATTTTCAAAGTATTTTTCAATTAAATGTTTGCTTGTCAAAATGTTAGTCTTGGCTTTGTGGCTTTTGAAGAGGCAAGAGCAGCATAGGATTATCATAATACAACAACATGTAACTATACATGGAAAAGAAATGAAAGTAAAAATCTATAACATTATTAATAGCTTTTGTATAACAGAAAGCAATTAACACTTGTTGAGATTGATGTGTAATGCTCCTTTAGTTTCCGCACCATAACTGCCCACATTTTTATTTTTTTTTATTTTGGTAAGGTTTATATTTCAAAACATGTAACTTTGTCCTTTATGTAAGTTATGGAAAAGTCTTGGACCTTTTTTTAGCCAGTTGACTAGAATTGGACAAGTGGAAATGCGAGAAGTGCAGCCCAGGTTTGTGCTTCAAATAACCATAGAAAAGACAGGTCTCATTTGCGCTATTTTCTGGTACTCTGCATTGTACAATTTACACTGTTAATTGTATTTTTTATTACCTTTTTAGAAGCCTGTAGATATCATAAACATTCAGACTTGGGTCTTTTAAAGAAAAGAAACAAAAACTGTGTCAATAATTTAACCCATTGATTTGACGATAAGACACAGCAGTGGGTCCAAGAATCATCCTTGTGGGACTCCTCTGATAGTAATGATGCCGAATGAATAGAAACAACTAGTTTCAGAAAAAAATGCTTCCCGTCATATTTTCAGTGAGACAAAAATAATAAATAATGTCATAAAGTAACAGCGTATGTTTTAAAACATCTATTCAATCAATTACATCAGTATAATGCTGTGAAGATAATGCTGAAATCAGCCCAAAGCAGAAATGTCAAACCATGGGTTGTTTTAGAAATGAATGTTACTATATATCAAAATCATTATGACAAAATTTTTAATGGATATGTTGGTTAATGTGGCAGTACTTGGCAGCCTCACAGAACTCACTTGCATATTTTTATATTGTAGTTAGGTGAATAAACTCTGCTTTTACTGATTAAAATTTATATTGGGTTGTTGGAATAGACCCAATTGCTCCATCGGTTGTGGGGGAGAGGGGCAGCCATTACAGAAAAGCTCTTAGTGTTGTGAGGCAATGGAGAAGAGAGACTGTATTCAAGCTAGACTCCAGAGGTGATATCGGTCAAAGATAACAATCCGTAAAACAATGAAAACAGAATTTGCTAACAGAACAAACTACACAATGCAAAACATATAAAAAATAACCTGTAAAAACCAGGAACTTTATTTACCCTGTGCGAGTAAAGGACAGATCCAGGGCAGGTGTGACAGTGAGCAAATTGGAACAAATTAGGTGTGAAGGGGGAGCAAAAAGCAAGAGCAACATGAAAGAAAAGCAGCGAACATGCAATAAAAATGAAGAGCGATGACAAAAAAAAGTTTAAAAAAAAAGAAAGGATTTCACCAAAACAGAGCTGGACAAAACACAATTAATCTAACAAATTTACAAGAATTAATAAAACATGGGGGGCGGTAACCACAACATGCAAAACAAATACAGTTCCTCTACTTTTCACTCAAAATAAAGAAGAAAAGATGTTGGTATTAATAAATATTAGAACAAGAGGTGGGGTATTACCCTATTTGGATTGCTTCAATCCTACTTTATCTTTAATTTATAAAACAACAGACCCATGCCTGTAGGTCTCACTGTATTGACAAGGCTTTGATTATTAAGATGGAGAGTTTGAGCACATCTTTTATGGTTTTCAATGATATAACTTATCACTGTATAAAAGGTAATATGTATTCAATAGTAGTATGAGTGTGGACATTCAGCAAACAGGTCAGGTAAATATGCAATTATTCTGTCCTCACAAATTGGCAACAACTGATGAGCACTTAAGACCAGCGATCAAACATCCTTTGTGGAGGAAAACAGGAAGCTGAAACTGTGCTCCTGTGTCCCTAAGCCTGTCTGGCTGTAAAATGTTAACACTTGGCAGCAGCACTGGTCACACTCATCCCACATCAACCTCAACTGAGTTTGTCCTGTAACCTGTGCCAGCTGTCTAGAGGTAAATCAATGGGAGTTAAGACTTGGCGAGCACTTTCAGTGTCTCCTCTAAGCTCAGATCAAAGGGACCTTTACCAGGTCAACATCCTCCACCCAACCACCGAATAAGATTGAAATTATCTATGCTAAGGCATATGAGGAAGATGAGAACTCCTGGTAGACATGGTGTTCTTAGGCTTACTGTTCAGGGATATTTACTTCATTTCCACCTACTTTTTCCAAATACTACTTTAGTTGGAGGGAAACTATTGGACTCTTAGACTGCAAAAGTCAAATATTTATTAAACTAACTATTTAAAAACATTTAGAAAAAAGTACAAACACAACATTTTTGTCTAACATGTACTAGGACTAAAAGCCTTGAAGTTTATTTGTGGCTAACATTATGTAGTGGATCTTGTGTGTTCAGGGCACCAAAACTGACTCGAACCTATGGGTCAAAATTATTTTAAAGTGGTAGTGTCATGTATTACCCAGGCACATAATGCCACTTTATAGCACTATCAAGTAGCTATGTTACCTTCAGTTGCTGTGTATAACAAACCTGACAAAAGAAATTTGACATCTTAAAATTCCCTCTGTATCTTTAAGAAACTCTGACACTCTCCGACACATCCTTAAGCACGTCATCACAACACTTCTCATGCCGTTTACAACTTCTTAGGAGCGTTGGACTGAGAAACAGTTTGTATGATAAGTTCAGCAGACTCTTAGTTCTACCAGGTGTTTGCTAATTGCTGCTGCTACTAGTTTGGTGGAGTTGTGTGGGGGAGTCATGGGGTGGGATGGGGTTCTCTGTGAGACCCTCTGTAAGTTAATTAGTATCATATAGTTTTTATACCACAGCTACAAATAGACTGACCACTTTGTTAGGTATACCTTTTTAACGGCTTGTCAACATAATTAGTGAGTCAGCCAATCATGGCACTTCAACTCAATGCATTTTGCTGGTGCCACATGACTGGTCAGAGTTTTTAGAAAATGCCAATCTACAGGGATTTATACACAGGGATCTCTAAGTTTACAGAAAATGACCCACAAAATAGAAACAAAATAGCATCAAGTGAGCTGCAGTTTTATGTACCAATGATGTCAGAGGAGAATAAACAGATTCCAGGTTCCAGATGATAGAAAGGTAAAAACTGCTTAAAGAACCACTCCTTAGAGCTAAGGTCTAAGGTCTGAATACATCTCTGAATACATGATGTGTTAGACCTTAAAGCAAATGGGCTGCAGTAGCAGCAAAACATAACACCAGGTGCCTTCCTGTTTGCTAACCTGAGGAAACTGAGGGCCCAATTCACTCAAGCTCATCAGAATTGAACAACAGATTGGAAAATAACTTTTTAAAAAGTTCAACTAGTCTTGATTTTGTTAGGGTCAGAGTTTGGCCAAAAACATGAAAGCACTGATCCATCCTGCCTTGTCAACACTGTGATGGTGGGGAATATTTTCTTGGCACACTTAGTATTAACTGAGCATTGTTTAAGTACCAGAGACTCCCTGTGTACTGCTGCTGACCATGTTTATGTTCAAAGCTTGCCCATATTCCAAAGGCTTCAGGAGTATCATACACATCTCAGAGCTAAAAAAAAACAAAAAAACTAATTTCACGACTATATAGTAAAGTGTTCTCTTTTAACCTCCACAGTCACCACATCTTAACCCCAAAAAACACTTTCTTCAGAAGAATATTTCTGACACCTGGTTTAATGTAAACCAGAACTAATTAAGGCACTTCTCAAGTTAAAGTAAGGCCCAACATGGTATTAGCAAGATGTAGCTAATAAAGTCACTGGTGAGTGAAAATCTTTTTGTTTTTCTAAAATGGTTGAAATTTTTTCCAGACATGTGGCAGGTATACGGACAGGAACCATGTAACTTTTCTAGCTGACAGCCATTTAAACCTCTCACATTAGATTATCTCACACTAAATCAGTTTTATAGGGGCACTGAAATGACTACTGGCCCTGAAAGAGACTCTGTCTTCAAGAGTTATGACACATTTTGGTTTTTTTATAGCAAGTTGTAGAGGAGTTTTCAGTCATGCAGGTTGTACAGAGCTGAATGCCGAGAGCAATCTCAAGTGATTGTCACACCAATTGAGCTGTTGATTACTTTGTTTAAATGAGTATAACTAGGTAAATTCTGCACACCTTCTACTTATTTTGTCTCATGAGGAATGGGGAGAGATACCTTCAGTTCTCCTTTAGGAATGGAAAAAAATAAAACAAATAAGAAAACTGTTCGGTTTTTACCTGTAACATCATGCAGGTCGCAGCAGATTTAGCCTACAAGAAAACATTGCAATCTTTAAACAGTATCTGCCTCTGTACCACCTCAGATTACCAAATACATGGGAATGATGTGTGTTCCAGTGGCACAAAGGCTCATTTTAAAAAGGAATCCTATCAACAAGATGGAATCCACAAAGGTAAATCCTACTGAGCTTTAAGGATAAATCAGATGTCAAAATTAATCTGAGTACTTTATTGCCTTGCAAGTCTGTTCTTGCATTTGTAGGAGAAAAAAAAGAGAAAACTATAAGGAGTTCTGTGGCTCTTTCATACAGAAGTGAAGTGATTAACACCAACCCTCCCTCTGCCCTCTCAAAGCAGCTTTCTCTCTCTTCCTCTGCCTCTTTTTGTGCACTCCAGCCTCTCAGTGCTGCCAAGCCAGCGCCTGGCAGGCTCCTCTGCTCGTGGCGCATTAGGATGCAAAGCGCTCCATGTCGAGGGAGAAGGGGAGACTAACAAAAGCGCTTTAGTGTTGCAAAAACAAGCCCATCGGTGCGTGCCTGTGAAAAGATCTGTGCGTCTGCTCTGACTCCCCCAAATCCCCCCAGTTCTCTGCATCACTCCACCACCCCTTCTGCAAAGAGAAAGCTCTCGGGGGAGATGCATCCATTTCTTGTCGTTCTCAATCCTCGTTTCCTGTGTTTCTACCTCCTTCCCCCCTCCCCGATTCATTCTCATGCGGCAGGTCCAAATTGCTTTGCCGGAACGACGATCATCCCAGCCGGAAAGGAAGTAAAGGTGGACGACTGCACCATCTGCCGCTGCCACAACGGAGACTGGTGGAAGCCGGCGCAGTGCTTGCGGCGGGAATGTCTCAACGGCCAGTCTTCATAAAGAGAGACTCCACTGCGGATGGTGAATAAACTCAGGCGAAGCTCTGCCTACTGCGCCATTTTATATGATTGACAGGGCATGAGCACAATTCCTACAAAAAAAACAAAAAGAGTAAAAAGAAAACGAGAGAGTGTAGAATTAAAGAGATGCTCTCACGAACTTCACACAAATACAAAATTTTTGCCAGTGAGAAGATAATGGAACTTGTCTCACGGCTGTTCCCGCCCTGCAGTTTTACTCGGCCTATATATTTTCAAAAGTTGACTCTGCTGCTTTCTCTCAGAAACTTTCTAAGCTTCTTGAACTCTTTCCTATCCACCGGCAATGTTGAACTGCTCATGTCAAGTTTCTGTATGTATGTCATCAGCTTGTTGTTACTATATGTTCTTCACGGCCACGCTGGTGTTGTAAAGTTCGAACAGCAAGAAAAAGAAAAAAAGAAGAAAAAAATTTAAAGCACACTTTACTGAGCTTTTTTATGTTCTCCTGGTTATACTAGGATTACCACTGCAGATAAACTTGAGCTCCCCAACTTCCCTCCGAGAGCTTGTTTACAAAAGGCACATTAACGTTTGTCTTCATAAGACTTTTTAAAATCAATGTGGCTGTTGCTTATCTCTACCCTGCCATTGTCATATTTCATAAACCATAAAAATCCTAAAAAACAGTTATCTTTCTTTATAAGTATCCCATTACTTTGTGCCATGTCTCTGTGTAAGAGCAGCACAAACTGAGGAGGTCAGCATTACCACGTGTAGCTGAGGCGCAAGCAAGATGGCAGCCACTGCAGCCCTTTTGATGAGCAGAAACTACAGCCCTTCCTGACCAACTGGTTTCTTTGTTTGTTTTTTGTTCTCCGAGATCCAGATCTGCCAACTAACTAGCTGCTTGAACTTGTTATCAAAGCACGTAGTGAGCCAAGAGCAGCCTGCTTTAATTTTCCTTAATCAGGAGTATTCTGTAATAAATCATCCAGCTGGGTGCTTGGCAAAGCCTGCTTGCTGGGCACATTTAGCACGAACCGGCACACAAAGGGGGGAATCTGCACATGGTGAAGCGCTTTTAGGCAGCATTCACAAGTGTGATGTCCATGTGACGATACAGCCGTGTCATTCTTCCACTGTCTCAAGACAGTTTGTCGCTCTGCACTCACTGAGGCGCATAAACCACATGCATAAGGCGAGCTAAGATACAGAGCTCTAAAATGTAACACTGATTATGTCACAGATTTTCACTCCGCTCTCTCTTTTATGCACCAGAATGTCTAAGGCAGTGTAGAGCAGCTGTGTGCCCATCGCAATAATAAACATCAAGGCAAATATATTGAAGCACCTTACCAAGCACCATAAACATAAAATCTTTCACTTGATAAATACTACTCATTAATCCAAAGGTGATTTTCCATATGCTCCCGCCATTTATCACAAGGATTTTTTTCCCCGCGTTTCAAGAAAATCTGTTTCCGTTAACCTTTTAAACCCCATTCCTGTGCAGTGATGGATGAGTTGCTTAATAGCAGCTTCTAGCCCTCTGTAATGAGACAGCAATGAACAGAGGATTAAAGACCTGTGACTAAAGAGGTATGTCACCTTAAAAGGCATTAAAACTAATTTTAGAAGGATCCCAAAGTATGGATATCTGCTGCATGTCTTGAAAAGTAAATTGGGTAAAGTTCAGTTTTAAAGAGGCTGTTTGAAAATTATGTTAAAAGGTTTTAAGCAGTTAATGTCTTACCAATAGCAAATAAATATCTTTGTATCGTCATTTAGTGTAAACCCATATTATTCGGTCACAGAGACTGAAGTTAACAAGAGACCCAAGATCAAATTATATCACCTTCTTATAACAATTCTCAAAAAACTCATTGAAGTTTATGTAAATGTTATTTTATGAAGCTTTAAATTGTTATCATCATCATTCTTGCATTATATGGTTATTTTCACAAAGGCCAATGAGTATTGATGCAGGAAATAAAGGAAGGAGATTTTGTACCACCAATAATGTTCCTACATGAAATGTAATGAAACAAAATTATTTCTGGTCTGAGTAATTACTTAATAGTAAAGTAAGTCCTGTAAAGATTTATGTAAAAATGTTCACTTAAATTTATGTCTTTGATTTTTACCGTAGTTTTTAATGTTTTACAAAATAGCACTTACAGAAATTACTATAATGGTGAAGTTGCTTTAGTGTTGGCCTGTCGTGTACTAGCCATTACCTTGAGCCTTTCTGACCAACCAATCTGGGTTTACACTAAGTGAAGTTAAGAAGCGTTATCTACGGTAGGTAAGATTTCTGCTCATAACCCAGTAAAATAACCCTATTTCAAAAATCCAGGGTTATCAACTTAAACAGATAAGAGATTTTAGGTAAGATTCTTTGAAGAGATCATCAGACTTCCACTGTAATAGCCCAAAAAAATATTGCAGTGATTTTGCTGCAAAATTATAATTCCTCGGTCATGGCAAGCCAACAGCTCTTCAAACAACCTATAGTGTCTTCACCTACTGCAAAACAATAAAATTTAATTAGGTGGAGTCAATAATATTACCTTCAAAAAAAGGAAAAGGAAAATGGCAAGTTTTATATATATATATATATATATATATATATATATATATATATACACTGCTCAAAAAAATAAAGGGAACACTTAAACAACACAATATAACTCCAAGTACATCAAACTTCTGTGAAATCAAACTGTCCACTTAGGAAGCAACACTGATTGACAATCAATTTCACCTGCTGTTGTGCAAATGGAACTTTGTACAGAACAAAGTATTCAATGAGAATATTTCTTTCATTCAGATCTAGGATGTGTTATTTGAGTGTTCCCTTTATTTTTTTGAGCAGTGTATATATATATAACCCTAGAGTTACTTATTCCATTCCCACAGCATGAGAACCAACCTAGCTTTAAAAATACAGCACAAACAACCTACAATATGCCATATGCCATTATTTGCACCTCTTAATACTTTTTTCTTGAGGTAATTAAGTCCTCTGTGATATAAAATTCCTCACAGCTGTACCACAGGGGATTAATATAGTTATCTAATCCCATCATCTCAAGTTGCACTTAATTTTTTATTTTGAGGCATCGGTTCAGTTGGTCTATGCAGCATTTTCCAATTATCGTTCTAGCTACACTGTCTCCTTTGTTCACAGATGCAGACATCCCAGGGAAATTAACTAGCCGGTGAATATGCCGTTTCTCTAAATTTCCAAGTCTATTGGAGCTTAAGGCGTTGATTTGTTACATGTTAACTTCCATTTGAATCAAAATGCAGTACATCATCTCAATTTGAAAAACGAGGGAAAAGG
Source organism: Xiphophorus maculatus (assembly GCF_002775205.1). Classification (NCBI taxonomy): domain Eukaryota; kingdom Metazoa; phylum Chordata; class Actinopteri; order Cyprinodontiformes; family Poeciliidae; genus Xiphophorus; species Xiphophorus maculatus. The sequence continues at coordinate 20,052,100 of NC_036449.1, read as the reverse complement.
CTAAAATGTTGTCATTTTATACAACTGCATCAAAATGGCTAAGAAAACTTAAAAAACTCTCTTGTAAAACAGTATATAGTAAATATCTACTAACATACTAGTGTTGCTAGTGTTGCATCCTAAGCACATTACCAAAGTATTTAAACTGTTCCATTTCAGGAATCAGCTAAAATGGCAGACTGACTTTTTCTACAAGCTCTCACAACAATCTGTATGACTTCAGATAACAAAACTAACAGATAACTTCACGCACCTTTACTTTTTAAAAAATACCATGCTATCTAAGAGCAACAACAGAGTTTGCATCATTTTCATCTTTTAGCTGCTTTGATTTATCATCTTTCGTTGTGCACAGACAGAGCACATCTATCTGGCGAGAGGTCTGCAGGCTCATAAAGCAACACTGACACGAATGGTTTATCAGCTGCAGCCTCTGTGCTCCAGACATTTCAGAATTATGAAACGAAATTCATTCATCATTATTACTTTAAATGCCATCTAATTATTCAGCTTTTAGATGTATCCAAAACAGGGAGAAAAAAAATGCTAGAATTACAGGTCAAAGCCGAGACTGACTGGACAGAAAAAAAGGGAGTTCAAACTGACAGCACCACATACTATATGGACAGGACTCAAAGGCTACGCTGCCACCACAGATGCCTTATTGCTACTGTTCCAGATAAGATTCACAAAGTATGGCCTTTGGCAATCACACAGACTGCGCAGCTCTGGACTTTTCTAAGTGCTGGCTTGTATCATTCCTCCTTTCTGTGATTTACTGTTAGAGTTTACCCCCAAAACTATTCATTGTTTTATCCTCCAACGTTCTAGAAACAGCCAGTGGGTTCAACACGAGTACAAGGACAAGAGCAGTTCATTCACAGCCGAAACTCAAGAGGCTGGATCTAAAAATACACAGGCATTTGATAAAGGTAAAAAAAGAGAGAGAGGAAAAGAAAAAGAGAGAAGATGCAAAAGTGGTGGATTTGATTTGCACACGAAAGCTACTTGATCCTTATTGCAATGTGACATTGTAGCTCACTGTAGTGCTTGCTCTCACAAATGCATTTCCAACGCCTCTGAAGCACACAGCTTTTAGCAAACTAAATTGGATGAACAATGGGTTCTCATTTTCTTGATTTGGTGAGCTGCTCTCATTGTCTGAGCTGGAAAGAAGAACGACAGAAGGTGAAGTGGTTGTCAACAGAAAGTAAAACAGCCTAGACTTTAGATCAAGTGTTGCTGCAAATGTTGGAGCGGAGTTGTTATTCAGGTTGCTCTCAGAGAGCAAATCTGTAAATTTATAGCTGGATTTATGCTTCATTGTAGTAGATTGGATGCAGCCATGCAACAGCGCTGCTCTGCTGCATTGTTTTTTTTTTTGTGGGAGGGGGGGGGGGGGGGGGGGGGGGTTGATTTGCATTATAAGAAAAATCACTTGTTAATCAGTAGATTATCCCAGTGGCTTTCTTTAAGAAGCTACATGGTTAAGCATACAACTGTAGGCTTTAGTGAAACAAATCACACTACCTTTCAAAAAGCAGCACATATTTGCTGTTCTCCTAGCCTCCCATTACTATTCTCCTTGAAAATATGTGGAAGGACGGATCGGCTGCTCTGTCTGTCTTTGTGTACTTTCTTGCAAGGAAGTTGAGTCTTTTTGTACGTTTGCAAATGTTTTGTTCAAACAATTCCATCTGTCCTGTCTTCACACTGCAGGCTTGTACATGGCCTTTTGTACAGGTTCCCCCTTTCTGCTTTTTCCACGAGACACCGACTTACTGTAGCTGGAAACTATCAACGATTGTGTTTTTTCCCCTTATTATTTTATTCTGCAACAAAACTGTTAAATGAAGTGTGCCTGAAAACCAACACAGATGTGGTAAAGAAAGATTAAAACACTGTTACTATACAATCAATTGTATTATTGTTTGGGTGGGGGGGCAAGCACTAAGGATTTGTTGATAGTAGACTCAAATCATAGGAACATTTTAACTCATGAGCATATTTGATTGTATTTGAATACATGTTCACACAAGTTCAATTGAAACCGAAAAACAGAGTCCAAATTTCAAAGCAATCCTTGGTGCTCCACTAGTTGTTTATATGTAAATATCTTCAAAAGTAAAATGTGTATTCTGAAATCTCAGCTGGAGTAAAAAAAATGTCATCAGAAATTACAAAATATGTATTATTCATTTAGACAACAAAATATTTTGTTAAATAGACATAAAAAGAAGTGTTATTCAAAGGATGTGTGTCAGTTCTTTTTTTGGTTGTGTTCAGCCATTTTCTTTTTTTAAATCAGGAGGAAGTTTTGTAATTTGCTGCCCCAGATCACCTTGAGAGACACGAAAGCATCTCCAAAAAACTAAAAAAAATAAGAAAAGACATGACTTGGAGGATGCTTTCTGGACAAATCCTACTGAATTCTTTTTATTTTTGCTAAACACAACAACTAGTGCAGTGAACCAGAAAGCAGCAACCCTAAGGGGACCCTAAGGTATTACGTTTCCAAGGCAGTGGAAATCCGAATAAAAAAAAAAAAAAGCACAGTCCTGCTGGCTCATGGTTGCAGGAGAAGAAGAATAGGGAGATACCAGTGCTTAATGGTTTTGTAATGCTCTCTGAGTTCAAGGGCATTACTCACTGGTTCGTTCTTCCATTCCATTTCATTACAAGCCAGTCCGGGCTTCTATCTCGTTCTCCCTACTAATTGCCCTCCTCAACCTCCCACCATGAACAGAAAAGGGGGAGGCAATTGTATGCAGCACATTGCAATCAATAGCAATTAGGCGTGTCCCTTACTAATCCCGCTGAAAATGGTATCTTGGGAAATGGCCAGCAGAAGGTATTTAAAGTGCACATACCTGAACGTCTTGTTGGGTGTCAGGGCTTTATTTTCCTGTTGTACACATAACATTGACTTTCTGTCAGGTTTTTGGGGACCTATTGTCTGTTATATACTAAGCAGACATTCTCAATTAGATAATTATCTCTTTCTCCTATATTCATTTGCAATAAAAAAAAATAATCACACTCAAAAAAATCCACGCACACACACACAACATTGAGTTCACATGGCAACAAACAAAACAGCCTGCAGAGTAGAATTTTGAGCAACAGATGAAAGTGCTCGAATTGAACTGCAGATCGACAGGCGCTGATGCCAAGCCTGTGCCGGAGTGTTGTTGTCAAGAGGTGGCAAATTATGATCTAATTCAATCCAATTTCAGCTGATCTAACTGCAGACCTCAACCCAAATCCACGAACTTTCTCTGCAGGGTGGTTTAGCTCACCCGTACAAGGCTGGTTGGTTCACCAGATAGCAACTTTACATCAGACACTATTTTATTATCTTTTCACCACCTCCTTCGGATGAGATCTGAATGTCTAACCTAGTTTACAAGTGAGAAAAAAAATACCAGAGAGGGCCTATGTTAGAGGGATTAATATATTTACTGTAGCCTGGATATATTGTACTTTGTCTTTGGGAGAAACTATTTATCCTTCAGCTGCTGTGAGGCCTGCCTGGAAAGTTTTTTTGGGAACAGGGGGTTTACAGCATTTCAGGCATACTATATGGAGAAGCTGGTTGCCTTCATTTGATGACGCAAATTTTCTAAGGGAAAGGGATATTTTCAAGATAGTACCCTAATTGTGTGATTAACTTTATTAACTCAAGACTGCATACAACATCAAAGTGCATGTTGGTGTAAAGTTCAAGTACATAAATGTACTTGATGGTTGAAGATCAAATTTGGATTATTTGTGGTTGTGTCTTGGGGTGGTGTTTCAGCAAGTATCAATAAGTGTGTATGGTTAGTGGGTGTACGTACAGTATGTGAGTGGGTTTGTCACATTGGGGTGAATGTTTGTTACATTGGTGAAAATGGTAGAAGCCCTGCAACACACAGCTCCCAAGAGCAACGAAGGACAGGTGGACAACAGCCTCAGGCACAGAGACACAAGGCACCACCACAGGGTAGCCATGCACCCTGCACAGAGGCAGGACATCAGTGCAGCACAGGAGCAGCTGACCCCAGGCCAAAGGAGCACAGAATACCGGGCTCTGGGACCCAGCACCAATCCCCACCGGCCTAGGACCCACAACAAACCCCAGCAGTAAGACTTCACAGCACATACCTTGTAGGCGGCTCAGCAAAATCAGATGAAAGTTCATAGATCTGAGTCAGCTAACAGCTTTCATTTCTACCTAGTACAACACCACAACAAAATGGCCATCTGTTCTACAACCATTAAGATATCAAGCAAAACATCAACATTATAGCTGCAGCGGAAGCTCAAAAAATTCAATAGGAGCATCATACTCAGCAATCTTTAAAAGAGAAATCCTAGAAATACAGCATTAGCATTATGCTAACCGGAGCAAACGCTCATCATATAAATCAAAGCAAAGTTCGATGAACGGCAAAGGACAATTGGAATCAGCTGGTGAACAGAAAAGGTAAAGAGCAGAGCAAAATGGTAGCTAATAACAAAGCAAAAACAAAAAAAACATGCTGAACAACAGAAATAGTTTACCTGCCATCCGGAAAATCCTCCATAATCAAGATGGAGAATTTGATTCGTTCTAAACTTCCGATTGGCTGTTGTTCTTTTCACCAAAATCAACTTCATCGCCATGCATAGACCCAAAACTTTCACACATTTTCAGCGCACCGTAGACATTAATTTCAGTGATCTTCAGTGATGCCAAATATTGTTTTAATTTTCCCAAGCAACCTTAATACAACTGATTTTTTAAGTTCCATTTCAGAGGAGCTGTAGTCTTGCGCCACGGAAGAGTTATGAAAGATGTCTGTGTGGGCGAAAATTCACTGTCTAGAGTCAACTGATGGAAATGTGTAAAAAAAATTCAAATTGTTTTGGGTTAGCACACACTATAAAGGAAAACTGTCATTTATTCATTCATAATCTTCCTTTGACATATGAGGTTAGCGCCTCCTATGGACCAGCCGCCACTAGGACTGCCACGTCCCTTAAGTCCAGCGTAAAAGGGGGACCAACTAACCAACAGGCCTCTTTTCCTGCTTTCACTAACACAAACATAGTGCCAAAAAATGCCAGTTGATGATAAATCAACAAATCTGTCAGGGGTGAGTAACCCTAGTGTGTCATTAATGGTCTTTCAGCCAAACATTCATTTTAGATTGATCAAAAATTTAGTTCCTTCTCCGTATCTCCTTGAGTATAACGGTGAACTGACTTAAAAGATGGTTTTGGTGTAATGACTTCTTTATCTGTGAGGGGTCTCTCAGCCTATGCCAGTACTAGACTTGTTTTATGATGGATAATTATACTTTTTTCACTAGCTGGGAGGCACCTTTAGATCTCTGGCACACAGAGCCATTTTCCTTCCTGAAGGTTGGACATTCCCAGTGTGTACACTTGCAAATAATTGAAGAGATAAATGTGGCACCTGTAGGCATATATAAGTGGCCTTAAACAATAAACATTGACTGACTTAAGAAAAAGTATATTTATTTTAAGTAAATATAGTTTCAATCCAATAAATGTAAATATTGAAATTTTATTTCAATAACTCATTTCACTAAGTTACACAGACTGCATACATTAGACTGGTGTTTTAAAGCCTTCATTTCTGGTCATTTTGAAAATGTTCTAACAGCTATTGAAATGAAACTTTTAAGATCAGAATATTACATCAGACAAATAATGTGTAAATATTTTAATACAGAAATATGTGCTTTATGAGAGAAATTTGATAAGAACGCTACAATAGCTACTTTGAATCTGATAAGCCCCATCAGATCTAATTTACTGAGTAGGATGTACAGTGTAGAAGTATTTGCCATGCTACTCACATATTTCTTCTGTTTCCAGGTACCCAAGCACATGTGTATCACAGATAAACAGAGAATTGTTTCCACATTTTGTCTTATGACAACCGCAAACTAAGAACAATCCCTTTTTATTGACATAGTAAATTCAAATCATTATAGTAAATTCCTGAATTTTACCTTTTTAGATCTCTTTTCTTTAATTATTAATTTAAGAGTCCAAAAATGATTCCATTTCTACTAGGAGTCTCTACATAATAAAAAACAAAGATAATATACTGAAGAATATTTTTAATTCAGAGAAACATACAATTACACAACTACTCCACAAAAACTATACAGACTAATTTTCTGAAAACACAAATGTATTGGCTGGATTGATTTTTTTTTCAATTTCCATTTTAGTTATTTCAGTCTTATGAGGCACTGAAAGCAAACATTGGTTAATAATACAAGTCTAAAAAGAAGAACTTTATTAGAATTTGTGCCGTATTTTAAACACATATGGGATCATAAAATGAAACATAATTGTTTTAATTTGCAAAGGAATTAGTTATTTGTGATAGCAAACAACCAATGTACCACAAGTTAAAAACCATTCAGAGTGAGTAAAATCTAGAAGAAATGTTAATCATAGTGAATAAAAAAAGAAAAAAAACCAGTAATTTAATGCTGAGGCACAGGGAGGAGGCTGAAGGCTGCAATGCAGTCGATGATCCAGGTTGAGGGAGCGGACCACACTTTCCCTCGTCTGACAACCGCCGGCTTGTAGGTTCCCTGTGGGTTGTAGATGATGTACTGGGTGCAGAGTGCCTGGTCAGAGCCTGGCTCTGCATGGTAGGCTGCTGCATTCAGAGTCTGTGTAACGTCGCTGTCAGGCTTTGGCTGCCGCCTCAGAAGTTGGCCGCCTCCTTCTTGCAACAGCTTGGCGAGCTCGTCTTTGGTTGTCCCCTTAAAGGAGCCGAGGAGGAAGAAGAAACAGCCATCGAAAAGTGGTGGAAGCTGTAAAAACAAAACTCTAGTTAATGTGTTATTTAGGTATTTGTCATGCTTGCATGGCTCCTAATTCCAGATGAATAATTATTATTCCATCAAAAGAGTAGCTCAGAAAACATGAAACACAAACTGATAAAACAGATCTGAGGCTCTTGTGTTTTCAAGGCAAAATAATTCTCCAAAAGATTTAATTAAATCTCTATGAAATTCATAAATGCTATCAAATTTACTGTACAAGTGCTTAACTTAGATACTTTGCCAATAAGAGATTTTCAAAAACCTCACCCTCAAAAGGAACTTAGTAGTGCTGCTGTTTAAAGCAGCACTGAATTAGAGAACTGTTCAAAGTAACTCAAGCATCATAGAGTATAACATTTCAAGTAATGATGTTCTTTAATTATACTTTAAATTAAGTTCCCTTTTTATCTTAAGTGTTATCTTTATTACTATTTATGATATCACATTAAAAGTTTGAATTTTTTTGTCCTTTCAGCAAAAAAATAATATAAAAAAGAGAAAAGCACTGTCCTGTCATTTGTAAAGCAAATAGCTACTTATATTTACATTGTCTAATGACAATACTAATTTGTATAAATTGTAGTTTTTCATGCTAAAACATCTCCTTTTTTTTCCAACATCAATCACTATCAATAATCTAAAGCTACACTAAAATGTAATTCTGGTGGCAAATGCAGCCTCAAGACGGAAAGTTCAGCTTTATTTTCTATCAAGCTCTCTTAATCCATCTGCTGTCTGGTGAGCAAGTAGAAATTTTCAAGCCTTGCAACAAATTCTTGTTTGGTCTGAGGTCATGACTCCAACTTGGCCAGTGCAAAGTGTTTGTCTCGCCATTTGAGGATAGTTTGAGCTGCTGTTTCAGCTCTTTTCTTTTTGACCTCTCAAAAAAAAAAAGAAAAACCCAAAAGCTGCTTAGGAGGCATAAATACGTGTATACTGAATTCAAATATATTAAACCTAAACGAGACTCTAAACTAAACATGCCTCTTTTGATTTTTTTTTTTTTTTTTGCTTTGTATTTGTGTGTTTAAACTTTACCAAACTACATCTGTTGATGCGGCTGCGCTGAGGGCCTTCTCCCGCTTCATGCTCAGCTTCAGGTAGCCACTTTCCCGCCTGCAGACATGCTTTCACCCCTGCCGACAAACAGATAAAGCAAACAAAATTAAGCTTGCAGCTGATTATGCTGACATGAAAGATTGCGACAAGTTTTGAGAGGATGACAATGCTCGTGACTACTCTGTTACAAGCTAGAAGATTTCAAGGATTGCCAAAGCTGAAGTTGTTGACAGAGAGATGCTCCCAGAGTTATGGAGTTAACGAAGCAACTATCATTGTAAATATTAGACAAAACTTGAAACTTGAACACAGTCCAACTGAAACTGTGACAGCCAGTATAAGAAAATGTAAATTTCTTTAAGGAGTAGAATGCAAATGTCCCACAGTGGCTGGAGAAATGTACAGCATTTACAGCAGCAAATTATGGTAAAAATGGGATTATGCATTTTGTATGCATATCAAGAGATAATGCATGAAAAAAAAAAAATCAAACAACCCATGAATCAAAGTTCTCTGTTAATGGCTATCATATTGTGGGAATTGTGAGATGGATGTAATGTTTTTCATAACTTCTTTTAAAAACGCATCACACAAGCATTACATGGTATGGATACACTTTCTTACCACACCTCCAAGCGAATTGCAAGATGTAAATAACTCAATCCAGATACGAATTTCAGACAAATCTAAATGTAGAATGTCCTAAAAATACTTACATACACAAATATAGAAACATTATACCTTCATCACAGGCAATTAGACATATTTTAAATTCATCTTTCCTCCACTCACAGTCAGGAGGAAAGTGGGAGAGAGAAAAACCTCTAGACATCATAGAGAACTTCAGCAAGTCACAATAACAACCATTACTGGTTATCTACCAGGCAAACAATTGTTTAGAAAGCAAAAAAGGGAAAGCCTGTTCTCTTAATGCCCTCAAACGTAAACAAAGTTTGCCGTTTATTTACATGTTAAATCATGTAAATAACATGGTTTAACAGGAACCATGTAATTTACACTATGATTATCAAGGGATGATGAATGACTGATGGTTCCTTCTCTTAGTATTAATATTTTACAGATGGAAAGTTTTGGAACAAAAAAAAATGCCATGAGCATTTAAACACAAAGGTTCTTCATCCAAACATTACAAGGTGTTGATGGTAACTACGCTAGGGGAGGTTGTGTGTTTAATATATCTGTTGCTCTATGACTCACTGCTTTTTAATAAATCGCTAACAAAACAGAACCATTCTCCAACCATCCACGTTTACGTCTATTCCTGAAAATTAATTCATAGTTTACGACTCAGTGACGGAAACAATTTTAATCAGCATTGTATCCATGGAAACACTTGCCCGACATATATGTTTCACCTCACAACCACCTCCGCAATCATTCAACAGCATCTTTATTTTCTGGAACGTTTCTCCCAGCTGTTCGGCAAGATGAGAAAATTAGTGTAAATGTGTGCAAGTGAAAAACCCTGCCACAATAACGCAAATTACATACATGCATATCTGTAGGAAGCAGTAAATAGAGTGGCACCATTCAACCCACTTAATTATAGTTTTGTTTCCTGTAGGGGAGCTAGGCCAAAGAAAAGGAGCAGATACTGAGGTTAATCGCTGCGGACGATTGTGCTTAGTGCTGAGGACTTATTAGCATATTTATTTATGTTCAGTTCAACTTCTAACCTCCAACCTTTGTGAGTCACTGAATGAGTGAGTGGCAAGATAAATGCTCCCCCACTGATTAAACATTAAACCAACTGCAGCTCATTATGACATGTGGATCAGGTCAGGAGGAGCTTAATCCTCAAACAAAATGACCTTGAAGAGATGCCCTGAGGTGCAATATGGGCAATTAGGAGTAACAAGAAGACACAGAACTTCAGTAATAAAAGAAACTCAAGTAGGCATGAGTACATGGTTAAATACACATGTCCAAACCAAACTTGAAAAAAATATTCAAAAACATGAATTTGGTCCACAAATTAGAATTTTAGGTAAACTTTCTATATTCCAAACAAGCTTAAACTTACACACCCCAGAAGAAATCTACTCATGCATCTTCACTAATCATTCAACATAATTATTAGTATTTTGAGTAGCCTTGTGAAGAAATCAATGCAATCACAAAGATTGAAAAAAACAAACAAGTATGACATCATTTGACAGATTTTACATAAATTAGCTTGCCAAATATCTTAGAGCTTGCTTAGTGGAATTTTAAAAAAGGTAACCTTATTAAGAAATATAGGGCTTCTTTAGTTTCGACAACTCGACTATTTGGGATAACAAAAAGTAAAATTTCCAAACAGCTGTACTGGCTTTTTCTGCATGTAGAAGGAGTCTTCCTTTCAACCTGCTGACTGGCAGTGCACTGTAACAAGTGGAGGAGGGCCAGTTCTGTCTATCTTGTTAAAAAGGGATCTAAACTAGAAACAGTATGATATAAAACTGCAATGTGCTTGTAAATGCAATTTTTTTTAAAGCTTTGGTATCATCAAATTAACCAGTCCAATGCTAATCGCCTTAAATTTTAAATGAATACCTCCAAATAATTTGCAGAGAAACCGGTTTTTATTTGACTGTTTTGTGGCCAATAAGTTTCTCACATAATTGTAATTCTCTCATCAGAATCTGTGGAGATTATTCAAATTGATTAGTTTCCTGGCATGGCCCCAACTGTTAGAGATGAGGTAATAAAAGGCAGAAGAAAAGGCAGCATACCCAAATTCTATAAACAGATGGACAATAAAATTTTGACACCATCACGTTTAACCCCAAGACAACAATCCTAAACCCAAATTTAAACCATTAAGTAATAGAAAAAGCTGACTAAAATCAAACTAACATAAATTCAGAGGTGGTTACTCCTAGATTTTCTACACTACAGCCTGCAGCATCTAAACAACACAAATAGACCATATCCAATCTCATTCCCTAAACATGACTGAATGGGCTCAAGTTCACATACAAAGACACGTTTGAGTCATCTGCATTCTGAACACAGTCCCAGAGAGAGGAGACCCGAGTCCAGTTCCTGGCAGTCATGCCTCTGGCAGGGTCATATGTTTCACAGAGGCTTGACCCTTGTTCAGATTCTCACTGCAGGCTAAAAAAGGGAAAGGTGGAACTTGTGAACTGAAAGGAATGCCCTTTCTCTTTCAACATGACAGCAACAGCAACAAAACATTCAAGTTAATGATCGTTACTTACTTCATTTTAAGTAACGGTTCGATCTTTCAGTTCTGAGATTGGTAACTAATGCTCTCTGGACACGCAAAGGAAAATCTGCTGGTGAATAAAATTGAGCGACTCGACCGTCAGAACAGTGATCGGTTGGTCACAAACAAATAATATGATCTTAGATCTGCCCACAGCCTGGATCATTTTAAATCGCTTCTCAAAACTAATTTCTATTCTTTGGCATGTATTTGAGGTCTAATAATGTAGTTCTTCTGTTTTGATACTCCTGTTTTTATCAACTTATGCTATTGCCGGTCTTGTACAGCACTTTGATGCAGTTTTATACCTGTTTTTTAAGTGCTATATAAATAAATTTGACATTGACATATTTTTCTTCCCTAAACAGTGAATAGATAATTGCTACAAACTATAAGGGCAATATAATGACATAGATTGTTGGGGGGGAAAAAGGAATTGGCGCATTTCAAAATTTACAACTCAAATGAGATGTAAAAGAAAACTAGGAATCACTATCAGCAAGGAAAAGCCTGACCTATTTATAGTTTTGAACAGATCTTGTACTAAAAGTTGAATTTGTGTTATTCCATTTCTATTATATTTTACTGCATGCAAAGAAGAAGAGTTAATGAGCTTTAATCTGTCATAAATAAATGAGTAAGTTTATATATATATATACTCACACACCTACTGTATATCTATTTAAATTTCAGTGACCACAAAACCTTTATGTTGTAAACCTCTAATCCTAAGTCAATATACTGCATGTAAATGAAAAGCTGTACCTATATTGATGCAAAGTGAATCATCTCCACACAACATGTAACACCTCATATCCTAAATTTATGGTGCAGTTTCCATTTCCTTTAAAGGTGCAACTGTAACTGATAACCGCAGTAGAAGTTTTGTGACTCACCACAGAGTGATGAGTCAGACACTTTGGGAAAGTGCAGTAATTGAAGCATGACAAGTAAAGAATTAGTTCAGAGCAGAAACTACAGATAGATAATGTGTTCCGGTTGGTAAATCCATGTTTTGATCCTTACAAGGGTCAGCAATAAAATACATTTTAAATTGATGTTAATATACATGTTAATTAGCATTTTGTTTCCTATGTTACTTATGTCAAATTTGTTTATTTCTATCTTACATTTTAAGAAATAAACTTAAGTTAAATTAAAAGGCATGGTTTAATTTTTATACTGAAGCATAAAAGAATAAAATTTTCAACTTGTGAAAAATCTATTTAATAGTTTACCCCCCACCACTCAACCAAAAGGAGAATCTTCTTAGACAGGATAAAATGTTAATCCTGCTTCCCTAAAATAACAGCAGCAGCCCTACAAAACATAATTCTGACAAAAGAGGTAATCCAGGACTTGGCCTAGATGACAGCGATGGCACACAAAGCCAGGTGACAATGAGAAGTCACACATACACCCGGACAGAAACAGAGTAGATGCCACAGTGACTGTCATGAGGGAGTGAAGATGTGTCAAGTGTTCAGCCAGCGTGGAGGAAAAAAGAAAACAAAAGGAAAGGGCTGAATGTGGTCCAAATGCACAAAATATTACAGAAACACACATCTGGAGCCGAACTGGCAGGCAGCAGCACTCCTAGCATTGTGCTCAACACACACACACACACCGACAGTGAAGTGATGCTACTGACAAATACAGCAGCAAAGGGCACGCCAAGGTGCCAGAACACTCTTTGACAGCTAGTCTCTTTTTCCTTTGCTGGAAGCCGGCTTACTCAGAATTTCTGCTTGTTAACTCGGTACTGGGATGGCAGGGGGGAGGGAGGGGACTAGCTGAGAATAGCAAAACTGGTTTTCGGATTACCAAAACAAGAGGAGGCAAAGTGACTAGGAAATCATTTAATTGCAATCGATATCGAAAACTTCTGGGGTAATCATTAACCAAATTCTATCCCCCAGTCATCCACCAGCCTCATCTGGCTGTCAGACATGCAAACAGGTGAGTGCACACACCACAGGAGCCACAAACTATTGATCTGAAAATTGCCTGTTGCAACATTTTTCTTTGAATGTTTCCCAGAGCAGTGCGTGTTCTGCATTTAGAAATCCTAACTCCACACAAGGAGTCTGATTTCAACGGCTTGCGGAGAGTACAAAGTTTGAAGACATGCTCTAGATTTCTTCGGCACTGAGGAGAATTAACCTCTTGCCTTTATTGCATAGGCAACCTCAAAAGTAAACTCAGTGTTGCTTAAAGTAGCAATTCGGATGTTGCCTGGGACATAGCGGGAAATTATAAATATATAAATCAATTGGTCATTGTAAAATGCTACAAAGTGATTTGCTATTGCAAAAAGGGAGCTTTGTCAGAAAAAAAACCAATCAATGTTGTGCTAGCCTTGCTCAGAAGAATTTTTTATTTTATTTTTAATTTACAGGTGCTAAAAAGTATGAAAAAACTGCAATGGCACTGCCTTAGGAAGACTGCGGTGAGAGGTTAGTATACTTCCAGCAGTAGCTTTAACATCAAATTCAAAAAAAGGTGCCCGCAGAGAATTGTTCCAGTCAGCAGCTCACTTCATACTTACAGCTGTATTTGACAACCCAGCAGCCAGCAAGAAGACCCAGGAGGGTGGAGTAGGTGGTGGGCATTTGTCCTTCTGGCACGACGACATGGCTCACTGGGAGAAGAAAACAAACATGTACAAACCCAAACTGAAAAGAGACACTTAAGGGAGTTGTGCTACAAACTTAAAATAACAGCAGTCTGTGCTTGACTAGATAGTTCCAGATTATGTGATCAATAATAAGGTATAAAGAACAAAGAAATATAAGAGGCCATTAAGGAGCAGCTTATTGTACATCAGACATGGAGACGTAGTACCTCACTACTGTATTTGTACTGGAACTTTTAACATGTTGTCACGTTATAACACACCAACATATTTTATAGGGATTTTATGTGGCACATTAACAAGAAAGCAGGGCAATGAGACATGGCTTTCACATTTTTGAGGAGGGGAAAAAAAAAAAAAAAAAAATCAGAAAAGTAAATAAAATCCAGTTAAACAAGCTGCATTCAGATGTCCTCTAATTAGTAAAAATAAAATAAATAAATTGAACTGCTTAATTTATCTAAGAATTAATGCCGGTATTTTGTAATGACCTTAGAAATTGCTATATTAGTAAACAAACAACATAATGAAGACCAAGTAGGTTTAGGTTACAAGACAAAATCCCCAATCTTTGACCAGCCCATGGGATACTGGTCAGATCAATCAAACAAAAATGAAAAGGGTAACACATAACTGTAAACCTGTAAATAAACAGCTGTCCACCCAAACTGTGCAGAGATCCACAAGTCATGTGGGAGAATCGGTCACAGCACACATATTAGGCATGCATAAATCACTTTTTTAAACGGAAGAATGGCCAGAAGAAAGCACTTGTTAAGGTAAGCCATTTTAAGTTCTTTTGCCGTTTGCTACAGACCATGAAGGGGAAACGGCAAGTGTGTTGAAGAAGTTGCTCAGGTCAGACGAAACCAAAATTAAACTTTTTCATCTGCATGCAAAGTGCTTGTGGAGAAAAACTGTCACCTTGAACACAATATCCTCATGGTGACACATGGAAGCAGTGTCATTCTGTTCTTTATCAGGAACTAGGCCTGCACGATAGTCAAAAATATTGCGTTCTGATATGATTGCTAAATATTGCATATGACCACATGATTGGTTAACACTGTGACAACCATTTCAATTAACCCGCATTTCCCAAACTACAACCTATATAGTCTATCTTCACAATGTTTCCATCATCCCTTAAAAATCTTCGTCATGTCTAAATAAGGACACTTGAAGGTCGCTCAAGTGGCCAAATTAAGTATTGGCAAGCAGAGTTTTCATGCATAAAACCTGAGCTATTATAGTCCACAAAACAGTGTATCCAACCAGCTCTTTGTGAATGCAACAAAATAGGTCAGAACTAAATCTAAATGAGCCTTTGGGAAACTGATGTTGAAAGGTAAAAAAAAGTCAAAAGTAAAGATCTCTAAACGTGCAAAGATGGAGGAATGCAAAAGTGTTGGAGCTGCATTTACAGCAAAAGGTGACCCACAAAGACATGGTTCAGAAGAGCCAAATAATAATGTTTGCCACTTTTATTTGAAGGTACTCTACTTTGTCCAACACTGCGAATGCTTTTAAAGTATAATATGCAGGGCATAACATTAGCAATCATCAGATATACACATAGCAAAACAACATACTCTCATATCTCAGTTTTTCAATTATACATTTAGAGAGAATGTAGATCTCTGGCTGTTGAGGTGATTTCATTCACTCCATAATTAGTCACTTTTTGGGTTAATAAACAAGTTTTGAATGAAAAAAAAAAGTGGAAATTAGAAAACTAATTTTTTTTTAAAAATTAAAAAGTGGAATTTGGGAAATAATACAACAGATTTCATAGGACCTACCTTAACCTAGCTACAATGAAGGTATACTTCTCACAGTGATAATTCGCCAGCGTTTCTCACTTTGAGTGAGTGACCAGGTAACCTGCTGTACACCTGTCAAACTGCTGCTGACAATGAAACAAAAACCAGAGCAGGGTTTTTTGCTATAAAAAGCAGGGTCACATAATAATAGGTTAATTAAAATTTAAATACAAGCTTATTGCCTCTTCATTCAATGAGTGAGCCGAGTTGACAAGTGCAGAACGAACATAATTATATCCCAGGGGTAAAATCCTTTTACATATTGCATTGAAACTATAGCATTCAGCTCGAAATGATAAAAACTAAAAAAAAAAAAAAACGTCTGGAAGTACAAACAGTCACCCCTGCAGCCAGAGGGGGGGAAACAACAAGAAGCTCCTCTGCTTTTCATTAGTGTGAATTCATCACTCTGACAGCACCTCCAAACATTTTATGAGGAACGATTTCAATTACTTCTGCTCTCCAGTGTTCTTCCAGCCATTACTATGCAACAGTGAAGGAGCTGCTGCATCACAATGATGTATACACCACTAAAAGCAGCCGTTTGCTACTGTTGAACCTTCATGAGTGATAATGCTCAGGTACTGACTCACAGCTTTTACAGTACAAATGGATCTATGTTTCTTAGTAAGGCATATGGAGCATAACTGTGTGTGGGGAAAAATATCATTTGAGTTTAAAAAAAAAACAAAAAACTCTAAGATTGCAGAAACAATTTCACCAAACATTAGAACTGCAGTGTGTGACTGTCTCTTCATGATAGATTTCTCATTCTTCCTAAATGGGAAGCTGGGACAAAACTGCCCATTTATATAACAATTTCTGTGTACTTCTAAGAATATTGGGCAAGAAAAGGTGTTTATGCAACAACAGCTGCATGAAGGGGCTGCAGTGAAAAACTGGCTGTTGACCAATTTTCACCTTGATCGACCTTCTTTTTACCTTTAGCGAATTTGCCACGTGAGAGTTTAACTGGTGTCCAAACGCCAGTGTCCTGCCAGTTTTAGATGAGTCTCTGCTCCAACACAGCTGATTCAAATGGTCCAATTAACTCCTCTGCATGTGACGCCTGCTAACGACCCATCAGGTAGGAAAACTGTTGCTCTGTGTTATCATTTGGGTCCTAATATAAAGAATATGTAATTTATGACTACTCATGGCAGGAAGACGAGAAAAAAGATATTTTGAATGCTGTTTCTTTCGTCCTATGCAATAGGTCCAAAAGAGAGCTCAGAAAAAACAAAAACAGGAATCGGTATCACGGAAAAATAAGTTTTACAATAAATGGAAATCGGCCAAAAATTCTGAAGGTGCATCTCCAATTTTTACATTTATTGTTTACTCCTGAAAATCTCAGTTGCTGAAAAGTTGTTAGAAAATAATGGCTGTCAAGCAATGACAATTTGCAACATAGAGGCAGAATTTCAGGTTTATTCCTGAAATAATTGATATCCATAAGCAAGAGTTAGTAAGTAAGATAAAAGAATACTACCTGAGTCAGAAAAGGTATCAACGATCCTTCCTCTCAGTAACACTCCCAGTTTGACTAGCTGACGCTGCTCTCGTGATGATAGCTTGCTGGCCAATAACATTAAAGTCTGATCCCTTCTCGCACTCTCGCTCGACTAAAATGAGACATAAGAACATGGTTATACAGTCTCCGGGCACTTAATGCAAGAATATCACCACTTGAGGGTTGCCAAATGCAAGATGGAAAAAAAGGATTATTCACTGATTTATGAAGACATACCGCAGAGATAGTGGCTGAGGGGCTATGAGATGTATGAGAATTAGCATATTGGATTCCTTCTGCAGCTTCCTGGAAAATCGCCAGCATCTCCTGGCTCACTGCATAATCTGCAGGACGCTTTCCATGTAGATTACTGCAAAGAGGACATACAATTTACAGATAAAGCATATCAGCGTTTCAAAGAATGTACCTCTT